>NC_134498.1:46102185-46449685 GCF_040206685.1 Ascaphus truei
AGAGCGCGGAGAGAGGCATTATCCGTGTGATCCGGTTGGGCAGAATTGGAGACGGTGCATGTGACATCATTGCGTTGAGCAGAGCGAGGGGAGATCAGGAAGCGTTTCTTTCCCCTGCTGACTCCGTACTACACAGACTGCACGTGGACGCCGACGCCACCATCAGCTGGAGCCCTGCAGCTGAGGCTGAACCGGAGACACTGCACACCGGAGGAATTCAACTGGAGGAACCATCCAGGCAATCTACAACCAGGTTCATTATTATACAAGGCGTTTAAAGGATGAATTACAGTGAGAGGTGCACTCCTGGTCTCTGTTTTATATGTTTTATTACATTAAAAAATTGTGGATCTGTACTATGTTTTTCTTTTTTTGTCTCTTTTATTATCACTAAGACCACATCATACTAACTGCGTCCATTCACCATCAATTGGTGTCTGCGTCTTACAACAAATGTACAGTGTGAGTTTTGTATAAATCCAGATTATTGTCTGTATTCATGTTCACTGCATAAAGGGTGCAATTGTTTACTTTTCACACTTCAGGTGATCTTCCACCAATATTCTATACACCTCTCCTGTTTGGTGTCTTGAAATAACTACAGTCTAATTCTGAGCACTGGTCTGCTGTCATTGTGATTTTATAATCGGCGGGATATTCGCCCAAGGAAAACATTGAACAAGCACAAAGGGGGTTATGCACAAAGCAGTGATATGTGTTTTTAAGTGAGATAAATGCTTTTTGGCGCAATTTATGGCGCAATTTTTTTAGCAATGACTGTGTTTTGATGATGAAAAGCATTTTAAGCGCAATACTGCAGTGTTATCACTGCTTTGTGAATCGCGCTGCACGCAATATTGAGAAATAAATCTCAATTCTCACTTCAAAACACTTATCACTGCTTTGTGCATAACCCCCAAAGTGTGTCACTATACACCGTTTTCTGTTCCTTTGTTTTTTTTTATATATTACTCTGAGCACCGATTGAGGAAGAACAATCTTAAGGACCAACAAAGGATCTGGACAATCCGCTTAACCTCCCGACTGCAGGACTTCCAAATCTTTACAGGTGGTCATTTGCCAAATCAATATTTATTTGTGTTATCATTTGTGTTTGCATCCCTTGTACTATATTTCCCGCACGTGTGTATCACATTATTAGGGGTAAAGCGCTGAGGTTGTGCCTTTTGTTCCTCTGAATTTGTAGACTGTGTTGGCCCTGATCCTCTCTGCTGTTAATGTTATAGCTTTCTGCTCCATCTGGTAGTCATTGATACGCCTTACCCCTACTTGTCATTTTTTTTTTTTGTCAGGTCTATCTGTGTATTGACATTATACGTGTAGCCAGGTCCCCCTTGACATGCTAGCCCCCCCTTGCGCACTCACCCCCTCCTTCTGGTATGCGAGCGCGCGTTGTTAGTTGTTGCTGAGTTGTTAGAGTGAGTTCCTGTTGCTGTGCTGCCTCTGTCAGTAAGAGGCACCTGGAGGTCTGCAACATTGTTGCGGTAGTCTGATGCAGAGCTGTGAGTCTGGCAGCACAAAGCAGACAGAGAAAAGCAGTTGGTGACTGGAGCAGCTAAGGGAAGGAGGTAGGGTTCAGGGGTCTGTGACTCTCTGCACTAGGCCAGCAAATCCCCTAGGCCCCAGATAGACCTGAGTCATCCTAGCTGAGTATTGTAGGGACAGGCCCTAGGTTAGGGACCCTGCCCCATTATATATTTGCTAGGAGTGTATCACGGACATTGCTCGGATTGCTAAGAGGGAGCTGGACTATCTCCACGGAGGCCCAGCTAGCGTGACTGTGGCCTACTGGCAGCAGACAGACCCTAATTAAGGTAGAGACGGCGTGGAGCTGTATGGTGATATTATCCGCGCTGGAATTCACCCCACGCGTAGGAGGATATCCCGGCGGATCCAACCCCAGTGATATAGCGGCACCCGTGGCTGGAGCCCGGGCAGGTAACCCACAACTCACGTGCACCAACAAGGCCTATCACCAGACACAGTGGCTGCGCAGTCACACACACACATTGGTATATGACCTGGGAGTGCGAGACATTGGGATGGGGTTGCTGGACACAGGGTGGGAACACTCTTTGGAAGGTTAGCGTCCGCCGTGACGCCTAGAGGTGGTAGCGTCCGCCGTGACGCCTAGAGGTGGTAGCGTCCGCCGTGACGCCTAGAGGTTTGCGTCCGCCGTGGCGCATAGAGGTTAGCGTCCGCCGTGGCGCATAGAGGTTAGCGTCCTGCGTGACGCCATACGTGGCTCCTCTAGAGAGGAGCACCGGTTATGTAAGATATTGCGGTTAAATACGTTGTTGCATGTAGTAAAGTCAATAGTTATATAGAGCTGTCTGTGTGGTCATTGTGTATTGTCCTGCGAGGAACTACTCCCCCTCTGGTGGGAGCCATCACAGGTGGAGGCGCTGCATCATTGTAAATTAGTATTCGTAGTATATTGCCCCAGGTTCCCTATAGCGGAAGCTCAGCCTTCTGTGAGCCAACAGGTATTGCACCACGCACACCCTTGGTAACATTGCATGTTCCCCGCACTCACACGGTATATACGATTGGGTGGGGTGATATGACCGTTACATACGTTTTTATTCCGAAATGTATGGCGTTATTTTTGGCGCCCTCGCTGCGGGGGTCGGACAATTGACGGAGCTGGGCGGAACGCATCCCCAATCACCATTGATATCTCCGGGAGGAATATTGTAGGACGTCGACTGGAAGGTCCCTCACCAGCGTGACGCAGCGTGTGACGCTGGTGTGTCAGGTGGCGGGTTCCATCAGGCCGCTGGTATGAGTATTTCTTACTTCCTGTTTAAAAGATTTTTGAGCGCATATGAGAATGCAGTTAATTGTTGAAAATGTATATAATTGTATTGTTAGGAGCCTTCCACATCTGATGAAGGGGGGTTCCCCCTAAAACTTTATGCATGGGGCTCATGGGGTCTCTTTGTCTGGTCTGTATACAGTAGTTATTTTTGCTTTGTGTTAATCTGTATGTTTATTTTACTATTTTATTAATTCTATTTTTAATAAAGAAATGTTTAACTTTGACTAATTTTGAGGTGTGCAGTGACACACACATCATTTTTAATCACTCCCCTGTTATTTTGGGACATTTGTGTGTACTTCTGTTTCCTTATTTATATTATTTTCATTGCTGAAGGTATTTATTACTTTCCCCTCCCTGTTGCCATTGGAATAAACAACTTGGACATTCTTATGAACCAGATGGTTTTGCAAATGCTTGTTAAGTTAATAGAACGTTTACAAAGCTGTTGTATGAGCTATTTATAGATAGGTATAACTCATATCTGCAGAATGTATTTATATGTCTTTCATGGGTTCACTTGTAGACCGGGATAACAAGGAAACAGAATCATATAATGTAATTCATATATATATATACATAAATATTGTATAGACCAGTAGTTCTCACACCTCTCCGAAGGCAACATCCATCGTGTGAGCGAACAAAATGCTGCAGCTCTATACGGCTGTCCATAGTGTGCACGAGAGACGGTGAGTGTGGCGCGAATACAGTGCTGCAGCTCTATAGGGCTGGCCATAGTGAGCGCGAGAGACGGTGAGTGTGGCGCGAATACAGTGCTGCAGCTCTATAGGGCTTGCCATAGTGAGCGCGAGCGATGGCATTCTGGTGCGAATAGAGGGCTGCAGTTCTATAGGGCGGGCCATAGTGAGCGCGAGCGATGAAAAGAGAGAATTTTGAGCCGACAGAAAAATTTGATTTTGTCGCGCGACGGTCGGGTCATGTGAGCGGTTTAGCCAATGAGGGCGAGCCAGCCTCGTAACGCCATGGCCACGCTTCTCCGTTGTGCATGATCTCAGTTCACAGATCGCTCGGGCGATAGGTGCATGCAACGCCAAGCGCTGCGTCCCGCGCCCACTATACCCAAGGCCTTAGGGTCCCAAGTCTGACCATGTTTCTGAGTCACCCACCCAACTGTGTGCCAGTGTATTGGTTATTCCTAAATCCGGACCGAATAGGAGTTGTGTGGGGCTCTGTGCAGTGAGATTTTGGTGCAGCCTCTTATCTCCTGAGCCGCATCTCCTCCTCCTACGATGTAGCGTCATGAAGTCGCGGCGTCATGTGACGTTGCAGCTCCATGTGGAGTCACGTTATGGCAATGTGGCGCCATGTGGCCTGACGCTGTCCTGGCAACGTGGCGCCATGTGACGTCGTGAAACCATGACAACACAAAGCTGTCGGAGGAGATAAGAGACACAGATGCCCCGGTACTTAATTGTTGTGCGCAAAAGCGCAGGGCCTCTGTAACCGCAGGGCTTGGTGCACGGGCACCGACATCAAACCGGCCCTGGGAGAGGTTTGATAACCACTGGTATAAACTATTCTACAGATTTTACCCATTACAGAACAAGATGTACTGTACTGTATCTCTTTTCTGTTTCTAAGAAGTCCCCACCTGCTGTTCTAAGACTTTTAAGTAACTTCCCAATCATGGCCTTATTAGTTAACCTCAAGCGCCTAATAGTTCAATTAGGCCAGTGGAATTGTAAGAAAATGGATTTCAGAAATTGATAACGTAGCATGTTGCAGTCCTCTCCAAAATGATTAGTGGAAAACAATCAGCCTGTAAAATTTCTGCTCGTGTATCAGGTAATCAATACGAATGTTCCGTCGGTGCCAAGATTTTCTAACACCTGTCAGGGCTGACTAATCAGCCATTGTTCAAATCTAACACGGAAGGGAAAAACCACAACAGAAAACCGTTCTCATCTCGTGGGGATTCACTACTCTAAAGACAGACTTTTGTTACCTAAAGACAGGAGATGCAATTCTCCGCTAAACCAATTATTACTTGGAGTACTGCTTCAGTTCGGTGCTGGAGGGGTTCGAAGTCCTCCCTGACTTTCTATTCACTACGGCAAACAGCAACAAAAAACCACACACCAAGTCCATTACATTTATGTCCCTTAGGAAAGGAAGGTGCTCGGAAAATAATCTTTCCAGGCTCTCTATCATGGTTGATAAAAGAAACAACTGAAGAATATATATATATTATATTATATATATATACTAGCTGAGAGACCCGGCGTTGCCCGGGATGTAAATGCGTAATAGGTAGTATTATTTATAAATCGTGGAACAAAAGGTGACTGTTTGTTGTAAAGTTTGGATAATAATATTGAAAAGAAAGATGGAAGAAAATGTAATACGATGTTGTATAAAAATGGTTTATTGTAACCACATCACAGTACAATGTATATTTTGGTGCCATAAGTGATGTAAAAATCTGAGTCGTGTGTCCTGCTAGGGTGTGAGGCGGCGGGTGGCGCGTGGGTTGTGAGTGCTGTCTGCGAGTGGGGGTCCTGCTAGGGTGTGAGGCGGCGGGTGGTGCGTGGGTTGTGAGTGCTGTCTGTGAGTGGGGGTCCTGCTAGGGTGTGAGGCGGCGGGTGGCGCGTGGGTTGTGAGTGCTGTCTGTGAGTGGGGGTCCTGCAAGGGTGTGAGGCGGCGGCTGGCGCGTGGGTTGTGAGTGCTGTCTGTGAGTGGGGGTCCTGCTAGGGTGTGAGGCGGTGGGTCAGTGATGTCGGTGCGTAGGGGCGGGAGGCAGCAGGTGTGTGTGGCGGCACGTATGTGTCGAGTGTGGCGGGTGTCTGTTGAGTGCGTGCAGCGGCTGTGAGGCGGTGGGTGAAAGGCAGAGGCGGCCGGAGTAAGGGCGGGTGAAAGGCAGAGGCGGGGGTTGGGAGGCGGTAAGGCGGGCATGAAGGCGAAGGGCGGCGGGAAGGGGAGGAGGGGGTGGTGGAGGGGGGCAAGGGGTGGAGGAGGGGGGCAAGGGGTGGAGGAGGGGGGCAAGGGGTGGAGGAGGGGGGCAAGGGGTGGAGGAGGGGGGCAAGGGGTGGAGGAGGGGGGCAAGGGGTGGAGGAGGGGGGCAAGGGGTGGAGGAGGGGGAAGGGTTAGAGGAGGGGGGGAAGGGTTAGAGGAGGGGGGGAAGGGTTAGAGGAGGGGGGGAAGGGTTAGAGGAGGGGGGGGGGAAGGGTTAGAGGAGGGGGGGGGAAGGGTTAGAGGAGGGGGTGGAAGTGTGGGAGGGGGTGGGAGGGGAAAGGGGAAAAAGAGGTGGAGGGGGGGAAGAGGAGCGGAGGGGGGGGGTGGAAAGGGGAGCGGAGGGGGGGGGGGAAGGGGGGTGATGGGGGGGGGTGGAGGGGAGGTGTGGAGGGGGGGGGGAGATAAATGGGGAGGTGAAGGGGGGTGGAAGGGAGAAGTGGAGTGAGGGGAGGTGAGGGGAGGTGATCGGGGGTGAGGGGTGGGTGAGGGGAGGTGAAGGCCGCTCACTCACCCGTCCGGCAGGTCCCACGTGGATCTGAGGTGGGAGGCAGCGTGTTGTGGCCGCTCCCCCGCTGTGTCCCGGGCGCTCACTCGCTCCCCCGCTGACTGTAGCGGCGCCGGGGGGGGGGGGGGTATCGGGGAGACACTGACACTGGAGGGGAGGGGGGGTGGAGGGGAGGTGAAGGGGGGGTGGAGGAGAGGTGAAGGGGGGTGAAGGCCGCTCACTCACCCATCCGGCAGGTCCCACGTGGATCTGAGGCGGGAGGCAGCGTGTTGTGGCCGCTCCCCCGCTGTGTCCCGGGCGCCGCCATCTTGGGTACTCGGCGCCGCGAGGCAGCCTGCCTGGCCACTGGCTGTTCCCCCGCCGGGGAGGGGTGAGTTGTAGCGCCGGGGAGGGGGGGGCATGTATATGTGTGGGGGGGGGAAGAGGTGGGAGATATAGAGGGGGGTCTCGCACGGCCGCTGACACTGGGTGGGGGGGGGGGCGCTGAAGGGGTAATAATAGTGTGTGTGTCCCGCTGACTGTAGCGGCGCCGGGGGAGGGGGGGGCGGGGTGAAAGCGCGGGAGACACGGGGAGAGGAGGAGGTGCGCGCGGGTGCTGCTAACACTGTGAGCTCCGCTAATGTAGGTAACACCCCCCCTACACACGTGTGTGTGTGTGTGTGTGTGTGTGTGTGTGTGTGTGTGTCTGTCACTGTGTGTGTGTGTGTCCCTGTGTCCCTGAGTGTGTGTGTGTGTCCCTGTGTGTGTGTGTGTGTGTGTGTCCATGTGTGTGTTTGTGTCCCTGTGTGTGTGTCCCTGTGTGTGTGTGTGTCCCTGTGTGTGTGTGTCCCTGTGTGTGTGTGTCCCTGTGTGTGTGTGTCCCTGTGTGTCCTTTGGCCCGTCACTCCGCCTCAGGCCAATGAGAGGTGTGCGGGGGCGGGCGGGCCAAGGGACCAATGAGATTTCCCCTAGGGACACCGGACATCCAGGCAGGCATGCATGCATGCAGGCAGGCAAACATACAGTGCTTTCACTAATATAGTATAAGATATATATGGAGAGAGGAAAGAGGAGTATCGGTAACATGTTAGCCGGGCTTTAATAATCAAAACTTATTAGCCACAGAACGGTATAGTCTATTCAATATATATATATACATATATATATACATATATATGTACATATATATTTATATATATTGAATAGAATATACCGTTCTGTGGCTAATAAGTTTTGATTATTAAAGCTCTTTGATTATTAATGTTCTTTATTAACATCATTAGTAGCAGTCAGCCCATCATTGCGACCGGTCTCTAGCCGCTCATCATAAAGGTTGTATATATGTAATATATTATATATTATATATATATATATATGTAACCCTGTGTAGTTTATGGGTTATATGTCTTTCTCCTCTTGTGCAGTAATCCCTGATAAGGGCAGCTTGCCAGGAGTAATCATGAGGTTTTCCCTCATCCCTTGTGATGTGTATTGTGTAGTGAAGGAAGTGACATCATGCTCTGTGTCCACTTACAGTGACACAGGGGTGGTGCCTTCTGAAGCTATATAGTAAGCATCACTTCCTGAATTTAGTCAGTGTCTCATCCCACCTGAATGAGACTGTCTGACCCAACACACTGCCAGGGTTCTGGTAAGGATTGTGGCCCTCCCCTAGGGGAGAGGTGGGCAGACTATTCCCCTTATTCTATTAGGGAGTAAGGGAAGAGCAAGGACAGCTTCTAGGGCCCTGACTAGGAGTGGTGTCCAGGGACTTCCTTGAGGTGGGCAACCTTTATGATGAGTGGCTAGAGACCGGTCGCAATGATGGGCAGTCTGCTACTAACGATGTTAATAAAGAAAGTCCAACATGAAAGAACCTTCTTGCCTGATAGTGGAGTCATTCAGGAAGAAGCTGCACCCAGAAGTTCTCTTTCAGAGACTCCTCCCTACTGTCGTGGGAACCTGGAAGGGATGGAGGCGCTGTACCAGAAGTGAGTAGTTCTCAGCATTACCTCATGAGCCAGTCCTGATGTATTTCCCCATATCACCGCGGAAGACTCAGGAGTTCTGCAAGCCAGCAGGTGCACCACACTACATTACATGTAACATGGGGCAGTTTCCTCACGTAAGGGGCCAATCTGAGATTGAGGGGGGGGGGAACACTGTTACATATATATATATATAGAAAGAAAAAAGCTGCGCCTTAAAGGAACATTTAAACTGTGTATGTCTATGTATAAATATCTAATGTATAACCTAGATAATCTAGACAATATTGTAAAGGTAAACAGACCTATAACCATAAGATAGGCCTATTACAAACATAAAACATATACACATAGAAAAGGCAATAGAAAGGATAACCAGTCCTCAGAAAGTTCCGATGATGAATATGGGTACTGGTATGTAGGGTCTTCGGCAGCTCTCAATGTGGACCTACCACGTCCACAGGATATCTAAAAAGGAAAAGAGAGGAGAGAGCGCACGCCCATAGCGTATAAAAGTATATTTAATGAGGGGGAGGGAGGGGTAAAAAACGCACTTACAAGAAGTACAATAAAATCAAGCATATGTGATAATAATCACCACCATCCGGTCTAACTGCAAGCTCTTGGGGCAGTCCCAGGCTCCGTTGGTGAAGGAGCAGCGTCTCAGCAGATTCCAGGACTGATGTAGGTCATCCGGTCAAATTGCAGACTTTGGGGGCATTCCCAGGCTCCGTTTGGCAAATATGCAGCGTACCAGCAGTTTACCAGGGCTGGTGTGCTGTGAATAGTCCCAGACAAAAGTTCCGTGTGTATAGTGCCTGCAGCACTAGCGCTAGGATCCTAGCGCTAGTGCTGCAGGCACTATACACACGGAACTTTTGTCTGGGACTATTCACAGCACACCAGCCCTGGTAAACTGCTGGTACGCTGCATATTTGCCAAACGGAGCCTGGGAATGCCCCCAAAGTCTGCAATTTGACCGGATGACCTACATCAGTCCTGGAATCTGCTGAGACGCTGCTCCTTCACCAACGGAGCCTGGGACTGCCCCAAGAGCTTGCAGTTAGACCGGATGGTGGTGATTATTATCACATATGCTTGATTTTATTGTACTTCTTGTAAGTGCGTTTTTTACCCCTCCCTCCCCCCCTCCCCCTCATTAAATATACTTTTATACGCTATGGGCGTGCGCTCTCTCCTCTCTTTTCCTTTTTATATATATATATATATATATACACATACACACACACATACACAGACCTGGGCTAGGTGAAGAAAAATAATGAAAAATTAAAACCACCTAGAAAATTACTTAACTATGGATATTGTTAAAAAATATGCTTTGCTCCACCTCTTCTCTGCAATGTAAATTGTGTGTGTGTGTATAAATTATAATGTGTATCTATCTTCTCTCCTGTTCTAGTCACAGGGACTAGTTATCTAAGTCAGGGGAGTGCAATCTTTCTCCCCTGCGCCCCCTGACGGCTGTCCCCCTATCCTCACCCCCCCCCCCTCCCGCTTACCTTGGATCAGGCGTTCTGGCGTCATGATGCCATGGCAACGCGCCGTAACATGACCCTGCGGCGTCACCAGAAGCCGTCTAAACCAAGGTGAGAGAGAGTTACAGAGGCCTTCACCTCTTCCCCGGCATTTCATTATTTGGAACCCCACGCGGTGGCGGCGGGGGGGGTTAGGGTGGTTTGGGGGGGTGTATATCCCTGGGCCATCTCAACCCCCTGAGAGAACACTTTGTATAATAATCGGTACTTGTAAAAAATATTTTAATGTTCACTTATCTTCATTGACTTTGGATACATATCGCAGTGATACATCACGTGGTTTTTCCAAGGTCAGCAATATTTTATTAATATGTAGACACGTGTAGCAGGCGTTACTACCCACGGTAGCGTGAGTGAACACATGCCACAGCACGTGTGATCTCGTTAACCATTGTTTTCAATAGCACTACTGTTAAATAATGCGCTAATGGGAGAAATAATGACTACTGCTACATCTATTTATAGTATGTATATATAGAGGGAGAGATTTAACATAGAATTTGGCAGCAGATAAGAACCACTTTTCTTGTGTCTGCAGTAAAACGTTACACACTATTTGATACTTAGTTTACTTTCGTATTTAAGATTTAGCCCTATGTCTATCACAAGTATTTTTGTCAGCAAGCACAATGTCCTATCATATATATCATACTATATATATCATATATATATCCTACTATATTTATCATATATATATCATACTATATATATATCATATCATATATATCATACTATATATATATATATTGTGACGTCTCAGTCCCAGCGTCGGATCTTTTGTCCTGATCAAAGGCATTCTAACCCTTAGAGGGCAGTGACGGCATCACAATATATCATACCATATATGTATAACAAATTCTAATTCAAATGGTGCATAATACTAATAGTATAGTAAAGTAACACTTTAAGCAATGTCTCTCAGGAACACAAATGAAATTATTTGATTTATATGGAATAACATACATTTTACCACCAAACACGGCTGCTGAAGTGATAATTCTTGCCTCATTTTGCCCTAAATCTCAGCCAGCCCCCTCACGCAGCACAGTAACTCACTCAATGCTATCATAGAGGGGCTTAATAAGTGATTGTGTTAGTATTTGTCGTTACACTATTACAATACTGCGACCCTTTGAAGAATCCTTTTGATGCTTTCTGCAGTGATGTATCTTTTCTTTTAAGAGCCCCTTTGCCGGAGGGTCATTGAGGTGACACTTTTCTTATTACATTTGTAAATGTGTAATTTGCCAGGAAAACTCATCAAAGAAAAGAAAAACAAAGTGCGGGATGTCCATACACCCAGCCTCCTGATTCCATGCGCATCAGGGTGTAAGGGGGAGAGGTATGTGCCGTGCGCAGAGCAGAAAACGTGGAGCAAAGGGGAACCGGATGGGCAGTTCTAGGGTTCTACACTCTAAACCAGGGGTGGGCTACTCCAGTCCTCAAAGGCCACCAACGGGTCAGGTTTTCAGGCTATCCATGCTTCTGCACAAGGTGGCTCAATCAGTGGCTCGGTCAAAGACTGATTGAGCCACCTGTGCTGAAGCAGGGAGTCACTGATTGAGACACCTGTGCTGAAGCACAGATTTCCTGGAAACCTGACCTGTTGGGGGCCCTTGAGGACTGCAGTTGCCCACCACTGCTCTAAACACTGCATTGCAGGCAGCGCAGGGGTTAAAGGAGATACCCAAAAATATTCCCCATTTCTTACATGACCAACAGAGGGCGCTCGTGTGCGCTTCAAACTTTTTTTTAACGAGTGGATTGCACATTTCCAAATATATCTTCTCAATAAAGTCTCAGCTACGTGGACACAGGGGGCTCGGGCCCCCACTGTTGCGAAGGGACGCAGATCTGACTCGAACGCGCACACGTCCGTGATGATCGGTAGCCACGTGTCCCAGTGGCAGCGTCTCTGCCCCTGCCTAGTACATTCTGAAATGAAGCACCGAGAGGTCGTCCCTTTAAAGCGTACGGATGTCAGGATGGGCAAATTGTTAAAATCACTTGACAGTCACTGCCCCCGCTCTCTTAGCATACCCATGGGATCTAGTTCACAGTGACACCAGATTTGCTAGAGTTACATTTTAGCACAGACAGCTCTATTATGTCTTCTGCAGAGAGAAATCCATCAAGTTTGCACAGAATCAATTTCTATGGATTTTCTCTACTAAACGCAGCCCGGCTCTTATTTGAATTAGAACTCCCTTTGAGTCAAGTTTGCTCAAAAAGGCTTGAATAGGACACTGCCATTTAGTGTTTTAGATATGGTTGGGTGCTGTTCAATCATAGGTACTGTACACATTTTTTCCTGGAAAAACAATATTCAAGCCGGCCATGGAAAATAGATACTGTATGATACTGTGTAATAAAACTAACAGTAAAGCAAAGCAGAAGTCCATGAAAGTGGCTTTTTGGACATGCAGCAATGTCATTTGTATGGTAGAATTGTGGGATGCATATATCTTTGCTTATTTATTTATTTATAACATGTTTTACCAGGAAGTAACACATTGAGAGTTGCCTCTCGTATTCAAGTACTACATGTCCTGGGCACAGAGTTATGATGACAGATACATGGTTACAAATACATAGTTACATTAAGCGAGCAGGGTTATACATTGTATAGGTGTCTACTTTGTTTTCCCTACAAATTATTATTATTATTATTATCATTATAAGACCTTAACGCCTATGCTGGATGGGCTAAAATAGGGATGGACAACTCCAGTCCTCAAGAGCCACCGGTAGGTCAGGTTTTCAGGATATTCCAGCTTCAGCACAGGTGGCTCGATCAGAGGCTCAGTCAAAGAAGCAGGGACTGATTGAGCCTAATGTGCTGAAGCAGGGATATCCTGAAAATCTACCCTTTTGGTGGCCCTTGAGGACTGGAGTTGGCCACCTCTGGGTTAAAATGATTGCTTACTAAAAATGTTGGTTTGGTAACATAAAGCCTTCCATTTTGTTTACGCGTGTTATTGCAGAATATTACAGCCATAGCGATTGTATATCTTAAAAATTTATCTCAATTCCCCATAGCCTAGACCAGTAAAATGTACAGCTTCTTGCCAGCGTTTAATTCATGTTTTTATTGTGATGCTAAGCAAGGTCAGAAGGAATAATAGAAAATGGTTTCAAAGCTCATTCTATTTTGTCCAACTTTATATAACACATTTTACAAATGAACTCGCTGAACAATGAATTTCCTGAATTCATGCGGTCCATTTTTTTTTTTTAATGAAGTGAATCAGTTGTTCTTGTAAAGCAGGAAAAAAATCAATAATGGATACAGATATTGTAAAATACAAATTAAAATGAGACATCATTCTATGGATGTTCTCAAATCTTGAAAT
Organism: Ascaphus truei; assembly: GCF_040206685.1. NCBI lineage: Eukaryota > Metazoa > Chordata > Amphibia > Anura > Ascaphidae > Ascaphus > Ascaphus truei. The sequence goes on from NC_134498.1 coordinate 46,115,388, forward strand.
GAACAGAGAGAGATGGGGAGACAGAGAGAGATGGGGGAAAGAGAGAGATGGGAAGAGAGAGATGGGGAGATAGAGAGATGGGGAGAGAGAGAGATGGGAAGAGAGAGAGATGGGAAGAGAGAGAAATGGGGAGAGGGGGAGAGTTGGGGAGAGGAGGAGAGTTGGGGAGAGAGAGTTGGGGAGAGAGTTGGGGAGAGAGAGTTGGGGAGAGAGAGTTGGGGAGAGAGAGAGTTGGGGGGAGAGAGAGAGAGTTGGGGAGGGAGAGAGAGTTGGGGAGAGAGCGAGAGAGCGAGAGAGAGAGAGAGAGAGAAGATGGAAGGAGGTACTCAAAGACATAGAAAAAGAAATAGCGTTTATTACATAACACTTTTCAGCTCTTTACAGGTGCCTTTCTCAAGACTTCTAAGTCCTGGAGTGCCTGCTTCCATCTTTTCCATATTCCAGTCCCCAGCGGTTTGAATCCAGACAGGACACTACTTTCAGTGACCTGCCACTTTATATATATAATATACAGTATATAATTCTCTATAGCAATAGAGAGAGATGTATACAGGTAATTCTTTTTTTTAACAAAGATCTCTATCTAATGAACTTTCTTTTCTCTTTTATATGTCTTGGTTCTGCTCATTTAAATACGTAGCACTATAAAGAAAGGGGCTGTTGCATTAACTTGCATCACATGCTGCATCCTTCATAATAATAGTTTTAAATCAAGCAGTATAAACAACTGAATCGCTGCAAAATTGAAAATATTCTCTTAGCTTGCGTGGGAGTGACCCTGAATATATGGTGACCCCATAATTTCAGTAGTAGCTGGAAAGAAAGTTCCTCTCCCCCTCTCCCCTCTCCCATCACCCCTCTCCCCTCTCCCCTCTCCTGCTCCTCTCTCCCCTCTCCTGCTCCTCTCTCCCCTCTCCCCTCTCCTCTCTCCCCTCTCTCCTCTCCTCTTCTCCTCCTCTCCTCCTCTCATCCTCTCATCCTCTCCTCCTCTCCTCCCTCATCTTACATCCAACTGCCGATTGGTTCGCAAAGTGGGCCTGGTTAACTTTATTGAAAAAAAAACCTTGCCTTATAATAATGAAAGACGGGCAGGCGTGGCTTTTGCTTAACAGAGTTTCTCTAAAATATAGATAATGAGGCTAAATTGCTTTTCTCTTTCTTATGTCATGTATTTGGGATGGGAACAAGAAAACTAATGAAAGTACTTGGGGGGGAACAGCAGCTCAACCCTACAGAACTTAAAGCTGCAGTTCAGTCAATATCCTGCATGTGTGTTTTTTTTAATAAATCAGTTCTGTAGTAAGAAAAAATACTTTTAGCATTTTCTGTTTTAAAAAAAACAACTTTGAAAGACCAATTTTCTTGTATTCTATTTTAACAGCTATTTGCTAAGGCACTGCCCCTTCATGTCCTGTCACAAGCCCTGGCACACCCCTTTGTCAGCCCTGCCCTCCCTCTAGCACATGTCAGTGCAGGAGTGCTCATGAATATTCATGAGCTTCCACTGAGAGACAGAAGCAGAAGAAAAACAGATCCCTTCACTAATGATGTCACCAAATTTTGGCAATCAAAACATGGAGAACGAATTGACCTGCAGCTATACAGTTCTTTAGGTAATTAGAGATTGCACCCATGAAACTATTGAAGTAAAAATATAAATAAAAAAATTAAAAAAAGACTGAACTGCAGCTTTAAGCCTTACGTGTGCCATGTTTCTCTGAACAGAAAAAGCAATGAATGTTTAATGCTCAGGACACACGTATTGCTATGACATGATAAGGCAATTTTGCAGGTAACTCACTTTGCCCTTCTTAGCAGAAACAGGAGCAGGTTATGCAATGTGCCGCTCACATGCTCAGTGAAGCAGTGTTTTGTAACAGTGTCAAATTAGGGTAAATCTGAGGTATGGCAATCTGACAATGATATAACTCTCAGGATGGCTCTACTTTCTGCTTGTACATACTCAGGCATAATTAGAATCAAATATCTTCCTCTCAGCATTTCTCTTGGGCTCATCCAACTCTAAAAGCTCTCAGGCCATTAAGTCATATCAATTAGTAATGATTTTGCAGACCCCAGCAGCCAGTGAAGCATACATTAAAAAGGTGATACAGCCCCAAACTTAAACATTATGAGTGATTTGAAAATACCTATTTTGACCAAGAGAGTGTTACTATTTGCACGGAGGACCTCATTTCATTTGCTTAAACCTCCTAGATTCTGCAGACTAACTGTCTCTCTCTCTAAAAGGAATTACAAAGATCATTAGTGAGAGGATCATTGGTGTAGTCAACACTGACAAATTAGAAATTATACTTGCAAAAGGAAATGTAACCAATGTTTCAAGTGTTACTACAGGGAAGGGATTTAGATCAACACTTCTACACATTGGTTGTAGCACAGAACACTTCCAATTTGGTAAACGAAAATTACATATACTGTATATATATATTATATATATATATATATATATATATATATATATATATATATATAGTGTAGGTGATTGCACTGAAAAATTGGATATGGTAACAAGGACATTTCACACATTTCTCTTCTTGTTTCGGGGGTCACTGCCCCTGTGTCAGGAGAGAAACTGGATGAATGTCCCTGTGTTGACTGAAACGTTGGCCCTCTGTACGGATTCGCCAATACAGGGATTTGAGTTATTTACCTGCGTGATGCTGCATTTTTCCTCCACTGTTCATCTCTGTGACTGCAGTTGCTGGTACAGATCTGGGTGATGTATTGACCTATTATTCATTTTGCATGTGCACGCCAAAACATATCAATTAATTACTGAGTGAGGTGTGTCTTACTGTTCTTCTTTTTGTATGTATGTATATGTATGTATATGTTGCACCAAAGGATGCACCCCAAAGAGTCTCTCCTCATCACGTTTCCCCTTCACTGCTCCTGTCCACTAAGCCAGCATGGAAAGGGTTAATTTCATAATTTCATCAAGAAAGGACAGACACAGCTGGAAAACTTGGCATCTGTAACGCTCTCCCCACCCCTGAATTGTTGCTGAGGTGGTCTGTTTGCTTTTAGCTGGTATCACTTCACCCCAGGACTCTTTGATATGAGAACACACAAGTCGCACCAAAGGAAACCGCCATTTGCTGCTGTTCGCTGAGGTTAGAAATGCTCTGTGCCCAGGACAAACGTAAAAACGAGAGGTAACTCTCAATGTATTACTTCCTGGCAAAACATTATATATATATGTATATATATATATATATAAACACACAAAAAAAGTAGCGCTACTAAGTATAGTAAATAACTGTGAATAATTAATATAAACACTTAAAGTATATGCAAATTAATGAAAATAACCAACAAATAAATAGATAGTGTCCAAAGAAAAAAAGGATAAGTCCAAATGTCTCCACTTGGTGGTGGTCTGGAGGAGGAGAGAGTCCCAACGATACACTGACCACAGGAGCTCCTTGCTGCTTCAAAAGAAAGTGGCGTAGCCACCCACCATAGATCTAGAAAAACAAAACACAAAAAAGCGCAAGCTCCATAGCACGTAACTGTGTACAAATGAGGGTGAATTTATTAAGAAAAGTGTCCCTAGGAAGTCACGCAACGTGACGAAACGCGTAGAGATGGGGTGACGTCATCTCCGACTATCGGGTGGGAGGAGGTCCTGTGTTCTTCGGCACTTTTCTAGCTATTCTGCTTGTGCTTCTACTATTGCACCTTCAAAAGAAGCTCCTTTAACCTCAGAAACGCTGAATTGCTGCAGGACTCGTGGCAGGAGTCAGAAGCAGTCAAACCAGGTGCTCAGTATCACGGACGAAATCCCTCTCCCCACTCCAGTAGATGACGCCCCATACAGATTCTCTCCAATGTATATTTTATTCTAACTTTTTGTAAGTGTATCTCCTAGGGACACTTTTCTTAATAAATTCACCCTCATTTGTACACAGTTACGCGCTATGGAGCTTGCGCTTTTTTGTGTTCTGTTTATATATATATATATATATATATATATATATATATACACACACACACACTGTATGACAATCCACATATTTCCAATCTAAAATGTAAATATTTATACCGAGACTGCATACATACATTTTACTGTTCAAATATTCATATGTACATTACCGCATTTACATTTCAACAATTGTTTTTCTGGCAAAACTGTTATGCTGCTAAACGATCTAAATAAAAAGTGAAGCAGAGGGAGAGAGGGTCTCAGCTGCTGCACAGAAACTGTCATTCAGGGGTGACCAACTCCAGTCCTCAAGGGCCACCAACAAATCAGGTTTTAAGGATATCCCTGCTTCAGCACAGGTGGCTCAATCAGTGGCTCAGTCATTATGATTGAGCCACCTGTGCTGAAGCAGGAATATCTCTAATACCTGGCCTGTTGGTGGCCCTTGAGGACTGGAGTTGGCCACCCCTGATTTAGATCACTGAATATTTGAGAATTTAAGAAAAGCCTCTGGTACTAAGTGATACAAGGGTCTGCCTATAAAAACTAGTGTCAGCTGAAGACGTTTGTAAGTCAATTATAAAAACCCCACAGTGAAAAACGAAAATCATCTTTACAGCATGTCCGCATTAGATCACAGATCCCACACATAGCATGGTTAGTGCCGGCCACTTTCACTGCTGTTTTAGGTTTTCAAAAAACGTTTGCTGGGTTTTGCAAATTTATTCCGGAGATCGACTCTGACCTCTGAACAAACCGCTGAATTCATGAATTTGGGGTTTCTAACCCACAAACTCGCCCCACCTCAGTTATTGCAGACTTGTATTAAATGCTGGGAAACAATGTTAGGTTATTGTTTTGTATTTGTAAAGAAGCAACATTATTTACTTTTTATATTTGACGTAGAATTATTACTGTTAATGTATTAATAATAGTTATTACCCCTATGTGACATCAGATTATTTGGGTTCGTGGTCACTTAGGGTCACTCGTGGAGCTAATACTCAGGCAGGTTTTCCCAACGGCTTGTTGGCTTTTAGTGAGGCAGAGAAAGGAAAGAAAAATTATGGTGGAATTTGATTTATCATATACGCGTCTGTGAAAAGTGAATACTTTCAATTCTTTCCAACTGCTCCATAATGAGTAACTAACACTAAATGGGCAACACTCTGGTGCCCGCCCCTCACTGACAGCTCCCCCCCTTGCTGGTGGCTCCCATCCCTCGCTGTCAACTCCCCACCCCCACCTCTGACTCTTCCCCCCCCCTCACTGGTTGAACCCGCTTGCTGGCGCCCCCCCCCCCCCCTCACTGGCAGCTCCCCCCTTACTCTGGCGACCTCCCTCCCCTCGCTGGCGGCTCCCTGCCCCTCACTGGAGGCTCCCCGCCCCTCTCTGGTGACTCCCCCCACCCCCACAAAGCAGAACCTGCCTCCCTGGTGCCCCCCCCCGTGACGGTGAAGGGGTAATTAGGTTTTCTTAAGGGAAGGAGCTACAGCTCTGAGATTGAAGCTAAGCATCTTTTCATTTCACTGTGGGACTTAGAAAAAAAATGGGAAATATTTTTTTATGTTTCATAAAATGTTTAATAGCCAATGTGGCTATAAGGTTTTTACAGTATAGGTCAGGTTTACAGTGTGTGGGGACTATGGCTAGTGGGAATAAAAGTATATAGTCCCATTCTACCCCCATAGCCCAAAAGACTTAGACAAGGTAAAAGTATATATTTTTTAAACTGAGATGTTTGTAAATGTATTATACTCATAAGCTGGGACTTTTAAAGACGATACTCTGAGGGGGGCTAGTGGGCTACCAATTTATGGTGCCACTAAGAGGTGTTAAAGCCATTTGGGCAAGATGGTTAGGTGGAGTACCCACGTCCGGGAAATAGTGCAGGCCATCCCGGCTAGCATTTGCCTTCCCAGACTTGGAAGCACCTAACCCAGTGTGTGGCTTCTGAATAACAAGTGGCTAAGGTTGCAAAACTTACTGTACGCATGCCCTTGTTACATTCAGAAGAACCGCTTACCCGGCTTTGGAAGACTGGCAGCCCTCTCATTGGCTGGTTGTAAAGTTCCCAGGCTCGGATTGGTTGTAGTAATTAATGAATGAATCTGAAATACTATAAGAAACCCAGCAGCATATCCGGACATCAGATTCTACGCGCCAAAACAGCAGCGGCAAATTTGAACTGACCAAAAGATGCTCGTGGAGAAAAAGCAGGGACTGGCTTCAGAGATTTTCAAGTCAAGAAATTTTCTAAGTCCCACTTTTCGGGGCCAAGTTCTGAGAAAAGAACGTAGTGGTCGTGGCTGGAACTACACGCTGAAAAGAGTACCAGGACGTTTGGTACTTTCTCCCGGTCAAGGGATTTTGGCATCTCCGGCAGAGATACAGCGGTGGCATCTGGAAACTCATGCCGATTTGAGTTCCAGGACAACTTTCGGGCTGAGTCCCGGTCAACCTAAAGACTTTGTTTTATGGACTATTTCGACTAGGAAAGTTTCGTTTTGTAGCCCAGACCCCCAGAAGTTGTTTTTCTCCTGTATATTGTAATCCAATTTGTTTTACTTCTTGGTTTTGCTCAGAGATATGATCCCGGTATAAAGGTGTAAATACCTGGTCGTCCGTGACACCTCCTCACTCTGGCGCCCCCCCTCCCCCACCTCCCCTTGCTGGTGGCTCCCTCCCCTCACTGGCAGCTCACCAAACACTGTTGGCTCCACCCCTTATGCTGGCAGCTCCCCCCACCCCCCCACCCCCCCCCCCACACTGGTGGCGCCCCTTCATCGCTGGTGGCCCTCCCTCTCTGGTAGCTCCCCCCTCGCTGCCAGCCCCCTTCCCTCGCTGGTGGCCGCCCTCACTGGCAGCTCCCCCTCTCTTGCACTCCCCCATCCGTGATGGCTCCCCCTCTCGGTGGAAAATCATCCCCCCCCCCTCACTGGCGGCTCCCCTTCCCTCGCTGGTGCCCCCCCCCCCCATCCCTGGCAGTGCACCCCCTTTCTGGTGGCTCCCCCCTTGCGGGCAGCTCCCCATTTCTGATGGCTTTCCCCCCTCACTGGCGACTCCCCCCTTCTCCCATGCAGATCCCCCCCCCCTCTCTGTGTTGGCTCCCCTGCAGGTTCCATGAGAAGCAGTTCAGCAAAGTCTTTTCCCTTTCAATTTCAGCATCTTGGAAAGGTGTCAGTTGGACCCTTCATAATTCACTGCTGAGAAATATAAATTCATGCTTTGTTCAGAGAGCGGAAAGGTAAAGAAAAGACAGGGACTTGCTAGGGTTTTTCCGGAGGTTTTTTTTTCCGCTTTTAAATTGTCAAGAATGCTACAATCAGATAATGGCTTCTAAAACAGATTTCAAAAACACATAATAGTTGCTAAGGGCAACGTTCTGTCTGCAAATTTAAGCACAAGAAAATCATTGGTACTGAAACATAGTCATTAATGTAAACAGTTTATTTTAAATAACGAAAACAATTCCTTTGTTATCTGCCGTCATTATGACATCTGCAGTTTGTGATAGTGGCACACAAGCAAAGTGCTGGATTCCTCATTTGGTCAGAATAACTTTAGCAGGTCACAGAACATTTTGTCGGAGGACACGAGACGAGGAAGACACAGTTAAGTGGAAAAGTTAAGCTCTGACATCTAATCATTCCCTATAGCCTCGCCAGAATACATAGGTTCTTTTGTGTTGCAGGAAAATCTTAGTTCCAAGCTTCATGTCATTATTCTTTGTGTGTGTATATATCTATATCTCTATCCAGTGGTTGACAAATCACCAAAAAATCTACTCGCCACACAAAAAAATCTACTCGCCACCTAGTACCAAACGTGTGCTGCTTGGGCCAATATTTACTCGCCTGGAGGTTAAATCCACTCGCCCGGGGCGAGCAAATGTATAGGTTTGTCGAACACTGTCTATATCTATATCTATATATTAAACAGAAATAACTGTGTTAGTCGAGTTGCGATAGTGCAGAAGAAATTAGTACTTCTGTATTAGGTTATTGATGAGAACCTGCCATTGTGCATTAAGAGGAAAGTTTTCAACCAGTCAATTCTGTCCGGGCTCTCGGATGTACAGTATGAGAAACTTGGACAACTCAAAGAAATATGGAGAGACGAAAAGTCAGTGATATCATCAAAAAGTTGAAGAAATGAAACTGGCCAGAATCCTGGACATTTTGCACGCGCCCTACGAATACCATCCAAAGGACTGGCTGCTATTTTATTTTATTATATGTTCTTACTTCTTTTCGACCTAAGTGCATTTTTAATTGGTTTAGTTTTTAAATAAAGAGAACGGTTGTCAACTCCAACTCAAGAGTGTTTTATCTCTTATTTACACCACCACACGGAGGGGGGTTTCAAACTTCAAATGCACCTTAGAGGCAACATTGAAGCCTAACAGAGAACAAAAAGATACCATTTCCGGTGTGCGCTCACACGAGGCCGCGTGAGCATCATTTTGATTTATTTATTTATTGAAATATCCATCCCCATCATCTTTTAGTGTCTCAAGAGTCCAGAGCTTAGAGACTCTTTATGTGAAGAGGTGGAAAGATACCTCCCTAAAGATCACACTCACACTTGCCCGTGTGAGTGATTGCAGTTTATTCTGCTTTATATATATTCCTTAAATTACCGAAGCCAGACATTATTATTAACATCTGCTCTGTCCCTTAATATCTGTTCATTCATTTGTTCTGAGGGGGATACCACAACTAAGAGCAGAGGGCAGATCGAAGAAGTCACCACTTGGACCAGGGGAGAAGGAACGCCACACCAGCAGAACAAAGAAGTAAGGAACAAAAGAAACCTTGATGCGATAGCATTTGCACATGGCCGTGTAAGTGATTCTGTTATTTTATATTTTATGACCCCCATTATTTCCACACTCGAACTTAATCACTTCATTTTTTACCCCCAGTATCCCTTAACTCGTGCCCCCCCCCCCCCCTTCCTTTTTTGTATTTCTGCATTCCTAGACAAAGATGGATTCCAAGGGATAGCAAAAAGACCAAAGCAACCACCACAAATAAGACTGGAGGCGGAAATTGGAAAATTTGTGGGAGCAAGATATTAAAGAGATGTTTGCAATCACAGAGGCTTACATTCAGCAGTGGATCAACCAGGGCTGAAGAAGATGATCTATATATACAGGGTGTATGTACTATATACACATATACTGTCGTATTCCATTCCACATCTTACTGTACTTCTGTTCCCTGTTTGTCCCGGTTACTATTGCATAACAATAGAGAATAGCCTTTTAAGTAGAGATGGGTGAGTTTTTGGGGCGGATTATGACCTGCTGTGGATTGGCTGGTTCCTTTGGCCCATGGATTTCCGCGAATCAATCTGAAAATGCGCGATTCGTCTTTGTTGGATTTTTTTTTATCCCAGACAATCCAATCGGCGGACTCCACAATCCGCTGATGCGCTTTAAGAATCCAATCTGCGGATTCAGCAATCCACAGATTTGGATTGGTAAAATCCACCAGCGGATTGTCTCCAATGGCGGTTTTTAATTAATCCACACGGATTGAAACTGGAGCAATCCGCCGACGGATTTTACAGCGCGGAACGGGTTTTGAATGGAAAGCTCTGGGATATGCCACAAAACGGATTGTGACAGTTTCGCCGTCTCTACTTTTTTATTTCAAACATTTTTATTGTTTTTCTGAAAGGGGTACATACATGTCACATGGTCGTTTGTAAACAGCATACATAATCAATTCACACATTTAACAGCCCATAACATCTTAAGATTGGATGATCGGGTACGAACGATCTGTACCTAACCTTTTGTAACCTCCTGCGCTTTCAGATTGCGCTATACTAGTCCCGTTCGGGAGGAATAACATTTTTAGGAGGATCTTTAATCTGTCCCCTTAGACTACTTTTTTAGCGTCCTCTGATCATTTTCCCACCAGCCTGGCAACATCCACCCTAGAATAATATTTCACATCCTCTCAGTATTCAATGTAACTAGATACCATCTCTCGACAATACTGTATATAATATCCTCTTTATCTGTAGTCCTGCCACACCTGATTAAAAAAAAACCCTGAGAGGTTTGATTGCTTGCAACGTATTAACTATTTGTTGGTCCAATAAAAACATATTCCACTACACACTCCTTCTCACACCATTGTTATTTTAACCCTTTGACTGCCGGAGGGGCCGTAGCAGTGTTCATGACGTGTTATGATGCAAATATATAGGATGCATAGCCCCAACATCCTGAAACTTAGGCGTGCCAGACTTCATGACTTGGTAGCTACATCATGGGGTGCTCAAGGGGTTATAAAAAGCAGTCGTGGCCCAGAACAGTGTATTTGGCCCACGCCCTGGGTAGTTAAACTTGGAGAGGGGTGCAGGGGTTAGCTGAAGCTTAACTATCTGGGGAGGAGCAGGCAGCGATCAAGGAAGCTTGGGCCCTGCATCGCACGGAGAGGCCCTGGTGGCTGAATGCGGAAGCTAGGCCCAACTTCTGGGTGGGCCATACAAATTTAGCTGGGGAGTGTTGGTTAGTGAGCTCTCCGCACCACATGGTGCTGACGGTCCCTGGACTCTCCTGATCCTCCGTTATTATATACTGTTTCCGATGCATAGTTCATATATGTTGTTTCAAGGTCAAGTTCTGCTCTTCATGGGGTGGTTTCTGTTACTTGTGGACCCCAAAAACAAGAACACATTCGACGCATTAACGCTCCCCTCCCAATAAACCCATACCAATGTACTTCACGTGTCTACAGTACCACTAATAGAGTTAAGTGTGGCATCCTGGTTTTTTTTCTTCTTTTATTGTACTAAATAAAAACTGCTCCTTCCCTCTCTGCAATAATAGCTCTTCTTTTCCGGGCCACATAAAAAGCTTTCACTGCCCGATCTCCTGAACCCTGGCAGACCGCATGAAAGAGGTGCTATACTGTATTTATATCCTTTGAATTTTCACCTCTTGCAGAACTCTGTGCTTTCATGTTAAAAGGTTTCCTGTGTTTCTGAGTTGCCGAAAAACTTTTGTGAACAACTGGGCAATGTAAAAAATATCACAGAAGCTTTCTGCTGGGAACAGTAGTGAATTACCTATATATCACTAGGGGTTTTTGTTTGCCTTCCTCTGGATCAATATACTGTAAGTATAATATACTGTAAGTATAAATATAGGATAAAGTATCTGTCGTCTAAATGTAGCATAGGTTTAACTTGATGGACGCATGTCTTTTTTTCAACCGCATCTACTATGTAACTATATAACTGTGTAACTATGTAACCTGCCCACCCTTACTAGAACTCCCATAATAAAGAAATGTGCCTGAATGCTTGACATATTTGGTAGAGATGGGAGTATTTGGATTGGCCGCGGATCGGCCGGGTTCCTTTGGTCCATGGATTTCCAGCGGAACAATCTCAAAAAGGGAGATTCGTCTTTTTCTGCTTTTTTATCTTTGACCATCCAATCCGTGGATTCCGCAATCGGCTGTTGGATTTTACTAACCCAATCCGTGGATTCCGCAATCAGCTGTTGGATTTTACTAACCCAATCCGTGGATTCCGCAATCAGCTGTTGGATTTTACTAACCCAATCCGTGGATTCCGCAATCAGCTGTGGGATTTTACTAACCCAATCCGTGGATTCCGCAATCAGCTGTTGGATTTTACTAACCCAATCCTTGGATTCCGCAATCAGCTGTTGGATTTTACTAACCCAATCCGTGGATTCCGCAATCAGCTGTTGGATTTTACTAACCCAATCCGTGGATTCCGCAATCAGCTGTTGGATTTTACTAATCCAATCCGTGGATTGAGGAATCTGCAGATTAGATTCTTAAAATCTACCAGCGGATTGCGGAATTCACGGATTGGTAAAATCCACCAGGGGATGTATCTGATGGTGTTTTTTTATTAATGTGCACAAATTGAAACTGGAACAATCCACCAATGGATTTTAAACCAGGGTAAGGATTTTGAATGGAAAGCTTGGGAAATTCTGCGAAAACGGATTTTGACAGTTTCCTCCATCTCTAATGTTTGGTTAGTGATTCACCAGTGGGAGTACTTCTTGTAGAAATTGGTTTAGCCCTGGGGGAAATAAGGAAAGGTCAGTGATAACTCAGACCCCCCTAGCCCTGACCTGTCTCAGGGGCCCGTGCTCGTAGTGAAGATTCTGGACCAGTGTTTTTCAACCAGGGTTCCTAGAAACCCTAGTGTTATCCAGGCATCCCTAAAAGCTTCCTTGTAATGTTCAGGTAATTTCCAAGTTTTACCAAACACAGAATGATTTACAATGCATCTGATCTCAGACGCGCTATTAGAGAGGGTTGGGGCTCCTTACAATACATCTGATCTCAGATGCGCTATTAGAGAGGGTTGGGGGTTCCTTACAATGCATCCGATCTCAGACACGCTATTAGAGAGGGTTGGGGTTCCTTACAATGCCTCCGATCTCAGACATGCTATTAGAGAGGGTTGGGGTTCCTTACAATGCCTCCGATCTTAGGCTCACTGTTAGAGGGGTTGTGGTTCCTCAGAATTTCCCATAGGGTTCCTTAACCAGACAAAAGAGAAGCAAATACTTTATTAAAATCACTTTGTTACAAAAAAAATAAATAACAGTTTTTGAAATAGATAAAAAGCTCTTATGTTGTCCTACGAAAAGTATCACCACAAATCCACACTGCCAGAACAATACAGCACTTGAACTTTGAGCTAACATTAATAATTTCATATTACAAACTTTCTTGGGCTACAGTATGTGGAGGATTTACATTTAAAAATAATATATTACTTTTATGCAACAAATATGCTTTTACATTTGACCTTTCCTTGTGTAACCAGGCACCTCTGACCCATTAATGAGACTTTATATCACTCAGAACACTTTATCCAGCATTTTTATACTCTGAAAAAATTATCTTACCCTTTTTTTCATCATTTTGCCAGGCAGAATTTTTTTTCTATTTGTATTGATGGTCAATGAGTAATCAACTAGCGCACTATCATTATTCTAAGGAGACTTGGACAAAATTAAAAAATGACTATTTTTGAGAATGTTTAGGTTTCTGTGTTTTCCTCCAAACTTTCTGTTTCATCGCTAAACAGCAACCATACACTTATAGGGATTCATGGTAAAATGAATAAGAATCAAAAAGTGAGGTTATCAAAGTCCGTTACATTGAAGTTAATAGCGCAGCTGTAAAGAAATATATATATATATATATATATATATATATATATATATATATATATATATATATATATGTAGCCACGCTGTAAAATGGACTGCAGTTTTCTCTCCTGCTGGCAGTAAGGCCTGGCACATAACAGGGATGCCAGCAGTAATCATGGAGGTTTGCCCTCACACCCTGGTGAGGTGCCCTATGTGTGGATGGGAGTGGCTACATACTCTGAGTCCACCATTAGTGACATCAGAGATGTGCCCGCCCCCTGGAGATATAAGGCACAGCACTGTTCAAAGTTAGGTGTTGTTGGAGTAAGGAGCAGGTCTGCGTTGAGACCTGGGGACAGAGGGCGCTAGTGCTGTAACTAGTGGCCCTATACTGATAAATCAGCAGCAAGCTGTGTACACCATACTGTGTTCAGGGACCTGGCACAGGGGTGATCTCCCTAAGGGGAGAGGGGATCCCACTCCATTGGGAGGGTGTACTTTTGAAAGGAGCACACAGTGCAATGTGTGGCTAAGTGACTTACTGCGAGGGGCAGCTAGCCCACATCAAGCAATAAAGATGACCTTGAATAAAGACACTTCACTGTGTGAGTCTGGAATTACTCAGCAGGGGAAGGCATCACCAAGAAGGAGTTCCTCATTAGAACCATCTTCCTGCGGACGCAGAGATCCTGATGAGGTGGAGGCGCTGCACTGGATATAGGTAGGACTCATGCACACTACCTCAGCTACCTGTCTGGGTTGGCAATCCCCACACAACATCATGCGGGAGACTCAGGAGTCCTGTTGCCAACAGGTGCACCACCAGACACGACCATGTAATGGGGACTGGTTAGACCACAGGGGCCAATGTGAGATTGGGTGGGTCAGGCTAGGCCAGAAAATCCGTTACATATATATATATATATATATATATATATATATATATATATATATATATATATACACGTGTTATAAGCACATAAATAAGGCGAAAGTCATGAACATTTTAATGGTAAACGTTAAAAAAAACCTAACCTGCTGGTAGCACTTGAGGACTGAACTTGGCCTCCTCTGCCCTGGAGGTTTAAGAATCCTAAAATCTCCTACGTATCAGGATTACGTTTTTAGCTAAACTTGTAATGAGATTTTAGATGCCTGCTCTTTGGCCTTTATTAAACTTTTAATTATGCATAGAGAAAATAAATTAGAGGTGAGTGACGATGATCTAGGGAAAATGCAAGATGGGCTCAAGGCTTTTTAATAGTATGATAAATTTAGAAGAATTAGAGAATTCAACTAATACCAAAATCCCCCCAAAATTGAGCAGGATATTAAGAGTAAAAAGAACACATTTCTTAGGGATAAAAAGGATAATCGGCATGATAATAAAATAAATTGGAATAGACAATAAAAAAGATGTTTAATTATCATTTTCCTAATATACTGTAAGAAAGGAAGGGTGGAATAAAGATAGACAGTAAAATCTAGAAAAATTGAATTTTATGTATGTATGTGTTTATTTAGTATGTCTTTATTTATATAGCGCCATTAATGTGCATAGCGCGTCACAGCAGTAATATACGTGACCATCATATAAATAACAAATAATACAAATAACACATAAAGGGGAGAAGCGCTTCAGACATAAAAGTAACATTTAGGAAAAGGAGTCCATGCTCCAAAGAGCTTACAATCTAATTGGTTGGTAGGAAGAACGTACAGAGACAGTAGGATAAAGATAATATATTTGTGCACATATCCCTCCGCAGGACAGATACGGATGAATCAAGGAAGACCCATAAATACCCCAGTACCTAATATAATACGAAGGGATAATTGGTCAACAGCAAAATGTAATCTGGATAATTCAGGCAGGGTATATACATATTGATACAAAACAAATAAAATGTGCTGGAAGCGAGGCCAAAAATGAATGAAGATGCTGCTTCTTCTAGAAAGAACCAACCAGTTCCCAAACACAGAATATACGATCAAGAGAGGACAGGGGGGAGGGGTGTATTGTCATCTCTATCAAAGCAGGTGCGGGAGAGATATATACAGGGAAGGGAGAACTTGCATACTGTACCTGTACTTACCATACATGTACATCACGGGGTCACAGGGAGAACGATACAACAGGCGAGACAGAGTAAGGTCGAGTTAGAAAAGGGATCAGAGGATTCAATGTATCTTCTTTTCATGTAGATATCTGGATATATAGATAGAGAAAAAAGAGACACAGTATGTGTGTTTATTGCAGAAATACAACATATTAACGTTTGTTTCAGTCATTTGAAGAGCTTTCTCTCTGCGTATGTAAATCTAGCCAAGTAGTTATAAAAAAGATGCACTCACGTGACTCGTTGGTAACGCTTTCGGGTGCACATCCAACACCTGTCAGATTCATCCAATGCAAATTCGCCTATATGGGGGGAAACAAAATGACACTCCAGAGGTCTTGAATAATAAAAGTGAATATACTTTTTTTAGTTTACTAACTAAAAAAGTATTTTCACTTTTATTATTCAAGACCACTGGAGCGCTGTTTTGTTTCACCTGTGCAGGTGAACTTTCCTTTGTATACTTAGCAAAGGAAGAAGTATCTGGACACTCCAGTGGTCTTAGTGAAGGATCTACGTTTCGGTCCCCTCTAGGACCTTTGTCAATATGAAGTAGCAGGTGGACGCGAAACGCGTTGGATACTGTTAAATCTTGACACATCTCTAGTAGGGACGCTCATTGCCATCTAACTGGTCAGAGTTTATTTGTCCTTAAGCAATTAGCCCAATTCAGGATGCTCTTTGGAGTTTCGGAATAGCCGACGCTGATCAATCAAGTCACAATCAAACACACACCCCCCCCCCCCCCACCCCAGCTGTTCTGCGGAGCCACCAGGTGCGCGATCGTCATTCCCGTATTTATCCCAGCTACATCACTGCGTCTTTGCGGGTCCGGAGCATATGCATTCCGCTACGGACTGAAACCCCCACACCTGACTGGTAGCTGATGTGTGAGGACTGGTCAGTCATTCCTAGAGAGACCGCCACTATTCGAGGGTGGATGCAGAGAGGCTGGTGTGAAAATGAACAGAAGTGCTTTTAAAATAACATTTTGACTAAACAGTGCTTTTCCAAAAGACACCTTCCAACTCCAAAAGGTATCCTATAGAATAGCACTGTTTGGTAAACATGGTCCATTATCACTAAGAAACGTGTTTCATGTAATTTCTGACTTAACAGAGGAGGAATTAGTTCTTAAAGACTGTGCTAAATATATTTAGCTCAAGAAAAAGTTATCTACAGCTTAAGTACTTACTAATTTTCAATTTTAAGTGGGCTAGTGTGACCACCGGACGATAGGATTCATGAATATGCAGGAAATGTAGCTCGTGTGAGTTTGGGTTTTTTTTTTACTAGAAAATTGTAGCCATTTACTGTACAAAGAATAAACATTTTATTCTACAAGAAAATGACTGTGTTTCTGATGCACAGATACCTATCACTTCACATTTGTTCATTTTAATTAAAATTAGCCAAGGGAAGATTTAATTTAGTTTGACAGAGATCATTATACATGCCATATTACTTCCTAGTCATTCTCTGTCTGTTTGTTTTTTTTTTATCTGAATAAAAAATTGATTCTAACAAATGCAAAACTATTTTTTCTGTTGTTCCTCATCTGTATTTCCATTTCCACTTGTTCCACGGGTTGTGTACATAAGCAGAGCTGATTCCACAGACCTTATTGTTTGTACTGACAATGCAGAAATCACAGGGATTGTGAAGATAAATATATTTGAGTTTAGAGGCCAGAAATCCCCCATTTATTTTGAGGCTCTCTCACATCCCTACAAGTAAAGCCATTACACTTTTGTTTATGATCATCGTTAGGGCAGGGGTGCTCAACTCCAGTCCTCAAGCCCCGCCAACAGGTGAGATTTTCAGGATATCCCTGCACAGGTGGCTCAATCAGTCCCTGCTTCAGCACGGGTGGCTCTGAGCCTCTGATTGAGCCCCCTGTCCTGAAGCTGGGATATCCTGAGAATAACCTGTTAGGGGGGTTTGAGGGTTGGAGTTGAGCCCCCTTGGTTTAGGGTACCCTGTTCTTAAAAAAAAAAAAAACCTGTGCGGTTTCAAAAAGCTCTGTACTAGAGATGTGTAAAACATTTGCCCAAGATCACGAATCAGGCAACATTTTGCCTTCTCAGCCGCAAAGCAAAAACATGGCCTAGTCAGAGTTCGCAAGTGATACGCTAATTATTAAGTCACTACACAATTTCACTTAATCGGCTAATGTTTGAAATGTTCTAAAATCGCTAGGTTGGCTTAATGCCGGGAGCTTAAATAGGGTTTATACACTATGTTTCGCTCACTGACTGAAAGCTTGTGAAATGACGCAACCTAAGACTTATTTTGTGACATTACTAGACGTCTGAGACTTGGCGAAACATTTTGCCAAGAAGCGTATATGGAGACACCTCTGCTCGGTACAGTATAATTTCATCTATTAAGAACTCTCATGGAGGCACCACTTAAAGGTGACACAACCTCCTGTTCTTCAGAACTACTACGGCTACTTGACCCTTGACGTACATCATGGCAAAACACTGCCGTGTATATTGGAAACCAATTATTGAAGGGTTTTGGATCTTCAAGGCACGTCTTCCTGTATTCTAGGACAAGGTTTTAAGATGAGAGTGAGACTTGGAACGACCTTCCTTGTATGACCTGATGAAGGGTGGGATTTCTCTTCCCTCTCCAGAAACATTGTGTTTTCCTGTTCTGCTTACACTATAATGTACACTTCAGTCTGCACAGAGCTGTTTGATAGGCCCTACACCTCGGAACAGCTGTATCTTTGGTTTTTCACATTGACATATTTTATTTATTTATAAAATATTTTACCAGGAAGTAATACATTGAGAGTTGCCTCTCATTTTCAAGTATGTCCTGGGCACAGAGTGAGGGTACAGAGGATACCCAAGACAGACCTAAACAGAAGGAGACAGAAGTAAAGGGTGCCTGACAATTATTGGCTATTATATGTAATTAGGGACATCCTACGAGTGAGCCGATCATGATTTCACGATTTCCAGTAATGCACAGAGATCCCAGAGAGATTGTGGCCGTGAGTAATAGTAAATAGAACCTAAGTAGTCACTTTGAGAATAGCTCTTTATACCCAATATTAATATATACAGTACCAGAAACTGTGTGTGAACTCAGGATACTTGTACAAGGGGGGTAGGTTACTGGGGAAATGTAAAGTGTATGTTAACGTTAAAATACTCAGATCCCAGAGAGGATTTTGGATTGGGATTGGCCTGATCACAGTTATGAGAACAGAAGAACCATGACAAATAATCCATTACTGTCATTTGCTCGAGTTTTCTTTCACTATTTTCCAGACGCAATTTTGAACAAGTGATTGCAAAATATCTCCTGCAACTTTACATTTGTTTCACTAAAATTCTGCAACCAAAGACAATTTTAGCAACAAATTCACTGATTGAGAACTAAAGGACTGCTTTTAAATTGCTACAATGTTTGGTAGGTGGAGACAGCCACGAGCATATTATTGACTGCTATTTCTGTGCAGTGAGATGCATTACCTGAAAATGCAATATAAATGCAAATACAAACACACAGTTACTTTTGACTAATGGAAAGGTACTCATCCAGATGGAGTATTAAGACATAAGATCACAGGGTGGTACCTGCGAAGAACACGCTTTCCTAAAATAAATTTAACTTAGCAGAAGTAATTAACATCAAATGAGACAGTTATTTCCACTTAAGCCAGTTATTCTGCAGCAATACAAGGTGATGCATTTACACATAATTATACAAGCTCCAAATTTTGGTTCAACTTAAATGTTGATGTTGTTTCTGTACACGTGATTATTTACATGATATAATGGACCAATTGCTGTGGGTGCTTCATTCTTTGAAGGACACGTCTTTGTGGGCGACGGTTGATATGGATCAAAAAGTATCAGCGTTACTGTGCCAGGTAAAAAAAAAATTGCTAGATTCAGTGGTGTAACTAAACATTTTGGGCCACCCTGCAATTTTTTATAAGGCCCCTCTCTGGCACTCTCTTTTTTCCGTCAAACGCTCTCTAACTCTCTCTATCTCTCTCTATCTCTCTAACTCTCTCTCTCTAACTCTCTCTAACTCTCTCTCTCTAACTCTCTCTCTAACTCTCTCTCTCTAACTCTCTCTCTCTCTCTGACACACTCTCTCTCTCTAACTGTCTCTCTCTCACTCTCTCTCTCTAACTCTCTCTCTCTCTCTCTAACTCTCTCTCTAACTCACTCTCTCTCTCTAACTCACTCTCTCTCTAACTCTCTCTCTTCCCCCATCCTCTCACTCTCAATTCCTCTCCCCTCCTCTCACTCAATCCCCCACCTCTTAACTTGCCTTGTGAGCAATGTGGGACGGAGGTGAGGCCTCGGGCACCATTTCGGTGGGACGTTGTGGCCACACGGGTAGATGCGGAAGTTGGGCCAAACTTTCCAGGTGGGCCCTACATCTGGCGCCAACTGGGATATGGGTACAACGGCGGAGGGGGGGCAGGGGAGCTTGGTGTGAGGGCCCCAGAGCAGAGGCCCCGGCAGCCCAACACAGAGCTTGGGCCCGACCTCTGGCCATGCCTAACTTCCAGCCCTGGCCTGCATTGTAGGGTTTTGCAGTGTGTAGTTATGCCCCTGGCTAGATTTCTTAAACATCGGGGACAAGCTCCTTGAGTCATATTTTGGAGGGAATTATACTATATTTATTTTGTGAAAACAGAAAGGGAAAAAGAGTCTTCCTAAAAAAAATCTAATATTAGAAAAAAATAAACGGTAACTGTATAAATAAACATGTATTGGTGCTATGTTATTTAACACCTATTACCATCACGCTTTGGCCCTAACAAAATCTTCTATGTAAGTGGTTTCATCATTAATATGTGTGTCTCATAGACAGACCTCGAACGATAGAGAGCTCCATGTGTTGGTTATTTCCTTATTACAGTACATGGTGCTTGAGGCAGACAAATGTGCAAACCTTTGTGTTGTCGTCACAAGAATGAGATATTTGAAACAGCTGGTGGTGACCCACAAATCCTTGTAAATGTAATAAGGATAATCCCCAGCACTTAAAGTGATATAAAAGAGACAAATCATCATCATCATCATCATCATCATCATCATCATCATCATCATCATCATCATCATCATCAGTGGTTGACAAATCACAAAAAAATCTACTCGCCGAACAAAAAAATCTACTCGCCACCTAGTAACAAACGTGTGCTGCTTGGGCCAATAGGAGCTCACCATGATGTTAAATCCACTTGCCCGGGGCGTGCAAATGTATAGGATTGTCGAACACTGATCATCCTCATCATCATCATCCTGATCATCATCATTCTGAAGTGTATTATAAAGTCAGTAGGACAAGATTATAGACATGTACCATACAATTTGCATACAGTATCTCTAGTGACCTCTGGTAGCTAACGTCTACAATATGTATTCCTGGAGAAAGAACATGAGTCACCGTTCAACGTACTTGGTTATTCCCAGGACTGGAGTCCAAACAGAAGAGGAGGGAATCTTCTGTAAAAAGGAAATGAGTATGGTGAAGAATGCCCCACAGTAATCGTCCCAGTATCAGGGGGGCCGGGGGGGGGGAGCAACATTTCACGTCCAAATATGTAAAATATTTTCATGAATATAAAGATACTTTTCCCTGTTAAAGATTTTTCGTGCGTGGGGGGGAAAAAATGATCAATTTCAGACTTTGTACAATGCTGCATTTGAAAGGGAATGTTGCTAACAAAAATAGCCAAGGTATTTTTTATTTGAGATAATTCCCTTTCACTTGTTTTGTATGCTTCTATATTTCATGCTTGTCACAGAACCTGTCTATCAGAAGACATTTTGTCTGCATTAGATGAGCTCACGCAGGCTGCTTCCCTGACTGTTGTTTTGACAAGGCCCGTAAAGTTTAATCAGCGAGTGTTTAGGGATCTGATTAGATTGCAAACAGATGTGTTTATGTTAAAATATCATGGATCAACATTTGTACATTCGTTCACTTACGTGTGAAAGAAGACGGTTATTCCCCAATTACAGTGGGGAAAGGGCATAAGATGCGTTGTTATACAGTAAACAAGATTTATTTTGTCATTTCATTAAAAATATATATATATGTTTTGACCTCCAATGAGAAAATAAACAGGTTGTTAAATACATTCAAGTTCTTTTTTTTTTAATTGGCTTCCCTGAGGAGGTTTCTCCATTAAGAATATAATACCGGTATTTCATACCAATATATTATATGTGGGATTGAAAATCTTCCATGGAATTGACCATTCTCTAAGTAATTGGATACATATTCAGTAAACAGGAAGTTTGCCACTGATCTTTATGCTCCAAAGCCTTTCTAGACCTTTAAGAGAGGTCAGGGAGATAGATGATTGGGCTTCCCCCAGCATGTTTTTGTACCTGTCACCGTGCAGTTTTTTGGGAAACTTTTACTACCACTATGTGCTTTGAAAGTTGTCTATGTCCCCAGCACTGGCTGAGTTATGAACTGCTCTGTGTTGGATGGAAATCTTTTTGCTTCACCGTTAACTCATGAACTGTAAGAATATATGCACTTTCAATTTCATATAGGACTCATAACAGACATTATCGCCTGCAATCAGTTTGCTTTTTTTGGCAGAATTAATAGAGATCTGTGTAACAATATAGGATATTGCAAGGGTGGAATTCACACCTTTTTAAATCTTAGTCATGCGTAACGAGAAAGAGATTAAGTCATCAATAAAGGTATTGATAAAACTTGCCTTTTTCAGTTGAGGGAGCGGGTTCAGAGCTGGCAGTGGATATTCACAGTTGAGTGCAAATAGCCGCACGGCTATTCACAGTTGAGAGCAAATAGCCGCATGGCTATTCGCTCTCAGTAGAAAATAAAATGGAAAAAAATAAACATCCCAGCCAGGAATCGAACCCGGGTCCCCTCTGCTAATGGCCTGGAGCACAACCACTGAGCTATAAGACTTTCTGATGCTTTTGGAGTGAATAAAGGCACAGAAACCTATTGACATTACACTGTTCATAGCCGCTCGGCTATTCGCACTCAGTAGGAAATAAAATGGAAAAAGAAGACAGAACACTCTCCTATTGACATTCTATACCCCCTGCATCTGTAATCAGCGCGGCTTTAGGCTGAGTCCCCAGTCAGCACTGTGGCACGCACACGGCGGGGGGGGCGGCGCATGCACAGAGCTAGTCCGCGGTCTGAGGGGAGAGAGAAAGTTTGCGACGGGAGGGGGCGTGGTGGTAGGTTTGCGGGGGCATGGCCATGACGTCCCGCGGCTGGTTTGCCCTCATTGGCTGAACCGCCGGCGGGGGTGTGGCCACGCCTCCATCACAAATGCCAATCTCAAACTCCCCTGCCTGCCTGAAAAGCTGTCGCGCACCGCTGGGGAAAGGTGCGCGACAAGGTAGGGACTGGGACCGGAGGAACTGGCTGGGCGGGGCTTGATCGCACAGGTGTGCGCTGTAATAGTTAGTGGGACCGCAGCCTTAGGAGCCGCAAATTACGTTTGCATTGTTTTCAAAATCAATAAAATTTAAATTACAAAAAAAAAGTGTATTTATTCTGTTCTAACTATAAGTTAGTGGTCGTATTGTTTCACCCATATCGTGGCAAAGGTATTAAAACCTATCCACAGAAAGCAGTTAATACAATCCTCAAAAGCATTGCAAATTGTCCATTCTTTGTTTTTAGCAATTAAATGAATTTGTTTAGTTTCACAGTCAAGAAATCCCAAACTCCCTGACACGTCAAACTGTGGTTCAATTGTAAGACAGAGCCAATTCCTCACGAAAACCTCAGCCCGACACAATCAAATAATCCTTGTCAAAGTCCAGCTAATGAAGAATCCCTGACTTAATCACAGCAGCTTTGTGAGGAGGAGGAGAAGCGCAGAAAGATTTATACTTTGGGAGACTCCTGTTCAATAAAGCCCATTATTTATCCCCACTATGGATGGCTAATTTTCTCTTAAGTCCTCATTGAAATTTTTATAAGCAAACACATCCTATTGCCTCTAACTTCCTATGTATTTACACCGAGGGAAGGTCACATACTATGGGGCTAAGGGAAACAAGAAGTGATTATCGTCATCATTATTCAAATGTATTTTTACAGAGCACTAACCATATACAAAGTGTTTTACAATGAGAACATACAGAAATTAAAATCCATGCACCCACTTTTTCTGTCTTTAACACAGCTGCATATCTATTATTTTAATTCACTGTGGAGATCGGCCAACCGGCCCAAATCCGCTTCTCACAATTTGCCAGATTTTTTAGACCAAATCCGTCTTTCACATCAAAATCCGTCAGATTGGCGCTAAAAAAATCTGTGCGGATGAATCAAAATTCGCCATTGGATACAACCAGGGCGGGTTTTTAAGAATTCACACACAGCTTAATCTGCAGAGAGAGAGAGAAATATCCCCCGCGGATTAAACCGCGTCCGTATTTTTAACAATCCGGCCATGGATTTCTCTAAAAGAAAAAAAATTTGAAACTGCGGATTTGCCCTTTTGAGACTGATCTGCGGAATATTTATATATCTGTATGCAATCTGTAAGATGCAATATCCTTTAATAACTAAAGTAAATTGTCACATTGTAATGTAATTAGTTATCCTATTGCTATACATACTGTATTGTAACAACAATTTGATTTGTTCATATTAATACAGCTTTTTATATATTCACTTGTGTTTGTGTTTCCCTGTCACACTTCCCCAAAAAGAACGTGAAATACAGAGTTGTATTTCTTACCGCTATATAGAAAAATTGTCAACATCAGGGGAATATTATAGGGATTTCAGTGCACCACAGCTGTGAGAAGTTCTTTTAATTTGGGATTTTTACTTCTAAAACAAGTTTTATGTGGCAGTGGTCCCTGCAATGCGTGGCAGTGGTCCATGCAATGCGTGGCAGTGGTCCATGCAATGCGTGGCAGTGGTCCATGCAATGCGTGGCAGAACCCAATGGGTTACTCATGCCACGTAGCCATGCAATTACAGTGCACTACAACATGATTTTTATTCTATCAGAAGGAATTGTACGTAGCTAATCTTTCAGTCAATCATTGTATCGCTGATCGGTCTGTAAATACACAGCCATTCTGCATATGATAGTATTATATCTGGTATTATAAGATTGGAACTGACCACTAAGTGAATGCAAATGCACAATCAGCAACTTTGTTCTGCGTCTCTGAAACCTGCTATAGATTCTGAATATTGACATGAAGACATAAGTAGTGCAACAAAAAAAAAAACAGCCGAAAATCATCTCCCTCGCCTCCAGCTTTGGCAGATTTGATCTACATAACCCTGGAGTCAAATGAAGAAATTCTACACACTTTCCCACAACTGCTTCCCCTCCCTGTATCTCCCGGAGGGACTTCTGTCTCCAATGTGAGATAATCTTCGGATCAATGAGCGCGGATGTAAAACTCTTGCTAAGCCATGTTGTCCCAGCTGGGGGTAAATTCTCTTCCCTGTATGTAAAACTTCCTCTTCCATCTTCCTTAAAAAAAAGAAAAAAAAGAAAAAGAGGTTTGGAGTGTCAGAAACATTAACTATTTCTTGAAAAGATGTAATTTCTGTCAAAGTATTCTACACAGCTACAGGGGGGCGGGGGGCCTCAAAGTCAGTCCTCAAGGGCGAGGAACAGTCCAGCTTTTATGCTGAGCCACCGATTGAGCGCTCTGTGCTGCAGCAGGGATTTCCGTAAACCCTTGAGGACTGGAGTTGGCCAGTCAATATCTGACCAACTGATTGAGCCACCTGTGCCAACACAGGGATATCCATAAAACCAATCCTCAAGGGCCACCAACAGGCCAGATTTTGAGACCCGTGCTATAGGGGGTCTCCTGTAATAGTTCTGTTATGTTGTACTTTTCTGTTGTCTAGTTTGAGGATGCTATTGTACAATGCTAAGCTAACACTACTAGCATAGAGGCTTTTGAAATCATAGTAAAAGCTTTTATTGAGAACGTAGTAACAGAGGAGGGAGAGGGAGTAGGGGGTATGATACCTTTTATTGGACCAGCAAGTAGATGATATGTTACAAGCTTTCCAACCTCTAAGGGTTCATCATCAGGTTACTGAATTTCTTTCAGACACAAAGGTTTTGCAGTTTTATTTTGATCTGGGATTGCAGGTAAGTGCTTATGTGCAGACCGTGGTTCTGATGTATGTTGGCCGCCTCTGGTATCAATCACGTGCGTAAAAAATAAAAAATGCTTTTATGTGGGGTACAGGGGTGGATGGGTTGTGTATTGGTGGTTAGTACATATTGTAATGTTTATTGGGGGCAGAGGGGGTGAGTGAAGAGCCAAGTAACCCCTTCACTCACCCCCTCTGCCCCCAATAAACCTGTTGTTTTTCCTTAACCCCTTTACTGCCTTAGCGGTTAGCCGCTAGGGTAATGAAGTTGCCTGTAAATGCATTTTTATTGCATCTGATTCATGCCGGGGGCCTCCGGTGCAGATATTAATGTGTATCAGCTCTGGAGACCCCCGGCATCAATCCGCGGCAGGAAAAATGCATTTTTTTTTCTAAGTCCTCTCTCGGCACTTCTCGCCACCTTTACGGCAACTTTTCCTGGCGGGAGGATGTTAGAGGAAATCGCCATTCTAGAACTTCGATTAGTCCCGATAACCTACTGAAGGATACTAGAATTGCACGAATGTGGAAACCTGCCGTTTAGGGGCTTTTTGCGGCTCGTCTGGCAATTAATTTATTTTTTGGGGGGAAAAAATGCAGAAAAAGTATTTTGTCGGCAAACTTATCCAGGCTTACTGAATAGCAGTAGGCCTTTTTGGCATAAAGGCCTCGATAAGTGGCTTATCGAGGCTTATAGCATAGGCCCCATAATGTCAATTAATCAGTAAGGTGTTTTGCACATATCTTAATGTAACGTATCCGTTTCCCCCATAAAAGAAAGATTGTGTCTCACCTTGTCTTGCTACGCAACAGAGAACTGACTTCTGTCAGCTTACAGTATGAATCATAATCCAGTATTACTTCTATATTATGATATTTTAGCAAGAAAGATGCATGAAGATAATATACCTATATGCCTTGGAAATAGACATATGCAAACTGTTCAGGTTTTAGTTTTTAATGTCTTAATCTTACAGCATTTCACTGAGAGGGAATGGGTGACATTTCGCACTTTTTGTCCATTAAACTCCCTCCCGAAGTTTAATAGGGAGAAAAAAAGGTGTAAAATGTCATCCCTTTTACCTACATTTTTCAACATTTCACAAACATGGCAACCTTTTGCGTTTTCACCAGTTTTGGGGGGGTTTAATTTATTTTTAAAAATCTTGGTTCCATATCCAATGTGACCTGCACACTAGAGTCATATGACAATGTATTTTTTTTCCCCACACTTTACCGTCTTTTGCCCCAAAAAATCATATAAAATGACGAAATTCCCCGAAATAGCAAACATTTGCTAACTCTCTGCACATCTCTACTTGTAAAGACACAGGGACATAAAGAGATTTGTCAATATCACAGAGAGCAGATAATATAATAACTGATCTTACATGCTTGTGTGTTCAAGAGTCTAACACCACCCCATCTCTCCAAGGTTATGAGAGTTAGGAGTAAACAAAACATATTTTGCATATAGTGATTAAGGTGACATACAGTACAGCTCATTATGGCTTCTTGTCTGGGACACATGAAAAGCCAGTTGTCTGCTCTGTTTAAAAAATATGCAACATCTTTAAATTAAACACCACAATCAATTAGGGTTTTCACTGGAACCATCTGAAATTAGAGTAATAGGTTATTAATGACTAATGTCATGATTTCCTTGCCCATATGTCTTTTTCTGGAATTTAGAATAGATTATACTGTAGCACAGGGGTGGGCAACTCCAGTACTCAAGGGCCACCAACAGACCAGGTTTTAGGGATATCCCTTCTTCAGCACAGGTAGCTCAATCAGTGGCTCAGTCTTTGACTAAGCCACCTGTGCTGAAGCAGGGATATCCTGAAAAGCTGACCTGTTGATGGCCCCTGAGGACTGGAGTTGACCACCACTGCGATAGCCTGTCTCTTGGTAATCTGTCAATAAGGGAGCATCTTCAGTTAAGCACCATGTATTTGGTTTATCAGAGGGGTAATTGTTTGTCTACATGTAACCCCCCTCCTAAAGGGCTACTAGCAGATTAGTGTATGTTGGGCCCCACTCTGTTACCATAGGAATTCTGACATCACGAGAGAGTATTTAGGAGAGGGAGAAGGTTCTTGAGAGTATGTTCCTGGAAGATATGAGGAGAGGAGCCTCGGGAAGAGGACATGGGGATAGACCATAAAATAGTAGAACAGACCAGGTCCTCCTTTATTTATTGTAGAGAGGGACCATGCCCTTTAAGTTAGGATCCCAGAGAAGGTTTATGGAGTCCAGCAGGTCCCAGTGATGGGAAAGCGGTACGCCACAGAGGGCGCCTCAGAAAAGAGGGTGTCAGAGGATTGGCTCTAACTGCGGATCCGCAGTAATACTTGTCTCAGTCTGTATGGAAGTGGCTGTCCCCAAACAAGCCAAAAGTACCGTTGTCAATTACAAAGGACCAGCTAGGATCTCTGTAATGGGCCAAGTGTAACCCGAGTAATACAGATGATTATTCCGAAACAACAAAGTGGGCCGGGTCTGACACCAGTAGAGCACCTAAGTCAACACACCTCCATTTGCGCGTTAAGAGCGGGCACTTATGGAAACACAGTATTCGTGTATAACTACTAGAAAAATGGCACAACATTTTTGTGTGTGTGGTGTTTCCCCGAGACTGGGGACATGAATAAATGACTGACGTTGTACTATAAAAGTTCCTGGCGCCAATTATTTCCATCCTTGCTACCTCATCGCCCAGCTGCCTGAATCCTGCACCCTGAGTTAAGGTAACCCATGCTAAGCCTCCAAATCTGTACAACAATATAATCTCCCTATAAGCCGGGCAGGGAGCGTTACATACATATTGCTCATTTAGCCTATTGAACTTATTTAATACTCTATATTATCATGCAGATTACAATCATTTCAAACAGAAGGTGAGGTTTGTGAGACAGTGTAATTTAAATTGCCAAGTCTAATCACAAGAGGTTAACGGATCGGGCTCGCGGCTAAGAGGGAAATTATCAGGGGAAAACCTTTCACTAGACTTTGCTCACAGCAGTTGTAACAAGTTGCAGTAAGATAATGGTCTCGTAAGAGGAAAAAGCAATGATTTTAGAGAGATGTGCCTAAAATACATTTATTCTTCGTTCCAACTTTGTACTCTTGGGAATTTATGAACTCAGCGAGATGCCAAAATAAAATGTTCTTATCTGTACAGTATAACATTTTATTTAAACGCTTCCGAAACCTTTTTTTTTTGTTTTGTTTTCTAAGAGGTTCCACCATCTAAATGGGGTAAGCCAACTTTCAGAAATAATATCCATAAATAGACATGACTTGGTTATCGCCCGCAACCTCTGGTTTCTGCTGAAATACCCAGATCTGAGCAATGACATAAGAAAGAGCAACATTTTGTAAAAAGAAAGAATGTTTTGTTCTCACAAAGTACCAGTGTTACACACCATAGGATCCCAAGTACTTTCCTGAGTACAATAGCATTGCGCTAAGTAACTATTCCTGCATGATGTTCAGTGTACAGTATGCACAAGGCATCCATACCCCGAAGAGCCTGCACTCTTAGGCCCAGATTTACTAAAGGGTGCTAACTTGTAACACAGAATAATTCCCATACAAATGCATGGGAATCCTTAGATCCCTGTAGTGAATCTGGACCTTAAACTCGTATTCAATAAGGGGTGACGCTGCTAAAGATTATTTTAGTCTCATTGATTGGAATGCAGCTGATTTCTCCTTCAGCACCGTACAGAGTCATCACAGCAGATTCAATAGGGGCCTTCAAGTGCCTTTGCCAAAGGGCCAAGAAGAATAAATAACATCCAAGATGAGCAGAAGGTGGCACTGGGTCTCCTGATCCTTCTGTGCCCGGGTCACTGCTTTTAGTAACACAAGTGGCTGCTTCTCGTTACTCCTAGTTTACATAGTATTACATGTAATTAAAGGACATTCCATGCTAAAATCTGTTTTTGAAGTGAAACTTCTTTGCTGGTGCCTACAGGGTTTTCATGGAAAAAAACGCATTGCCTTGTAACGCAAAACCGTAACAAAAATGGCATCACGCTACTAATGGGCGCGTGCCCAGCGCACATGCGCAGCAGAGGAGCTTGCCGGCCCCACCACGCATGCGCAGTACAGCAGAGATTAAATGAATGTGATTAAACTCAGAGGACCACCACCTTCCAATTTATGGGGGAGGGGAGGGGCAGAGTGAGGGATCTTGGCCAAGGGTAGGCAACTCCAGTCCTACAATGCAACCAGCTACAGAACCTGAGCTCTGAGCTGAGAAGTTGGCAGTGTGCTGAAACCAACTAAGGCAGGGGTGGGCAACTTTGAAATCGAACACTGAGCCACTGATTGAGCCACCTGTGCTGAAGCAGGGATATCCTGAAAATCTGACCGGTTGATGGCCTTTGAGGACTGGGGTTGCCCGCCCCTGATCTAGACAGAACTACAACTTTAAAATGTTTAGTATGTCACTTACATTCGTTTTCAAACATGATGCTAAAAGACCCAGCCATCTCTACCCTTCCAAGTACATTCTTCAGACCATCACAAGTGTCTTCTCCCAAATTGTACAGTGTGTAAAATATAATTGGAAGGAACATGCCAAAACTCTGATCACATACAATATTCAGGGCTGGGCAGTTAATTCACTACTAATTCATTCACTTACAAAAGTGTATCCACCACTAACTAGCACTGTGTATATGGCATGTGTGCTACGTGATACATGTGTAGAAACTACAATTAAAAATACAAGTTTGGGGTTTACAAGATAAGTACAGCACCCCCATCTTTGTATTTAAAATGTGCCTCCCCCATCCCACTTACACTTACTGTATAATATTTAATTTTCCTGTGGCCTTTCTAAAAGAAGACCCGACCCCTATGGAGATCCCAGCGGGAAGATAGAATAAGCTGAAGCTTTAATTTCAGTCGGCTGATGCTGCTTTGAGAGGTTATGAAAAGCTCGGGTGCGACAAGCCGCAGATTCCGGGAGGGGAAACAGCAACATGTAGCCTCCTGTCCTTGATACAGATAACATCTGTAAAGCTAAGATATGTTTATCCATCACATCCGTAGATTTGGGAGACGTGCTATTATTAATTAGGCTGGTACTTGCAATTCCCACCCATTCATACGAAGGGTTAAACTCCAAGTTGATTTGAACTTTTAATAGTCATCATGAAAAGAGGTCCTTCCGTTAAAATAGTGGTCTTGTTGCACGTTTAACCATTTCAGTGCCGGAGGGGACTCTAACGCAGAGCAATGTGTTGCAAGCCTCTTCAGCAGCAAAAGGGTGACGTGGTTAAATCTGGGGCACTGCCTTATTCTTTATTCTGTACCCAATTTTATGTTTTAAAATATACAATAGAAATTGAGATGATTATTAAACTAATAACATCTGGGTCATTGGAACTTTTTTTTTTTTTTTTTTTTACAAAAATCAGACACCTGCAATAAAATCAAGTTAGGTTGTAAATGCAGCAAATAAAAATATCACTTGTGAGCAGGTTCACACGTCTCAGACAGGTCCACAATGCTGCCTTTCCCCCATTATCTCTTGGCACACAGTGCTTCCACTGCCGCTGGGGATTCTGGGTAATGACATGCAAATGAGCACAGTGTGTCACTTTCGTCAGGACGATAAGACCTGGGTGAATACCTCTGGCTACATCCTTTTGTATGGCGTCACTGTGTGTTCCGCATGAGCTCGCATGGACGTAAATACTTTAGATACAGTAAATACCCCTTTGGAAAAAAATTAAATGATGAATCTAAAGAGTCCCTTACAATAGCAGTCTGCCCTGAGCAGCATTTGTTTTGCTTCTTTTGTTTAACGTATTTTAAGATATCCATTATTGCACTTACCAATGCTGTTGTATTGTTTTATTTTTAACATCTGATACTTTGTTGAGGAGATATGAGTTGGAAATATTAAGTGTCCAACAGCACTGTAAAAAAATATATATGTATATTTTTTTGTTTTAATATATACAGCCTTTGATTACCTTTATTTGCAGCTAATTACCCAAGTTGCCAATCAATTAGTTCTCCCGCGATCGATCAACAAAGAGCCTGCTTCCCTGGGTTAACTAAATGGCTGCCTTTCGGTTGTTTCAATCAATCCTTCACATAGTGTACCTCAACAGCTACAGTGCTTTCTTGAGCCGCATCCAGGCTGAGCTTGCTCGCGAGCAAACGCGCAATCAAAACAATTAAAGTAATTGTTTGTGTCCAATTTTTTTTTAATGCAATAAGTATTATTTAATACGGCAGAACTGATTTATTTAAAAAAAAACACACATATACAATACAGTATTGCATGGATTGCATGGATTACTCACAGATACCCAGATACCCCTATCCCACCCAACCTCCCCACAAAGATTCAGTTTGTATCCCTGTTATGGTCTGTCTTTCATTTTTGTTCTATATCCCTTTTTTTGGGTGTGTATTAAAAACAACAAAACAGAGCAATCTCACATAGCCAGCCAGTTACATTTCTTAGCGGGCCCTGAACGGAGACGTGTTTGTCAGGCAACTGTTTCCTTTCTCCTTATCTGTCCTTATCAGACACTGTGCAGTCTTCAATCGTGCCTGTCTTCTTAGCTAGGATATAGTCTGTTTCATTGTTTATTCCATTGAGTCCATTCCATATCCATTTTCTATTTGGATTTTTCTAATCCTTATCAGGGAGACAATAAAGATAAGGGGGGGGGGGTCTGGCTGTGCAAGCACTTGCTGATCACACCGTGACATCACACAGGGACCTCCCACAGTGACCTCACAGTAACATCACACAGTGACATCCCACAGGGACCTCACACAGTGACCTCACAGTAACATCACACAGGGACCTCACACAGTGACATCACAAAGGGACCTCACACAGTGACATCACACAGTGACATCATACAGTGACATCCCACAGGAACCTCACAGTGACATCACATAGTGACATCCCACAGGGACCTCACACAATGACATCCCACAGTGACATACCACAGGGACCTCACACAGTGACATCCCACAGTGACATACCACAGGGACCTCACACAGTGACATCCCACAGTGACATACCACAGGGACCTCACACAGTGACATCCCACAGTGACATACCACAGGGACCTCACACAGTGACATCCCACAGTGACATACCACAGGAACCTCACACAGTGACATCCCACAGTGACATACCACAGTGACATACCACAGGGACCTCACACAGTGACATCCCACAGGGACCTCACACAGTGACATCCCAAAATGACATACCACAGGGATCTCACACAGTGACATCCCACAGGGGAACATCACACAGTGACATCCCACTGGGACCTCACTCACGCAGTGACAGCACATAAAAGGGAGCAGCAAGAAGAACCCCCCTTCCCCCCTCCCAGCCCCCCCCCCCCCCCCCCAAGTCTAACACTAAAACAAAAATGTTACATACTTATGCAGTAGGCATCAGACGATTTGGGTAACAACTAATGCATTACCTAGAGGACATGTATTAAACGTGTCACTGGAATTAGTTGTCTTTAGCCCTAGGAGGTATTGCCTCTTTAAAACAGAGGTCCCCCCCCACCATAGCTCAGTGAGGTCTAAAGGTTACCATGGCAACTTCAGATACTAGAGATTAAGAAAATCTTTTTTCACCCTAGAAAAAAATAATTTTTATATTTAAAGTGCAGGATAGGACATGTTCAAGGGGCAAGTTATAAAGGCGTCAAAATATAATGCGGCAGGCATAAGCTTATAGGGGTCCATCTCAAAATGAATTTGAAGCGAAAAAGGTGACATTGTGTGCTCATTTGCATGTCATTTCCCAGAATCCCTTGCAGCAGAGTATGCTAGGAGATAATGATCAAAAGCAGGATTGCAGACCTGTGTGAGACGTGAATGTGATCACAAGGGGTATTTTTATTAATATTAATGTAGCATTTAATGAATACTACAGATATAAGAAAGTATTTGATGATAGTGGGTTTAAAGAAGCAATACTACTCCCCCCCACCCCCTTTTTTCTTTTTCTTGTTTGTATATGTGAAGCTGTCAATCGTTTGGTGCTCCTGTCATAAATGTGTACAAATCCTGATTGTGTGACTAACATAATGGCTGCTTCAGTCAGTGCAACTCAGCAGCAGCTCGTCCTTATGTTACTAAGGTAACGTTACCTATTGTTACAATTTACAGTAGAAACTGCTGGAAAATTTGGCAACAAATTATCCCAAAAAGGGACGTTTTGCAAAGATCTAACATTGCTTGGGAGCCGGGGCTAAAACCTGCTATAGAAATCAAAGGATGCTTTAAAACTCATTAAAAATGGCAATAAGAGTTGAATAATAATAATTTTTACAAATGCAGTAAGTATTATCTAATAAAAAAGAAAGCGATACCGGCGCCTAATGTGTCCAATTAGGTATTAGTCCTGGATATCCAGATGAAAAAGTTCAAGTCCCAATGATGCAATCTTATAATCAAGGGATGACCAGATGTGATGTCCTCCGTTAGATATGGAACATGGAATGAAAAAAGCAGAATTTTGTGCAACACAGCTAACAAAAAATCACAGACATAGACTCACAAACCAGCACAGACAAGACTCACAAACGCAAAGCTGAAAATAAAAATTGTTTAATACAACTATAAAATAATAAAATGTGGGACGATGCAGCACTGATCGAGCCAATCCGGTAGAGTAAAACTGAACAGCTACTCACAAGACGGCTCTAGAACACAGGCAGTGAGCGCCGAATAGGCGAATGTAATCTGTCCTTCCTGGGCTGAGAAGTTGAATTAACCGCAACGTTCCTCCAAACACCGTGCTCCTCGAGACCGGACGTGACGTCACCGGATGCCGGATACCGGATACTCCGTCACAGTTAGGCGGGACTCTCGGCGGGATTTTCGAGCGGAGGTTCTTCTTAATTCTGCTCCAGGGAATCAGCACTCAGCTCCCTCTGCTCTCTTCGCGTACAAACGTCCAATCATTAGCGCTATTCTACATCACCCCTTTTTTTCTTCTGTAAGTATTATCTAATGCTACAGAACTGATTTATTTAAAAATAAACATAAGATTTCACATGGTTTGCTGTTTTAAGGCTGTGAAGCTGCATTCAAAGGATTTGTGTAGATTAAAAGTGCTGTGCCTATCCTGTTAGATTACCTTTACCAGGAGTGGCCAACTCCAGTCCTCAAGAGCTACCAACAGGTCAGGTTTCCAGGATATCCCTGCTTCAGCACAGGTGGCGCAATCGTTAACTGGCCATCTCCAGTCCTCAAGGGGCACCAACAGATCCGGGTTTATGGATATCCCTGCGTCAGCACAGGTGGCTCAAACAGTGTTCAGTCTTTGACTGAGCCACTGATTGTGCCACCTGTGCTGAAGCAGGGATATCCTGAAACCCTGACCTGATGGTCGCTCTTCAGGACTGGAGTAGGCTACCCCTGACCTATACTATACATGACAAATGTATCACCGGTCTTCTAGCCACAGCTGATGTAATATGGAAATAGAGTGACACAGCTGGTTGGAGCAATCAGGTACCCAAGCCAAGAAATGGCCACTAGCAGCTGCCTGTCAACCCCAAGTCGATCTTACATCTATTACTGTGGGACAGCAGTGGGTGTTGTAGTTTTCTCTAAAATCCCTTTGCTGTATTCTTCTTATTTTCTTTTTGTCCGTGGGAATATAAACAAATCTAAAATGGTTTTTTTTCCAAATACAGTGCCTTGGCTGTAGAAATGAACATATTTCTAATGGACATAGCATGATTTGCTGAATAGATTTGACTGCAGTACGTGTCCCCACTCATACACCGAACCACATCTGTGGGTGTTCCAGCTGGCTGGAACTGAGCACTGAATACCATACCGTATCCACGGAGGGGAAATTGTCACTCTCCTTATATCTTAAAGCAGCAGTCCACGTTGGTTAACTTTTTTTTGCATTTTATTTTTTGCTCCAAAAATATATATATCGTTGTTCTAGAAGCTTTGGGACTTTCGCGTTGTTTTTGCGTTGTAGAGTTGCAAAACTCACTAAATGCCCTTCCTGACTTGGAATTTCTTTATTTTTATGAAAAAAAATCAAAGTGCCTATTTAGTCAGAGTTACAAAAACCTACAGAATAACGCATTAAGTATGATTTTGAAATAATGTCAAAAAGAACATTTAATCTTTTTCCTCAGTACTGAAAGAATGTAGTTAATGACTTTTACCTCTACAATGATTATATATGTAATATATCGCTGTTGTAGAGGTAAAATCCATTAACTACATTCTTTCAGAACTGAGGAAAAGGCGATTAAAGGTTCTTTTTGACAGGAAACATTCTGTATTTAAAAAGGAAGGTACTTTGATATGACAAGTTCGGAAGATTAGGCGTCTTTAATGAGTTTTAGAAATATCAAGAAATTCTAAGTCAGAAAGTGCGTTTAGTGAGTCTTACCTCTACAATGACAGTGTGTGTGTGTGTGTGTGTGTGTGTGTGTGTGTGTGTGTGTGTGTGTGTGTGTGTGTGTGTGTGTGTGTGTGTGTGTGTGTGTGTGTGTGTGTGTGTGTGTGTGTGTGTGTGTGTGGGTGTGGGGGGGGGGGGGTGTATGGGTGGTGTGTGTGTGTGTGTGTGTGTACACACATACAATATGAAAAGTTTACCTTGGACTTTTTCACATTAAGATGTATTTGCATTTTCTTTATTGGCTGTAGCACAGACTCAGTACCCAGCTGTTCTCTCACTTACATATTCCTCCAGTAATAAAACGTTAGGGACTCTGGAGGAGCCTTGCTTAATTGAAGTCAGTGCACACATTGTATCTACCTTCCCAGACTCTAAAACAGCTTACTGTTTAGACTGGTAATGCCAGTGCCAAGTTAATTTGCAACAGAGAGCTTTATTTGGAGGAAAGGTGAAAGTCAAGGTCAGTGAAGGTGAACACTAAAGAAATGTTTGTTCAACGCGACACACATTCAATACAAAACTCTTAAATGTGCACAAATGACTTTTGTTTTATGTTGCCTGAAATTCTCATTTATATTTATTTAAATGTTGTCTGGCTGTAACCTGGCAACCTGGGATTCAATCACAATACTGTATATTCATTAGCATTATGTCCTTTTTTGACCCAATTCTTAGCGCTGTAATTAGTGCCTTTAAATTCAGTATGCTTATTGTGGCTAAAATTATTGGCACATCTGCCCTTTGAATTAATGATATTACAGTTTGACAGAAACTGCTGCTTAACCCCGTCATTGTCACACACAAAAACTGCAGTGCCTGTAATGCAGGGGTAGCCCACTATAGTCCTCAAGGGCCACCAACAGGCCAGGGTTTTCAGGGCATCCCTGCTTCATCACAGGTGGCTCAATCCTTGCTGAAGCAGGGATGTCCTGAAAACCTGGCCTGTTGGTGGCCCATGAGGACGGGAGTTGGCCACCCCTGCTCTAAAGCAATCAAATGAAATAAATTCCTCTATGAATTTATGTACCAAATGTTAAGAATATACTTTGACACCCATTGTATATGTTAACCACATAGCACTGTAGCTACTTACTTATCACTAGTTACTTGCACTGTGTGTTGGAGATCTGTTTTAAAGCTGCAGACCAAGCAATATCTTACGTGTTTTTTTGTTTTATTTTTTTTTAAATAAATCTGTTCTGTACTATGAGAAAATACTTGTAGCATTTTAAAACAAAATCTGAATGACAGTTTTAATGTATTATAATGTAACAAACATTTTTTATTTCTATAGCAACCATTTACAAAGTCACATCCCCTTCCTCTTCTGAAACAGGCTCTGGCACACCCCTTTTGAGCCCTGCCCTCTCTCTAGCAGTGCACCAATTGTATCTAGTGACTGCTTGGTCACATGATCTTCCACACAGAACTTTGCATCTTTGGTCCTCTTCTGCTGCACTAAAAGCCATTTAGTGAACCCCCCGAGCCGAATCTTCCCGGATCGATCACAGGAGAACGGATCGATCAGCAACTTAGCTAATTACTTATCATTGTGTGGATTGTATTGATGCACCTATTAAAGGGGGGAAAAAACATTTTAAGCAAAAAACAGCAGCTTGAACTGCTACTTTAACAACGTTTTGACGAAGTGTAAAGATTTAGATGTATTCACCATGTATCACAGCACCCTTGCAGTGCACCAGAAGTATGGCATTTAACTGGTTCTGGGTGCTTGTATTAACCAAGGATCACACTATTACACTGCGTCTGATTTTCACCCCACAAAATAGCACTCTCGCACTAAGTTATTCTGCGCTAATGACTGGGGTGTAATAGAGGGAGGGGGAGAGGTGTGGGTGTAAGTGGAAGGCCACTGATGGGGTGTGAGTGTCACTGAGGGGGAAGTTCACTGAGGGAGTGTCAGTCAAGAGTGTGGATGTCACTATAATTTGGGGCAGGAGTCTCAGTGACTGGGGGTTGGGAGTACAGCCTCAGTCACAGGAAGGTGGAATGATTGATCAGGCAAAAGAAGGCACTATTATTGATTGTTTCATAGTTTCCAGTCTGCAATGGAAAAGATTACTCAAGAGTACTGCCACCTGTGTGTAGCCAGGTACTCTAGTTAGTTTAATATATAAGTAGGAATGGAACTGAGCAGAAAATTGTATACGGTGAGGTCATCAGTGACATCAGAATGAGTTACAGCTGCTGCCATTTGCCTGGAGTAGTCATCACTCATTGGTCAAAATACTGTCTGCAGTAAGATAGCTAGGCAGCTGACCACAGCATTGTGAGGTGGCGTGAGCTCATCGGGACATCATAATACACACCGAGTGTTGGTGAGCTATAAAATGCTAAAGCCAGGAGGAGTTATCATTCATTCATCAGCATGGAGCAAAGGAGGAGGAGAGTTACCATGTAACAGCATTGTAAGGGAGTGAATGAGTTGACTTCCTCTACAAGGATCAGGAAACCAAACATTAGTGTCAGGTTTCCTACCTGAGCTGCATGAGGTGTGTGAAATGAACTGATTAAACAGCGTTTAAAATACAGGAAGTGAGCACCTGTCAGAGTCCCTGTTAGAGTTTCTGTTAGAGTTCTGGTTCCTGGTCCGCAAGAGAGGTGGGCCACATAGGCCTGTGACCCAGCTGGGATTCACACCCAGCAACAACGGAGCTCTAGCCCGCAAGGATCCAGGCTTCTTGTTCATCAGAGGGATTTGCCTGGGAACAGTGGGGAACCCAAAGCCCCACAATGCAGAGAAGCCTGCACATAAATAGGGCAAGAGACTTCCTGGGAGCAGCAGGACTGCAACGCTTGCATCTGAAGATTGCCTGGAGAAACCGGAGATGCTGGACCAGCACACTTAGATAAGACTTTCATATACATTGTTCCCTGATAGTGTGTTATGTGTTTTGGACTGGGAACTGGCCTATCCAGCCAGTCAGATAGTTAGGGTCTGTACTGTTTATTTAGTCTCCAGAGTGGAGTAGGCTTTCTTTTTATGCTTTGTGCTTTGCCTTAAAGGGACAGTGAGCCCAATGTTTTGTTGTTGCTTGTGGGAGAAATAAACCCCTCCACGTTTTGGCTCACCATATAATGCATGTGTGAACTCTTAACTGACCTCGTCTACAGGCCCGTCACAAGCATCAATAGTTTCGTGGTGACCAATGGAGGCACAGAGAGATGTGAGTGCAGTTTATTCTTACAAGGCCCATCGGGGAAAGCGATGGGATGCCAGTCCACATGTGCATGTTGAAATTGAGATAGTTGTTGAATTGGTTGAATATTCTCCTTAAAAGCAGCAATTTCCCCCACAAACAAAAGGGTTTATTTTTGGAGTCCAGCCCTGTTCCTCCACATGCAGTTCGGATCCCTCCCTCACACTCCCATCCCTCACACACAGTCCCTATTCAAAACCTCATGCGGTCCTGCCCCCTACACACACACACACACACACACACACTGTCACTTTCCTAACCCTCTGAGTTTTCCTTCTCTCAGGCAGGAAGCCAAGCAGCATGCAGTCCGGCCGCACTTCTCTCTGGGGGAAGGGTACCTGCGGTCCTCCCTGTCAATCCTGAAGATGCACCTGACCCCAGGCCTGGGAGAGAGCGCCCGGCCCAAAAGAGCCTGTTTGTCAGAAATCCGCCTGGATGATGTCACAGACCCCTAAAAAGAGTATATGTGGATAAAACCGGACCTCTGGTAACTCTACTCTGGTGCAGCAAGCTCGAGAGAAAGCAGCTTCTGATCCATATGGGCCGGGTGTGGGAGGAGCAGCTGCCGGAACAGGTAGAACCTATAGAGAAGGAGCTCGCTCAGGGAGAAGGGAGAAGTTATTGACAAATAAAATGGTAATTACTACAAATGTGTGAACAGCTTCCTATTAAATATCATAAATGACCTTTCAAGTACAATGCACTGTGCAATTATATCTGCAGCAGCCACTTCTGGGGTGGGATCCCAACAGCACATGTATGTATTTACTGTATGTATGTATGAAACATAGCGCTGTACAGCAGTAATACAAGTAACATATTATATAACACATGATGAGAATAAGTGCTTTTGACATAAAAGTAACAATAAGAAAAAGAGTCCCTGCCCCGAAGAGCTTACAATCTAAGTGGTAATTACAGAAGGGAGAATTTACAGAGACAGAGGGTGTTCTGGTAAGTGCATCTGCAAGCGGCCAAAGATCAGTGCACATGGGATGAGCAGAATGCAAGAGTCGGGATGGTGTACAGCGAGTAATTGGGGCTGAGATTTATTTATTTATAAAATGTTTTACCAGGAAGTAATACGTTGAGAGTTACCTCTCGTTTTCAAGTATGTCCTGGGCATAGTTAATATGACAAATAGTACATGGTTACAAATACAGTTACATAAATGAACAGGGTATACATTATATACAATACATAGCATGCACAGTTAGAGAAGATATATATAGGCTTATGTAACAGTTACAGACCAGATTAAAATGTGAGACAGCCTTAGTTTTGAAAGAACTTAAACTGGTGGTGGATGTGAGAGTCCCCGGTAGGTTGTTCCAGTTTTGGGGTGCACGGTAAGAGAAGGAGGAGTGGCCGGATACTTTGTTGATACTTTGTTGACCATGAACAGTTGGGACCATGAACAGTCTTTTGGAGTCTGATTTCAGGTGATAGGTGCTGCATGTGGTAGGGGTGAGGAGCTTGTTCAGATAGCTGGGTAGCTTACCCAGAAAGTATTTGAAGGCAAGACAGGAAAGATGAACTTTGCGCCTAGACTCGAGTGATGACCAATCTAGATCTTTGAGCATTTCGCAGTGATGTGTGTTGTAGTTGCATTGGAGAACGAAACCACAAATTAAATTGTAGAGGGTGTCAAGTTTGCCAAGGTGGGTTTGGGGTGTGAGATATAAGGAGGGGCAGAAGTGTGTAAAGCTTTAAAAAGGTGTTGCTGCTTTCCCTATGCCTATGGTAAACCACGGGTGATTTACACGTGCTGCTAATACCTGTATGCTCACAGGAGGCCTGAGCCTCCGCTTCTTGGAGCCTGGGGTGAGCTCTCTCTCTTGGTGCAGTGCCTCCACCCATGACGATCCCAGCGTAGGTGAGCTTTGCTCCTCATAGGAACCAATACAATAGCAATAATACTATCACTCCAAGGTATTATATAACTGGTATTTACTGACACACTTATAGCAACATTATAGAATATAAATGCATCACAACCATGAGTAAACCCCCCAAAGTACTGAGGGTGCCTGGGGCACCTATAACCCCCGGTGTCTGCACAGACAATCCTGCCCAAGTGTGAGGTAGTGCTATCCCCCCTATGATATGTAGTCATTGACTGAGTCACTGATTGAGCCACATGTGCTGAAGCATGGATATATATCCCTGATATCTGACCTGTTGGTGGCCCTTGGGGATTGGAATCGGCCACCAATGCTTTACTAAATAGAGGTCTCTCTCCTCTCGTCTTCAGCAAGAGCCATATTTCAGGTTCGAGACATTGTTTGAATATTTATTCTGTGGCGAAAACCAACAATTACTTATTTCTTAACTCTTTTAAAAGTTGAAGACAAACATTTGCCGACCCAAATTTGGGTAATTTCTAGTTAGAATCGGGCTGCAGAATTCCAGTGCCTAATTTGCAATAGTGTATTTTTATGTTTATCATCATTCAGGAGTCCGACCCCTTTTGGATAGAGACTTTTTTCAATCTACAATTTGGATATGAATAATGTTCCCTTTCTTGTCTCCGCACTCTCATCCTGTTTTTCTTCGTCGATGAAACCTACCATTCATCCTACCATCCAATCTTGCACGCACAAGCCATTGTGAAATTGAAACTATCTTTTAAGCAAATATCCACCGTGATTGCTTCATAAAAACCCTGAAAGAATTGTAGCTTTCTTGTAGCTGTCTGTTGACCAGGGCTATCTTCTTTTAGTCTCTAAAGATAATCAATGTTTTATAAACCGCAGCAAAGCAGACCCCATAACTAAGGGATTCGTGGTTCTCTGGATAGAGGATGTTGTTTAAATATGTAACAGTGGCAATGCCACACATAGCAAATTATTATACTAAATATAGCTCGTGATTAGGTCTGAAAACTTTACATTATTTTACATCTATAGGGAAAGATCATGCTAATAAGTAGAGAAACAAAGGATTTCATTTTTGAGACTAAAACCTCTATTTTAAGGAAAAACCTGAGCAAGCAAAGAAGAAAATGTTACTATTATGAATTTATTGCAGGTTGTCTACAAAATGAAAAGGTACGTTTGCATTAATGCTGTATTGTTCTCTTCTGAACATTTATGCCACACAATCGGGGGGTCACAGAGTCACAGAGCAACCCTCTGTAGACCTTCCTAAACCCAGAACGACTGCCCCAGGCGTTGAGGTGTTGTAGGGCCTGGCAGGCTAATCCCAGAAGTTGGGTCCCAATTCCCGGGGCCAAG
Organism: Ascaphus truei; assembly: GCF_040206685.1. Classification (NCBI taxonomy): domain Eukaryota; kingdom Metazoa; phylum Chordata; class Amphibia; order Anura; family Ascaphidae; genus Ascaphus; species Ascaphus truei. The sequence continues at coordinate 46,157,670 of NC_134498.1, forward strand.
GGGTAGACTTGTGTCCTGGACCCATGGATGCTGGTGGTAGGTCTGTCTAAAGCCTGTATACTATACAGGGCCACCAACAGGGGGGACAGCTGGGACATGTGTTCCGGGCCCCGTGTCTGCGTATGACGCCTTTCTGCATGATAGGGCACTACTAGTTTGATATTGGATATTAATTATAAAATGTCTAACTTATGTATAACTGCATTTACTGTTTTGGCTAAGCTGAGCTTTACATTTGGAACCAAGTCTTCATAAACAAGATGCATATAATAGATGTGTCAAGCTATCAATCAAACAACGCCATATAGCTCTTGAATATGACAGAGACGTGGAATGAAAATAGAATTACATTAGATTGTGCCAATGATTTAAGCAGCAAAAGCTGTCTCCGTTTTTATAGTGAAACTAAAGATTAAGGCAAGTGAATGGATTTAGGTGAATGGGTTCAATTGGTTAAAGACTGAATGCAAGTGAGTGGGTTTTAAAATAGCACTACAAATTGCAATGTATGTTTGTTTTCTTAGCTATAAGATTGAAGCAAGGGGTGTCTATGCATTAATTTCCCCTCACGGGACTCCATGCTTCCCGGGACGCTTACCTCCATAAGGGGTGCCGGTATCTCTGCAGGTAGCAGCTCAGAGGGACTTGTTGGGACTAACATAATGGCGGCTTTAAATGTTCTGCATCTTACCTGCTAATAGGAAGCTGTGAGGTCATCCCTTGCAGCTTCCTATTGGCCCATGGGATGAGGGACATTTAAACATAAAGGAGATACCGGCACCCGCTTCGGAGTAAGTATCTCTGGAAGCAGGGGGTCCCAGAGCTGGAATGAATGCAGTTTAGCTCTGGAGACCCCCTCGTCGATCCTCGAACAAACAAACAAATTTAAGCAAATGAACTGCAGCTTATAGGGCTGCTTTATTATCTTCCACCACTTGAAAATGTCTTATGAAATAGCACGATTTAATCAATATGGGCTTAAAGCTGCAGTTCAGTCTTTTTTTTTTTTTTACATTTATTTTTTTACTTCAATAGTTTCATGTGTGCAATCTCTAATTAGCTAAAGAACTGTATAGCTGCAGGTCAATTCGTTCTCCATGTATTGATAGGTCGAAATTTGGTGACATATTAAAAGCTGGGATTTGTTTATAATCTGCTTGTCTGGCAGTGGAAGCTCATGAATATTCATGAGCAATCCAGCACTGACATGTGCTAGAGGGAGGGCAGGGCTGACAAAGGGGTGTGCCAGGGCTGGTGACAGGACATGAAGGGGCAGTGCCTTAGCAAATGGCTGTTAAAATAGAATACAAGAAAATTGGTCTTTCAAAGTTGTTGTTTTTAAAACAGAAAATGCTAAAAGTATTTTTTCTTACTACAGAACTGATTTATTAAAAAAAAACACACATGCAGGATATTGACTGAACTGCAGCTTTAAGCAGCACTACTACTTTCCAACTTTTGTTTTCTCTTTTTATTATTATTATTATTATTTTTATATATAAAGCATGTGATAGTGTATACTTTTACATTCTTACCTAAACTGGCCATCGTTTGGAGCTTCTGTTATAAATCTATCAAAATCCTGATTGTTTGCCTAACATAAAGCCTGCTTCAGTCAGTGTAACTCAGCAGCTACAATGTATCCTGATCAAGTAACATTATCTATTGTACAGTTTGTAGCTGAAACTGCTGGGAATATTAGCAACAAATTATCCCAAACAGGAAAGTGTTGCAAAGATCTTGCACTGCTGGGGAGGTGGGATAAAACCTGTTGTAGAAATCAAAGGATGCTTTAAAACTCAGCTTGGACTGCTGCTTTAATAATCAATATAGTTTTATGATATCATTTGTAAACTACCCCAAACATGAAAACAAATAGCTTAAGAAATTATACAAGCTTGCCATATTCCTAAGAGATATAACGTATCTAACCCGTAACCAGCCTGTCATTCCACTCTTAACGTGCTTGATTGGTTGATTGATACGAGACGTTTAACTGTTTCACAAGACTGTTTGCTTCCGGCCACTTCTGTCCTCACGAAATCTGTCAGATTCATGGCGTGGAATAATGATGTTTAGACCCAGAATTATCAAGACATGAACACTGGGAACTGGAGTTTCAAAGCTGGCTGTCAGTTTGTATCCATGTCACTTGGAGAGAGGCCACCTTATCTCTCTGCTCTGGGGTTATTCTGACCTTTAAATGCTTGGCCTCTATGCGGCTGAAAAATAATGTTAAATCAGCTAACATCTCTGAACTGGAAACCAGAACAAAACCACAAATTAATTGTACTTATAACTAATAGTTACTCCTTGTTTGTTAGTATGCTAAAAATTCTAGATTTCCTATTTTGAAGATAACACAAACTGTGAATATAGACGCTGTATAAAGTATTTTACAGACACAAAAAAACTTGTTGCAATCTAAATTTGGATGCAAGGAACCACTATGAATTAAAGCGCACATGATGAGACTTTGAGAAGTATGTTATCACCAGTTTCGCCCCAGTTTTACAGCTGGGAGATGTCGATGAATGACCCCGTTCCTGTTAGCCAGCAAATGTACTGGTTATTAAAGCAGCAATCCATGCTATAAGAATAATGATACACTTCCAGCCACCTTTTACTTATAGAATAGAGAGTCCAGTTTTCCCTTTAATCCCACTTATTCTCAAATCAATGTAGAAGATCGCTTTGCAGACAATCTTTGTGCACACTGTAGAGCGAAGTTACTTTTTATGCGTGAAAGTGCACAGCAATATGTTGCTATTTATAATAGCATACACTGTAATATATAATATTATACACTGTAACACCTAGGGTTTAAAAGTTGGCGACACTTTTTTTTGTGTTTTATTATTATTATTTTTTTAATTGGGTTGAAGCAGGGGGTATCTAGAGTTAATCCACGTTAATTTCAGCTCCGGGGACCCCCTGCTTCCCGAGATACTGACCTCGGAGTTGGATGCCGATAGCATCCCAGATTGGTCTAGTCGAGGCTATTAATATGGCGCCTTTAAATGTCCCGTGTCCTGCTGGCCAATAGGAAGCAGTGACACCATTCTAGCGGCTTCCTTTTGGCCCACGCGATGCGGGACATTGAAACTGCACAGAGATACCGGCGCCACCTTCCGAGGTCAGTATCTCGGGAAGCACTGGGTCCCCGGAGCTGAAATCAACGCGGTTCAGCTGAAGAGACCCCCTGCTTCAAACAAAAAAAGGTGTCACCAGGAGTGCTTCTTTACGGGGTGTTGTTGGTCATTCCTCCTCCCTACACAGAATGCTGTACTACTGTAAATAATTATATGGCATGGGTCAAAGATCTGATATATACAAGTTGCAATGCTTATCTACTCCAAACCAGTCTCCCTGACTTTAAACTCCCATCCTCAAAGTTATAGAAATCCTTGCTCGAATAAAGCTCAGCAGCCAGACAATCACCAACAAATGAGGTCATTGGTAACAGAAGCCGTTTCTTATTTCATATTGTTCTCTGTCAGATTGTCCCCGATATCTGAGGTTAACCTCAGCGCCGCTGCGGACCCTTTAATCATGCAATTAATTCAGACACGGCACAAAAATCAGGTCTCGGAACAGAACCGCGAGATGATCTATTCAATTAGAACAGTGTGCAGAGAGAGAAATGTGCTGTTTGCGTTTCTCACAGTAATTTGTTTATCTCAGCACGCAAGCGAGTGTTCTGACAGTTTTACATAACTAATTTCCTCTGAGATGCAATGTACAAAACCACAAGTCTTAATTAAAATCTTGTGGTTGCTAAAATTCAGGCATTTTGCCTTTTTGAATTCTGATTACCATGCAATGCACTATTGCAAAAACGTATAATAATTCATAGACACTACATCGCAAACCCCACAAATAGAAGAATCCTTCTATATACTGCACACGGTATTTTGTTTCAGGTCGCATTAGAAATTAGAAAATAAGTATTTGAAACTATAGGTCTTTCATATAAACATCTATTTCAGGTCCACATTAAGTTGCAGATATTGCACAAAGAAAGAATATTAATCATCAAACTCATTTGTCAAAGTCTCTTCTGGTACCAAATTAAAAGTATGACAGACATGTTTAAGGGATAGTATTTTGGTGCTTGATGCCTTAGTGAAAAAAAAACTATCTATCTTTGTAAGTTCTATCAATTTACCAATTAGAGTGTAAGCTCTTCGGGGCAGGGATGCATTTTCCTTATGTTTACTTTCATGTCTGTAGTGCATCTTCCCATTATGTCTCCTAGTGTTATGTCCCACGTATTACTGCTGTGAAGTGCTATGCAGGGGATGTAGCAAGGGTAGAGGCTTAGCGGGCCCCCCATCCATCATACATCATACATCAGCAGGGGGCAGCAGGTCCCGCCGCCGTTGGAGGACGAACCGCAACGTAACTCAACCCTCCCTCTCTCCGATTCCTCCCCCCTCCCTCTCTCCGATTCCTCCCCCCTCCCTCTCTCCGATTCCTCCCCCCTCCCTCTCTCCGATTCCTGCTCTCTCTGCTCTCCCTCCTCTCTCTGCTCTCTCTGTTCTCCCTCCTCTCTCTGCTCTTGCGGATCTCCCTGCTCAATCTGCTCTATCCCTGCACTCCCTGCACTCCCTGCTCTCCCTGCTCTATCCCTGTGCTCCCTGCACTTTCTGCTCTCCCTACTCTAGCTCCCTGCTCCATCCCTGCTCTATCCCTGTGCTACCTGCACTCCCTGCATTCTCTGCTCTATCCCTGTGCTTCCTGCACTTTCTGCTCTCCCTACTCTATCCTTGTGCTCCCTGCTCCATCCCTGCTCTATCCCTGTGCTACCTGCACTCCCTGCATTCTCTGCTCTCCCTGCTCTATCATTGCGCTCTCTGCTTTCACTGCTCTATCCCTGCACTCCCTGCACTCCCTGCTCTCCCTGCTCTATCCCTGTGCTCCCTGCACTTTCTGCTCTCCCTGCTCTATCCCTGTGCTCCCTGCCCCATCCCTGCTCTATCCCTGTCATACCTGCACTCCCTGCCTTCTCTGTTCTATTATTGCGCTCCCTGCATTCTCTGCTCTCCCTGCTCTCCCTGCCTGTCTTTGGTTTAATGACCGGAGAGTAGCATGCAGAAATAAGATTACATCATTGCAGAGACAGGGATCAATAAATCATACTGTAGTCCTCACTAAAAAATCTTCCTTCCTTCTCATGGAACATGCGCAAGGGATTGTATTTGTCATTTGAAGGATAATTACATTTGTTTACACTTCTTGCTAATGGGAAATGCTTTCACAGAATGGATTTCTGCATCTTGTGAGCTGCATTACTCTCCCCTGTTAGATGCTCACATCATCCCAAACTATGTATTTTAAAAACAAATGCAAAAATAACCTTATTCCATATAGCGCTTTCCACCCAAAGGAGCGCAAAACATTTAAAAATGTAATACAGACAGCAGCACTGAAAAACGAGCTTCTGCTGAATGATAACCTGGAGACTTTATTTGTTTTTAAAGTGTTTTATTTATATCTTTAACTGTCTTACTTTCTCCGGCGGCGCCGGCGGAATCTCCCCCTGCATGTTCCCGTCAAAATGGCTCCGCGACGTCAAATGGCGTCACGTTGCCATGCCAACGGGACGGCACGATGCCATTAGGTGTCACATTGTCACGGCAATCTAACGCTGCATGGCGCCGTGACATCCCGTTGTCATGGCAACGTCACGCCATTTAGCATTGTGGAGCCATTTTGATGGGAGCGTGCAGGGGAGATGGCACCCGAGAAGTCAGTGAAGACTTCCGGGTCAGACCGCTGGGGCGCCCTCCTCCCCCTGGCTGTCCTCCTCCAACGACCTGCTTTGCTCCCGTCTGTGGCAACCCTGACTGTACTGTACGCACTTACCAGAACGCCCTTCTACTGTCTCTGTAGAATTTTACAGGGAGCACCCCTGCCCCTATGAGCTTACAATCTGTTTGGTGCCGAAAGCACAGGGATAAAGTGACCTCCATAATGTCACACGGCACTCACGCTTGCATCTGAAGCTGGTTCCCCTGCGTCAAAGTTCGTGTATTTATCAGAATCAGCGCCTGTAGTCACTGAGCCGCTCGCTCACCCCTATATATCGGGGATTGTTGTACACTGCGGGACATACTTGGAATGTGTAGAAACGACTTCTGTTTTGAAGGATAAGAACGTGGTTTATGAGATTCCCACAGTATCACACACACTAGCAGATAGTTTGTGTTACTTGTACTCTTTTCTCTCAATTAAGAGTAAACCCTTAATGGCATGCTGCAGCTTCCAAGACTATGTACATTAACTAAACCAAGTGTAAAAATGCAGGAAGCAAATTTACTTAGGTTTTACAGTAAATCCATTGAGCAAACAAGAGAATCATGATGGAAAGAGTACTACATAACATGCTTCTTAAGTAGCAAAAGTATTTATTCCATAAAAGCGTGAACAAACATGGCGAAGGGCTAAAAATCCCTAGCAGACGACATCCCCTGACGCGTTTCATCATGTCAATTGGAATTGATATGACATCACGAAACGCGTCGTGGATGACATCTGCTAGGGATTCTTAGCCCCCGCCATGTTTTTTTTTTTTTTTTTTTAATGGAATAAATACTTTTTGCTACTTTAGAAGTTTATGCCGTGTGTTTTGAAGTACTCTTTTGATTTTTGCTTGGGCACCGGCAGCGGGCGCCTCCCGCAGCGTGAGGAGTGGGAGACATGAAGTCGTATGGGTGAAGAGGACATTAATACTCCAAAATAGCCAAGATTATTTTGAGGCAGTTTGGTAATGTTTTTACAAGCCTCTGTTTTGCAGTAATCATCAGGAACCTCAAAATATTTTATTTATTCCATCCTTTTCTTCCAAGTGCTTCTCGTGACAAGATTTGTTTCTAATGTAACAATATATTGAGGCAGCCACCCATCACTTAGACATGTTGTCAATACATAACAAGCATATAAAAGCATATCTTTCAATCAGCACAGTGCGGCTTCATCTCTGATAACACTTTCAGTCGTGCCAAAGTAGTTTGACATTAAAAGTTGCATCCATGGCACAAACAGTTCCGGTTACAAGTAATTAGTATATGTGGACACTTCTAAGGTCTCTTGGGACTGGGCTTGGATTAGAATATAAATATTCCATCTCAGGAGTCTAGTTTGGGTAATCAAGCCGAATTGACAAAATCCATATAAATAAATCTGTTCTAATCCATTCAACGTGAGATCTGCCATCAGAGCCCAAAGTATCATTACCATGAGCGCAACGCTTCGAGTGATAGGTTTCCAAGAGCATTATTTTTAGGACCATTAAGCTCATCGGTCTTGTTCGGGTTGCTAAGATACAGCAAGTGAAGGACAATGTACGAGAATGGATGGTACCGGCAGGGACCCGCCTAGCCATGTCCCCTGCCTCTGGCATTATCAATAGGATTACTATTTTCAAGAGTTCATATTTGCTTTCCCAAGTAGATACAAAAATGTCATTCCATTTGCATTAATAAACAGCTATTGTAACGTTCCTTTTGTCACCTGTGACTGTGAATCACAATGCACAATCTCTGGGAAGATAGAACATATTATTATTATTGACGAGTAACAATGACAACTTTCCCCCTGAAGAAATGACGACAGTTTTTTAAAAAAAGCCACCGTTCAGTCAATGACTTCAATCATTTTTCGTCAAAACACATTTTTGTTCTTGAAAATTGACTACTATTGAAGCCAAGGTAATTGGTGGTTTAAAAGGTTATAAAAAAAATTTAAAAAAAGGAAAACGCTCAAGTAGAATCAGCATCCGTGTTTGCTGCGCTGGTTAAATGACTTAACACGATGAAATGGTTAATGCTAGGGTTCTCAACTCCAGTCCTCAAGACCCACCAACAGGTCAGGTTTTCAGGATATCCCTGCATCGGCACAGGTGGCTCAATCAGTGGCTCCCTGCTTCAGCACAGGTGGCCCAATCAGTGTCTCAGTCGAAGAGCCACCTGTGCTGAAGCAGGGATATCCTAAAAACCTGACCTGTTGGGGGGTCTTGAGGACTGGAGTTGAGATCCCCCTGGGTTCATGTAATGCAGAAAATTCAGTGATGACATTAGACAATCTTTAGATATGCTGCAAAATCCTTTCTTAAGCAAAATGACTTTGTCTAAAGAAATCCTGCGCTAGGAAAGAATGAATCAATACATGCTGGAGGTAAATAAAGCACAAATTGCATTGCATCGCAATTATGGATGACGATAATGCCAAGGACATACAGTAGGTTAGCTCTTTCTCTTATATCTCTCAGACTTGGCATCAGCTTTCCAGTATTGGGCCACGACAATCTCATTCAACTAACTGACTTTTCTTCTGCCATCTGATTTACACAACAGAGGACAGAGAAGCCCAATGCTACATCCAACATGACAGAAATACACAGGAAAATACTTATATATTCTCTTGAAAAAGGGTCATTTAGTTTAACCCTTTGGCCAAAACGTTGTAAGCTTGCGAGCCACGACAAGGCAGACACCCGTTCGCAAGTCCTAACACTACCAGATAAAATACTGATATATCTCTATTAGGATTAAAATTCTCATTTACCTCTATTAGGAGGGAGAAAGACCACAGTGGGTCTGTATCCAGTAGAATGAAAGGACCTGCAAACTAGGGAAGTGGGGAGGGGCGAGCTTAAAACCTGGGAAGGAGGAGCCACTAACCTCCAATAGCTGAAACAGCTGAGAATAGGTTAACAAAACATCTAATTTACAAAAGCTTAAGACAATTCTGCATCTCTTTATTTAGCAACACATGTCCTGCTTTTCTCACACCTAATGACTGGTTACAAACAAAGGATGGGAACATTGGTTGTATTAAACATATCCCTCCCTACATTGGCCTTTCCAGCCAGAGACCTTGAAAGCTTGCCTTGGTACTAACTCATTTCCGGGCTGAGATTTGAAGGTACTGAGGTGAAAATATTTGCTTCTCACCGTCTCCCTATTGAGGAACCTGATTATTCTGTCTCTGTTGCAGCATCTCTATCCCACTGTTTCAGTCCTCTCCTGTACATTATTTCTCACAGCTGTGGCTTCCTCTGTTTTTGCAGAGCTTGCTTCAGTTGAAGGGTCCACCAGTGCCATGAACAGGGAACTTGGGTGAAGGCCGGAGAATATGGTGACACAAGGAAGGAAAAAAGAGACAAAAAAATATATGGGAGTCGGGGACCCCCTGCTTCCGGAGATACAGACCTCCAAAGGGGGCGCCGGTATAGGGGCAAAGTTTAAAGCTCCCGAGTCACCTGGGCCAATAGGAAGCTGAACCTGATGATGTCACGGCTTCCTATTGGCCCACAGGGAGTTGGAGCTTTGAAACTCCACCATTATGTGAACCCAGTTAGCCGAGCAGCTACCGGCACCCCCTACAGAAGTATCTCCTGAAGCAGGAGACCCCCAGAGCTGAAACAAATGGGGTTCAGCCCCAGAGATGCCCTGCTGCAATTCTATATTCCGCAAAATTGCTAACTGTGATTGCCTCTTTAAAACACTGACAATGAGAGAAACTAAGGCTGCGCTTATAGTGTGAGAGAAAAGAAAAACAGTGCACAACTCTGATAGTACAGTATAGAAAATATAATGTGACAAATTCAAGGGTGGTAATAAATGCACGTACAGCAAAGCAAATCAACAAAGCAGGGCATGTTTGGGGCACATGTTACCACTACAGCAGACAGACAGCAGGTCACGGATCAGCACGCCGCCATCATCACTCGGGTCCTCAGTAAGTAGATGAATCTTTGCAGCCTGGCACCCCGGTTCCTGCTTCCGTTGTGGTATCGGAACCCTGACGAAGTAGACCAGTTCTGCGAAACGCGTAGGAGTTTCTTCAGTGAGCAACCTGTGTTGATAAAACAAGTCCACAGTGTTGTTACTACAAACCAAGCTGCCTCTAAGTATTTATCAGTCCTGTACTGGAGCTTTGCTGAATTCGACGCCTCCAGTGACGTCACCACTAGCGAGTCCAAGCGCCGGAGTGGAGAGGGAGCTCCCAACGTGGGATCTGTGAGCCCGTTTGAGCACCAGTGTGGGACTTCGTGGTGTTCGGAATAAGAACTTCCTCCCAAAATCGTGAGTTCTGTCGAGGACAATATCAGCATACTAGCAGTGGATACCACAATGGAAGCAGGAACCAGAGTGCCACTCCCTGGCCATGCTCAGTAGCACTCTTATTGATATATATATATATATAGATATATATATATATATATATATAGCTACATCGATTTAGCGTACAGTATGAGAGTTGGGTGCAGAAGAAAGTATTTAAAGCAGCAGTCGAAGATGCCATTTTTTTTCTTTACAGTTTTGTTTTTTTCCCCTTTAATATGTGCATCAATACAATCCACATGATGATAAGTAATTAGCTAAGTTGCTCATCGATCCGTTCTCCTATGATTGATTGGTGAAGTTTCGGCTCGGGGTTCACTAAATGGCTGTCAGTGCAGCAGAAGAGGATCAAAGATGCAAGGTTCTGCGGGGAAGATCATGTGACCAGGCAGTCACTAGATACAATTGGTGCACTGCTAGGGGTATGCCAGAGACCGTTTCAGAAGAGGAAGTGACTTTGTAAATGGTTGCTATAGAAACAAAAATGCTTGTTACATTATAATACATTAAAAATGTCATTCAGAATTTCTTTTTAAATGCTACAAGTATTTTCTCATAGTACAGAACTGATTTATTAAAAAAACACATGCAGCATATTGCTTGTTCTGCAGCTTTAAGGAATAGGCCATAGATTTATAGTGAACAGAGTTAGGGATTAAGAGGTGTAGGTGTCCAGTCGATCACAGCTGCATTGCAGATGATAGCAGATGATAACTTGTGTAACCTTACAAGCAGTATGCAAATACAACCCCGAATGTAAGAAAAATGTCAGATAATATTTTTATTAGTTCGCTTGGCATTCAATATAATTACCTGATCAGATAACCATTTACTTTAAAAGATTGCCATTCAAAAGCCCTCTATTGCCCCTTGAAAAGCCATGGGTCACATTTTATTGCCAGTTATGGAACATATGCCTGTTCTACCTAATGCTGCACAAACCCAAAGTACTTTAAATGGATCTCTGTATCTTTGCAATCCCCTGGAGGTTCCGCAATGGTATTTAAGATATATTGTTATGTGATCTATCGATTCACCAAGCAGTTCTAAGATATACAGTACAAGCACCCGTTATCTGTAGATGAAAGAAGAAACCAGTTGCCAAGTCTTGCTAGTCTTATATTTTTAAAATATATTATCTTATAATCTTATATTTTTTTAAATATATTGTGGCTAATTTTATAACTTCCTTGGGATGACATGCTGCTAAGGGCAAAGTGGGGGCAACACTATTGTGATCAATATATAACTTTATTTATACTCGAAGACTCCTAATAAATTAATTTGTGTTTCTATGACATGGACCAACTTTTAAACTTAAATATGTATGTTTGTGTATACAGTGTGTATATGTATAAGTATATATACACACACAGATACATGGATATATAGATTACCATGTTTGTGTATGTATACAGTTTATATATATATATATATATATATATATATATATATATATATATATTACACACACACACATTCACACAGACATACATTGATATATAAATTACCATTACAATGCAAGATATATTTCACAAAATATGTATTGCTTCACTAAAACCTGACAGCCAGAGACCCTGAAATAGTCATGTCAGATACGTGCATTATATACATTATCAAATTACATTTTTATATATGACTTGAGGGCAATGCAATATGTTCAGTGTATAGCACTGCACCACATAGGGTAGATTTCCATGTTTCTCTTCTCATTACCCCCAAACTTATATGAAGCATACTTCAATGTGAATCTTCTTTCCCAGAATGAGAATGATTCCCTTGCTTCCTTGCAGAAGTACTGCAGCTATAGAAGTCCTGCCTGCTTCCAATGATTGATATTTCAGGCTCAGTCATTTAGCCGTTTCTTGTTACACTTGTGCTCATAATTTTGCCTACAGAACAGGGTTGGAATCCCCTAGGTGAGAACCCATCAAGCTGTGCCACACAGACGTTGCAGAACTACTCGTGGCTTGTTTAATAATGCAGGAAAGGTCAGCAGTCCAGATAATTGCCAAGCTTGCTATTGAACAAGGGCGGCCCTTTCCCTCTTTACATTTCCGTTGGCACGCCTTTGTTTCTCCGCCTATGATATCGTTGCGGAGTGGGGTGGGCAACTCTAGTCCTCAAGGGCCACCAACAGCGCAGGCGTTCAGGATATCCCTGCTTCAGCACAGGTGACCTCAATCTTCGACTGAGCCACTGATTGAGCCACCTGTGCTGAAGCAGGAATATCCTGAAAACCTGACCCGTTGTTGGCCCTTGAGGGTTGGAGTGGCCCACCCCTGTTGTAGAGGCAAGCTTGATTTGATAAGAGTGATCCGGCTTCTCAGGGGTTGCATTGCATTTCAGAACACGTTCAAAAATGATTCGCTTTCTGCGCCCTCCTTTCCATAAAAGAAGATTGACTCTCTAAAGTGCTCACTTTGTATGTGTTTAAAGCAGCGATTCCTGTTTAAGGAGGGGGAATGCACACACTGCAGTGCAGCTGCGATGCAACACTGTAACCTTAGGATCCACAAAAAGCCCCTATCAAATACAGAGAGAGAGAGGGAACGTTTAAAAAAAGAAAAAACTGCTACACAACACATTAACATGATATTGAAACATTGGCGCAGAGACACATTCATTTCCTATTCTTGTTTGCGTCAGTTTTATGGTAAAATTACTTTCTTAATACACAGGCCCTGTGGTTTCTAGAAACAAATTGCCTGTCATAGCCTCTCTTTGCTCCTATTGGACAGGGGAGCGCAGTGTTTGAATAAACATTAGAAGGCTGTGAGGGAGTGTGCAACATTGTACTTTTTGTTGTGCTTGTGCTAAGCTCTTTAATTAAATGTTTAATCATAAAACCCTGATGAAGGTCTAGTCTCGTACCGAAACATCGCTATTATGTTTTTATTGTTGCGCCTGTGGCTTTTTTAATTATTCATGGAGCATTAAGACACGCGATCTCATAGCTGAAGGCGCCACATATCAAGATATTTTTTCTATGATATTTTATACTTTAAAATTTGGAGTGCTTAATCATCATTTGTTTGTGAGCTCTTTAATTAGACATGGTTCTTTGGGATAAAAATCCTATAGTAATATTCATGCCCACCCAGCGTTCTGTGGTTCCATACTTCCCTGTTACTACTAGAGTGAAGAATATTTATTTTACTAAGAAACCCTCCAAACACAAAGTACTATTTAAACCAGAGAAGGTAAAACTGTCCAAGACTTGGGTCCCAACAAAATCCAATGGAATAGAATATGGATTCCACCTTTTTTTTTGTAGCCACGCACATTTTTTATCTCTTCGGAAATCCGATCAAGAGAAATGGTTTGAAGACAAACTGCCTCCACCTAAAATATGAACTGACATCAACTTTGCATCACTGTCTTGAGTGTGTGTTCTAGAATAGTTTTACAGAAAGGGCGGTGGAAATGAGGAATTTACACCTGGAGACTGGAATGGAGGATAGTGTTGTTGCATTTAAGAAAAGTTCAGTGACAAAAAGGTGTACAGGAATATGCCAGACAGATTAACACAATGTGTGACTGCTATTTACTGGAATTAGGAAAGTGTCTGTTTTCCCCGGTGAGACATAATTAGCAAATGTAGCATTAGGGTTTTTGTTTGCTTTCCTTGTATCAATATAAATATAATTATAATAATACGTTTCTCTCCCAGTTACAATTTAGCAAAGATTAAACTCAATTAAAAAAAAAAAAATTCCGCCTACACTAGTATGTTACAATGTTTCTATCAATTAACCATATTTCATGTTTTCTTTTTAGTCCACTGACAAACCTATCGATTTGCCATACAGTAATCTCATTTAAGAAACTCTCAATTAACAACGATCGTATAAAATCATCATCATTCCTGGGACTTATTTTTTTTTGTCAAACATTGAACTTTTCTTGAAAAAAATGGCATATATCATAAAACCAGTTGCGGCTGAAAATATCAAATGTAAAAAGCCCATTTGTATCTCTATTTTAATTGGGCTTTTATTCAAATGTTCAACCAGCGAACAGTGATGAGCAGTGACTGACTCATAATACAATACAGCGAGCATATAATACAGAGCCATCTGCCATCTGTTGGAATCTCTCATCTGAACCATGGTTAAGGAAGAAGATCGTTTCAATCAGCAACATAGCTTTAAATCATGCAGCATTCTCCACCTAAACAACGGGGATCACAAGCAATGCCAGCTCTTTGAAATAAATAAACTAGAACAGTTAAAAAAAAAAGCAGAAAAAGCGCTTTTCAAATGAGTTTACATTCAAGGCATTATAGAGGCATTTTTAATACTGCCATATTCCATTAACTTATTCCCCCCGAAGAGAAGCAGCAAATGTGGCCCTAACAATTTTATTTTAAAAAAAAGAAATCATGTAACTTTTTTTTTTTTAATGCTTAATAAGCTAAAGTTTTGCCATTTTCATCAAATTTTCAAAAGAAATTGTCCAAAACTGTTGCCGTTTCCATCGAGTCTCTACTGTACGTTTTGGGGAAATTGCTATTGTTTTAGCAAAAAAAAAAAGGGGGCCAGTGGGTTTGAGACCAGTTCACACGTCCCTAATCTTTATACAAATCCAGCTGCCCAATGCTTGTTTTGCTTAGAGGAAGTCAAACCTTAGGTCAAAAGTGCACAACGCCGGTCCTCAACAGCCTCTAATAAGGTTAGGTTTTCAGGATATTTCTGCATCAGCACAGATGGCTCCATCAGTGACTCAGTCGTTGACTGGCCAACTCCAGTCCTCTAAGGGCTACAACCCGATATCCCTGCTTCAGCACAGGTCGCTCAATCAGTGGCTCAGTCTTCGACTGAGCCACTGATTGAGCCGCCTGTGCTGAAGCAGGGATATCCTAAAAACCTGACCTTGTTGGTGGCCCTTGAGGACTGGAGTTGAGCACCCCTGACTTAAGATACTTGCTGATATGGGAAAATAAAATAACAATGTCCTTGAACAAATCCACAAATAAAATCTACCGTCCCTGAGTACTTAAGCAGTTTGACAGGTTTCTAGTGACTGGTTGATTCTGGTGGATTAGCCCAGTAGCATGTGTGCACTGAGACCACTCAGGCCGATCCAGATTGGTGTGTGAAGCAATGTAGCTGCTACACTGAAGAGCGGAGATTTAAATCTCCAAGGAGCCAAATATGCGAGTTCTGAGCCAAGCAATTGAAAAATACTGATTTTTATCAATGAGATTCCATTCAAGTCTATGAGACACACATTTTAAAAATCAGTGAGGCTGACTCCAAATCACCCACAAAAATCAGTGAGGCTGACTCCAACTAAACCACAAAAATCAGTGAGGCTGACTCCAAATCACCCACAAAAATCAGTGAGGCTGACTCCAACTAAACCACAAAAATCAGTGAGGCTGACTCCAACTCAACCACAAAAAACAGGAAGGCTGACTCCAAATCACCCACAAAAGTCAGTGAGACTGACTCCAAATCAACCACAAAAATCAGTGAGGCTGACTCCAAATCACCCACAAAAATCAGTGAGGCTAACGCCAAATCAACCACAAAAATCAGTGAGGCTGACTCCAAATCACCCACAAAAATCAGTGAGGCTAACTCCAAATCGTCCACAAAAATCAGTGAGGCTGACTCCAAATCAACCACAAAAATCAGTGAGGCTAACTCCAAATCAACCACAAAAATCAATAATGCTGACTCCAACTCAACCACAAAAAATCAGCGACACTGGGAAGTCTGAATGAGGCCGACATTTGGTTTTGTACATTTGTCTGAAGATGGTTTTATCACCATTAGCAATGGTTGAAATGTGAAAATATATCATATTTCTGGTTGATTGAAAAAAAAACGGGTTTTAATTATTAATACCTGTAGCAAGTACAAACGTCACACGTAAAACCATGGATATTCATTCGTACTGTATGCTTTACTGCCATTGAAGTCACACAATGTCTCATGGGTTTATACAAGCAATAAATCACAGATCATAGGAAAATCCTGTCATAACAGCGTCTTTCAGAAATGAAAAGGTTAAATGCCTCTGGCGTAATGCATTTTTTCCCGTACAATTTATCATTAATGGTAATACATAGAATAAAGTACGAATGGCCGTTACAATGTCCTGTGCTGACAGCTTAGTATTCCCTGATGAGGAGCTATTTCTTTTAATTCTGCTCAGGTACTGTATTCCAGATAGTTGTCTTCTAGTTATCAGGGGAACTGTGAAAGGTCATACAGTATAAGAGAAGGTCACATTAAGGTATTTGTAAAGATTAGGGCACATCAGAATCTGTTTACACTGCGTTATTTGTCACACACTATATTCCAGGGCATGAAGACTGGAATGGAAAAATTAATCTACACAGCAAACAATTAGGATAACATTCTGCGAAAGCACGTACATGGATTAAAAGGGTTATACAGGTACCTATCACTCTAACGATCTGTACATACTCAAAACTTGATACTTTGTACTAAGTGTAGAACAACAAAATCTACTTTAGACAGAGACAATTTTTACCAAAAAAAAAAAAGCCACGTACATTACCTTTAAATAAAAGTGTTTTATGATGGCTTCTTGTAAAATATCCCTATTGTTAATTCACCAAAAATTGCAACTTCTTAATTTGTGGCAGTATCTTGCAGATATCGGAGATTTAAATAACTGGAGGTCTTTGTAAAAAACTTTTTAATAAACAATTTTGCTGGGTTTCTTCCTTCTATAGCTGACAGTGTATGCAGCTCCGCGCATAGAATATTGCAGGCATGAGTCCTTGCCCAGATGAGCTTACAATCTAAATGTTGGTGCCTGGGGTACAGAGAGATAAAGTGACTTGCCCAAGGTCACAACGAGCCAACACTGGGATTTAAAAAAGGCTCAGCTGAGTCACACCAGTGTCATTGTTTTCAGAGTCAGTGTTTTTGTTCAGTAATCTGCTCCTACTGAGAATTACTGCACTTAATATGTGTCAGTTATCATCTGTAAGACGGAAAGATTTTATCTGGTCTTCCATACAGCACTCTAAGTAACTTGGGTTCCAACTCTAAAGTGATCATTACATCCTCATTGTTCTAATAAAACATTTTTCATACAGTTGAGAGAAAAAAAGTGTAATTAGTTTTAATCTAAGATTTATATTCCGGTTGTTTTATAACTCTGCCACTAAATGTTCTAACAGGAGAATTGTTCTTCAGGAGAGAGATGATGGTGAGGAGGAGGGGGAGAGATGATGATTATGATGGGCAGGGGGAGAGATGAGGAGGAGGAGGGGGATAGATGATGAGGAGGGATGACGAGGAGGAGGGATGGGGAGAGATGAGTAGGGATGATGAGAGAGAGGATCAGGGAGAGGATGGCGGTCAGTATTAATATTAATGGGGCCCTGAATTTTTTTTTGCCTGGAGTCCCGCGCATGTCAAGCTATGCCACTGGTTCTATTCCTAGATGACTCGTTAATTATACCCCAAATATTTTGCCTGAGACCTTTTTGAGACTACAATTCTGTCACGGATATCATCTGCAAATTCATGTCTGGACAACTTTGTAATATTTTTTTGCTTTAGAATTTGCAGGACTGCATTCATTGATGCATCTTCTTGATCGTCCTTCATTTTCTGTCCTAACATACAGTAGGAAAAGAAGACATAATCTGTGCTGCCACTTCATGTCGGTAAATTGAATATATAACCTCTGTTCACTAATGTCACCATGTATTGTTATCATAACTCTGTGTCTGGGACACACTTGAAAACGAGAAATAACTCTTAATGTATTATTTCCTGGTAAAAGATTTTATAAATAAATAAACTTCAGCATCCTCTGAATCTACTGAACTTGTTCTCTTCATTCTCACATGTACGCTTGTGAGAAGGTATTAGGTATTGCCAATTCTTTTCCAGTTGGAATTTCTGGTGTGTTGGCGTCCATCTCCGAGTTCTCGGAGGAGCACTATATAATGGTTTCCCACATATTGCATTCAAGAGACTTCTGGTCTGTTCTCACAATGACCTTATTTCCATAGATATACTAGGGAATCTGGTGGTCCAAAATATTAGTGTTAGAATGTATTTTTCTATTTGGAGCATTACTCTCTTGTGAAGAGTCATACTGTAGCGTTAGAAGCATAAGCAACTCGAGCTCTACTTTGTAAAAAAAAAAAAAACACCTTTAACTTACATCCACTGACATGGTAATCGATTCCTTGATATTAAGGAATTTCAGCACGTGAACACTTGTAAGCAGTTCTTTCACATTTTGATAAGCAGATTATTGCTCTGGCATCCATGTGAACACGTCATCCCTTTACCAAAACTTGCCGTAATGGTGATGTCACAGTTGACATGTGAGCGATCGATGTACTCAGGTGTGTTATCATACCAAGAAATCTTTATAGCTGTGACTTGCTGGTATGGTGATATGGCCGTTTCAGTTATTACAGCAATCTTTGTGTTGTCAGCTTTGAAACCATAATTTGTCACCTGAGGTCCCAATTATTTTATTCCTGTAAGACCACCCTTACATTTGTTGTTACATAGCCTCGGATTCTTTTCATAACACCTGCCCCACAGCATGATTGAGTCTTTCATTATGTTGTGCCATGATATTTGCCCATACCAATATATCAACTCAAGCATTCATCTCCGAGACCAACAGGTGTCTGTGGCAAACCCCAGTAGCTGCTAAAATACCAAAAGGGAGTTGAAGACTCACTTGTATAAGTGATGAACCGGCCCGGTACATTTGAGCTGTAAAGTGGCTCAGCCTTCAAGCTTTTGCGACATTTCATGAGCTCCGTGCACCAGTATTAATTGTGAAACACACAGTTATACTTATTAACATGCAGGACAGATCCACTTTCCACTCATCTTCAGAGGTTTTAGAAGTTCTCATACCCGTAAACAAATATTGTGGATTATCTTCTTTGACAGTTAAAATATGTTTGCCATGAGGCTTTATTTCCCAGATTTGCACATTGTGGCAAAGTGACTGCGTTTGCCACATTTTTGATACATTCTTGGCCATATACAGGACAGTTTCCTACAGTGTAACAGTTACCACATTGATTATCTTTCAGCCTTTAACTGAGATGTTGGGCTTTCAATGGGTATGTAACACTCCCCAAGCCCTGCTGCAATTCATGCACTTGTGTCTCATGTTCACCTACCCTTTTAATTAATGTGTAGCCATTTCCCCAGGATAAAATGTAGGCCTTTGCCATGCTCCCTGCTTGCTCGCTGAGGCGCACTGAGGCGCAGGGAAAGCGGGTGCTTTCCCTGGCCTTGCGGTTGCTTACCGCACGCGCTGTCAGCGGGCCATCAGGGGGCGGGCCGGGGGCGGGCGCGTCACTGGCCGGGGGCGGGCCAGTGACGTCACGGAGCTGGTTCGCCCTCATTGGGCGAACCGCTCACGTGACCGGCCTGTTGCGCTGGCAAGCAGGGGAATTTTAAATTCCCCTAAGACCTGCGCTTCCGCAAGCGCGCGGAAGCGTAGGTGAGCCCCTACTAAAGCCGCTCTAATTGCGGCTGTAAGGGCTCAGTGTTGAGTGGGGGCGCGCGTCAGCGCGCTTCCGCCAGCAAGCAAGGAACATGGCCGAGGCCTTATGCATGTTCCAATGTTACATTGCAGCAGGCTCTCTTAGCAATCTTCCTCTCATCTTATCTGAAATGATCCCAATAGGAGACGATTGCAGAGGTACAACCAGGGAGACGTAGAATTGGGAAATAAGCAGTGGTGTTTATTTCGCCTGTATCTTCCAAAAACAACACAGCTTTAAGGCAGCACAGAAATAAACAAAACAGCCTACCCTTTTGTAAGGGCTGACTCGCACTTCCCGGTCCCTATCTGCAGGGCTCGGTGGATAGGCCTCTTGCCAGCTTCTGACCCAAAGTCAAAAAGAGGTTCCTGTTATCAGGGCTCTTTCCCTCACTGCGGGTCTGGGTTAGTGTCCGTGGGAGGCAACCTCTGGCGGTTTCCAGGGACTTCTGTGTCCTGGAATTTGAGGTCTGGCACCCTGGGGTCCCTCTCTGTCAGCACACACCTCCCCGGTGCTAGAGAGATCCCCTTCAGATTAAGCAAGAGGCTTTTCTACCTGACTGATGAGCCAGGTGGAGACTGGCTAATTGTCTCTAGCTGCAACTAACCAACTCCCTGCTGGACTCATCAGCCAGATACAGGCTTTCTATGTGGAGTCCTTTTAGATGGGGTTACGGCCCTGTCACAATACCACACACAGCGCGATCTTTAACTGTTCTCTTAACTCACAGGTCTGTGCAGCTCATTTTAAATCAGTTACATACTGATCTATTGATTTCACCATCTGGTAAAGACGATGCTTCACTCGTATGTGACATTCTTACGCGGTGCACAGTATTCCTCAAACTTTCTCCTCGACTCTTTTTATTTATCATCCGTCCTGGAAAACGGAAAAGTATTGTATACCTGTATTACTTCCTCTCCAGCCACATGGAATAGTAATGCTGTCCGCAGCCTCCCGTCACATTTATCCGCACCTCTTGCGTTATAGCGCAGCACAAATCCCTGCTCCAACCGTCGCCACTTCTCTGCGGCATTTCCAGTACGCGCTAACGTTCCGTGAGGCCTCGGCTGGCCCTGGTTCCATGCGCAGCTCTTACTTCCAGTTGCACTCCTGACACTGTGTAATCATCTGTTTGTCTTACAGATCTCATTCGTTGAAATAACTGGAGATAACCGGAGGGTTGTGCCGTGTGACCTTTCGGCACGTCCGCATCACGTGACTGCTCTTCGGAGCGATGGGGTTTCTGTCCCCAGCCGTCGATGTGATGGACAGGGGGGGAAGGCAGGAAGGGCCCATCACTTCAGTGCGGTACGCAATCGTGTACAGCCCCTAAGAAATTAGGGCAATGATGTATGGTGAATGTCAAAAGGGCCTATGGGATGGCATTTTTCTAGACGTACACCAGGGGTGGCCAACTCCATTCCTGAAGGGCCACCATGCTTCAGCACAGGTGGCTTAATCAGTGGCTCAGTCATTGACAGTCAATGAAGTTAGCCAACACCAGTCCTCACGGGCCACCAACAAGCCAGGTATTAGGGATATCCCTGCTTCAGCATGGGGGCTCAATCAGTGGCTCAGTCCAAGTCTGAGCCACTAATTGAGCCACCTGTGCTGAAGCAGGAATATCCCTAATACCTGGCATGCTGGTGGCCCTTGAGGCCTGGAGTCGGCCACCCCTGTTACAGAGCAATGCTATACATCTGCGTGTCTCATGCCTGCTTAAGTATGAAAAACTGCAGTTACTCTGAGATGTATTTGTTTCACTTGTCTCTCTTATGTTGCCGTCACCCATGTGATAGGAGGTTGTCACAGTAATATGAAGAGGCTTGGGACTTCCATGTTAAATGTTAAGACATGTACCCCCTGGATACTTTCAGCCCATATCTTTCCATGTCTTTTTTCTTTAGAAGAGATTTCTCATGTTACGGGGATTTGGGGAACACGTTTCCATTTTCACAGGTCGCAAAAAAAAGAACCAAGATGACATAGAGTGAATGTTTTTTTTAGGTGAACCCGTGGAGGCACTGAAAGAGTTAACAGTCAGATTTCTGCCGTTTCAACCCATTTCTCGTGTGGAATGGTATTTCAGTGTTCCATTCTGGTAAGTTATATTAATGCTTGCCTATGGGGATGTGTGTAATGACACCATCTGACTCTTATCATAATTTCATTCAGGCTCATATTGCTTTTTCATTTATCCCTCTTTGCCATCCTGGCGCAGAACTGCCAACAGCAGGCTGAAATTTTACCTAAATGAGAGTATTTCTGCTCTGTGAAAGAAAATTTCCCGGTACCATTTGCTTAATAGTGTGCTGTATATTACCAGGTAGAGAGTTCTGCATCCTGAGGCTAGGTCTCGGCGATCGAGCTTGTTGAGAGTTTCAAGGGCATGATAACAGCGGCCTCTGCATGGTAAAATATCTTATTGACTGTAAAAAATGACTTGACACGGCTATTCAGGGAAAGCCTCTCTGTATAGCACTTCCTTAGGGAAAATAAATGATTCTCTTGTGGGCGATACAGAGTAAAGGTTTATGGTGAGTTGTAGCATGCCAACAAAAATGTACATGGCGTGTAATTAGTAATATTTTATTGTCATTCTGCACTCCGTGTATGATAATTAATGAGCCTCCATGCGAGTATTTTTAAATTGCTGAACCATTGTTTAGAAAAGGAAAAGTGAAGGCTGTCTCAGAGTTCAGGATGGGGTCTCAGAGTTCAGGATGGGGTCTCGGAGTTCAGGATGGGGTCTCGGAGTTCAGGATGGGGTCTCGGAGTTCAGGATGCGGTCTCAGAGTTCAGGATGCGGTCTCAGGGTTCAAGATGTGGTCTCAGGGTACAAGATGCGGTCTCAGGGTTCAGGATGCGGTCTCAGGGTTCAGGATGCGGTCTCGGGGTTCAATATGCGGTCTCAGGGTTCAGGATGTGGTAATAGAGTTCATGATATAGTCTCAGAGTTCCAGGGGGTGTGTTGCTCCTTGATAAATGTAGATTCACAGTATTAGCGTAGATGTGTAAAGCACCAACATATTCTGTACAATTGCGGTACAGAGTGATGTATATTACATAACGAGAATGACTCAAATAAGGACAAACAAGCATAAGCAGATACAGAAGGTAATGAGGCCCCTAACAAAAACAGTGCCTTACTCATTTTCCAAAATAGATTCTCCAGCAAAATTGGACAATGTAACTAGATATTTGAAACAAATTAAAAATAACCACATTTCATTACCTTCACCCATCTCTAAAACTATTTGTATAGTTACAGGGGGGGGGGTCCCAGCTCTCACTGACAGAGATACACATGGTCAAAATAAAGGATATGCCAAAAATCAATTTAATGAATGGATAAATGAGAACAATTAAGCAAATAGTGCAAACTAGAAGTCATGAAACATGCACCAACAGAACATGAGAAAGGAACCAAGTAACATACCGTAGATGGGGAAAATGAGGGAACACTGGGATAGGGAGGGTGGACAAGGAAAACCACAAGGGGGAGAGGAAAGGTAAAGGTAAACAGGGACGAAATGGGGGGGCAACGTTTCGGGGCAATGGCCCCTTCCTCAGGCCTGTTCCCAACGGTCCCTAAGGACCAGAAGTACTTCGCTAAACCCTGAAAAAAGTAGCACAATTCCCTTTTCACAATAATGCCAACTACCCTATGCAAAAGTAATAGGGATTCTGTAGTGCCAACTACCCTATACAAAAGTAATTGGGATTCTATAGTGCCAACTACCCTATGCAAAAGTAATAGGGATTCTGATTTATAGAGTAGTTGGCACTATAGAATCCCTATGACTATAAATATATGTACAGTATGTTTTATCCCAACTGGGTCTGCCACAGAACACCTAAGGCTTGTAGGGTTTCAAAAGCTCCACACATTGTAGTTTCATCTATGAGGAACTTTCATGCTGGTCCCTAAAAGTTACAGTAAATCTAAATGAGAGTTCATGAATACTGGTGTCTTAAGACATAGATATTCTGTGGTAACTTCATTCAACCCCAACAAAAATACTATAAATACAAATATAGGAGAAGTTTCTCTCGTCTAAATTTAGCATAGGTTGAACTTGATGGACATATGTATTTTTTCAACCTCATCTACTGCACTATGTAACAACTATGTAACAACTATGTAATAACTGTGTAACAATGACCAGAATAGATAAAGAAAAAAAGATATTGGGCCATATTTAATAAGCAGTAATATTCAATAAGAACTTCCAGCTCCAGATGAATCTTGCAGGCCATTGAAATGCAGGGGCTGTAACTGTAAGGTGCCTTCTGGCACCAGAAATGATCTTTTGGAGTCAATATTGTTCCAGTCTCCAGGGGCACCTTCGTAGACGATCAACTGATAATTAAAATATATAGGAAACAGTGCAACATAAATCATAACAATGCACCAAAACAAAGACCCACAGCCCAGGGTCACAGCAAAACAACAAGGACAGATACATTGTTTATATCTAGAAGAATATTCATCATGTTTCATTTCTTTGCTACTGTATATACCAGGGGTGCTCAACTCAAGTCCCCTCCTCACATCCCCCCAACAGGTCAGGTTTTCAGGATATCCCAGCTTCAGCACAGGTGGCTCAATCAGTCCCTGCTTCAGCACAGGTGGCTCAGAGGCTGTGTTAGACTGAGCCTCTGTTTGAGCCACCTGTGCTGAAGCTGGGATATCCTGAAAACCTGACATGTTAGGGGGTAATGAGGACTGGGGTTGTGCCCCCCTGGTATACACCATAAATACTGTACAAATAGAAAGTGTCAGCGTTCGCACTGTATCTCGTGTAAAACCTATTCTTACCGCAGAGCCTAAAATCTTACCCTAAAATGTGTCTGTGAAATGCCAATGCTCCCAGTTGCTAGGGAACCAACAGATATCATTGCTGTACTGTAGCTTTAGCAACACAAAGATGTAATTATGCAGAAGCTTCTACAAAATAGAAAAGAATTAAAAATATTTCCGTCACAAATAATGGTTGATCTTGTGCGGTCTATGACACAGTATGTTGAAAGTGCATAAAGCCATATACAAATACAGTACAGTGCTTACAATTACAGAGGCTAACTCATTTCCCACCATCCCTGTGTATGCGTGGGTCCTTAAAGAGGCACTCGAAGGAAGCAGATTTTTTTTGCAAATGTTCTTTTATATATATAGGGTGGAAGCAGGAGGTCTCGGGAGCTAAACCCCATTCATTTCAGCTCTGGGGATCCCCTGCTTCCGGAGATACTTACCTGTACTTTAGGTGGCTGGTAGCCACTCTCCTCGGATACCAGGGTTCACAATATGGCCGCTCTTCAGATATTTCCCAGCCTATGGGCCAATAGGAAGCCGTGACGTCGTCAGTGCGCCTTCCTATTGGCCCATGTGACGTGGGAACTTCAAACTTGAAAGCCCAGCTTGCTGAGCCAGAGTAGCTACTGCAGAGGTAAGTATCTCCAGAAGTTGGGGGTCCCCTGAACTGAAATTAATGGGGTTCAACTCCGGAGACTCCCTGCTTCAATTCTATTTTTAAAATAAATTAAAAAAACACCTTAAAAAATTGCTGTCTTGGATTGCTCCTTTAACATAAACAGAGCTGGTGAATCCATAAACGAAGGCTGGAAACAACTTTATTTTGTTACATATATATAGGGGAGAAGAGGACAATTTGGTAACTATTATAACGATTTGGTAATGATTTATTAAATGACAAACTTTGGCTTTTCCTACCTATTGTAGAATACGTAAGGCAAAGCATATAAGGCCCATACAAAGGAGAAGAGAATAAGAGAGGGACGGGTGGGTGGGTGGTGGATTTTGATTGTCAAGTTAGCAGAGGAAGCTGGGGAATGCTTGATATTTAAAGGCAGAGATTAGCTGTGATTAATTAATCAGCCTGCTGCAGCGAGGCAGACAAAGCCTAAACTGGAATTACTACTCCCCCAATGCGACACAGGCTATAGCATTCCAATTGTCCCGTGTGTCCTGTGTGTCCACATGTCCTGTGTGTCCACATGTCCTGTGTGTCCACATGTCCTGTGTGTCCACATGTCCTGTGTGTACATAAGCGAGTGCGTAACGATTTATTAAATGACAGTAGAAACTTTCTCTTTTCCTCCCAGATAGCGGTCCCCCCGAAAAGATTGTGCGGGCCGGAAGCACTGATGCAGGCGGTCGGGTGCTGTACCCCTGGTGCAAATCTTAGGAAGCTGGGCTCTATCCTATGCAGGTAGACCCAGATGGAGAAAAGAAAAGGGGGACCTAGGGTGGGAGGATGACAGGGCGGTGGTTTGGAGATGGCTCCCACCGGGCGGTTTGGAGATGGCTCCCGCCAGACGGTAGAATAGGGCGTTTGGAGAAAGGCTCCCGCCGGAAGATTCCGAGAATAGGGCTGACGACAAATGATTAGTGACTGGCTGATTATTTTCACAATAAAGCTGTGACCAATTTTTACTTCCACAAAACTGTGTTGTCTCAGTTTGTAGGTGGGCTTAAGAGATGAGTGCAGAGATACATTTAATGGAGACCGATTAGGGTGAAATTATATCTTGGCTTTATTGCGTCTGTTCCTTTAACAAGGCAAAACATACAAAAACAAACAAAATAAAGGCCTACTCCACTTTGGAGAATTAACTGAACCTTTACTATAGCCCTTTCTAACTGGGTGGGTAGCTAAGCTGGTTACCACCCTCTTTGTATGTATGTACAGTATGTATTTATGTATGTATGTATACAAGTCCAACAAGAAAGTCTCTTATACAGTATGTTTCTGTTGTAGCTGTAGGGGAAGGCCTCTCTGTTCTCCTGGGTCAGCATCCTTGTGTGCTATGGCACTCTCTGTGTCCAGGGTCTTGTCCCATTGTCTTGCTGTCAGCATACAGTCCTTCTATGAGCATCAAGACATCATCTTTTCTTCAGGTCAGTCCAGTTGTGGGCTAAGGAAATCTCTGCAATCCTCCTTCTCCTTATGTCAGCCCACTTGTGAGCTAAGGAATCACTCTCCTGTTTCTCACAACAGGCTTTTCTAAAACTCCCAATCAGCCAGGTGGAGTCTAGTTGATTGCCTGTGTGCAATTAACCAGCTCACTGCTGGATTTAGAGGCAGTTTCTCTCAAACAGTGATATGTCCCTGTTACAGTGGGGTGGAAGTAAACCTTGCGGTACTCACACTAAGCCTTTATGTACCACAGCACATACCTCAGGAATTTCCCCCCTCTGGGGCGAACCTGTGAGATGCCCTTCCTCTGAGCATACTAAAGGAAATAACACTGTATAATCAGGGGATAGGAATGTAAGATCCCCCAGAAAAAGGATACTGTGTCAGGACAGAGGAGGCATTCCTGCAGCGGAGCGGGCTTTGCACAGAACCGTCAGGTGTCCCTATTTGACAAAGACAAGAGGCCTATAGCAGAGGGTGGCACAGTGTGGTGGCTTAAGCCCTTTAGCCTAAGGAGATGGAAGAGACGGCGAACAGTGCTGGAAGATGCCGCTACCCAGCAAATTGTTTTGACGAGTGTCCTGGAATTAGGACGCATGGCACTGGCAGAAAAACCTTGAAGGGCTGAGAGGGAGAGAGAGACTTGGGCGGGGTGGCCGGAGGGGGGAAGGGGTGAAGTGGGAGAGGAATTGCTGAAATGCACAAGGGCATGCCTGTGTAGAAAGGCGTAGAGGGGAACGTCGGGGGTAGGTGTATAGAAAGGGGCGCAGTGGGTAAGCATAGGAACGGAATCGTAGTGACATGCAGGTGTAGTAGGCAACATGGTAAATGAAATAAATACCACATACAAACCACGGGAGTTCAAAATCATGAACAATCCAGAGCAGAGCTAGAAATAGACTAAGCTGAAAGCATGGCAGAGTGCAGGGCTGGCTTCTGATTTCCAAACCAGCAAAGGACGCTGGGAAATGTTTGATATTTAAAGGCTTTCCAATTTTCCTTTTAGAGCATCAGTCAAGGCTAGAAGAAAAGCACACGTCTTTCCATAAAATAAAATTACATCGGAGCCACTGGAGTCTAAAGTGCTGTAGCCCATATACACCTGTTCACATTAATAAAAGGTACAGTAGAAGGACTTACCCTCCCCTTCCCTAGAGGTGACCAGGAGGACATTTGTAGAAACTAAAGAGGCCCCTTCCAAGCCGAACATGTGGGTGGAATGTATATTGGTTGAATATTTTTTTTTAATGTGTTTGCTTGTCTGAGTATAACCAGACATTAAAACAAACTTCCACCATCGCCAAATCGACAAACACGTTGCAGTTCTACTGTATGAACATCCAGACTGGTTAGGTGGGTAGTTGCTGAAATCCCTTCTTTCTCAGCCAATGCGGTTCTGTATGTCACTTGAGTCAAAGTCAAACCATTGGGCAGTGAACCATGTACAGTACATTGTATACAACACGACGTAATAAAGCAAAGCTTCTTTACTGCACAACAGCAACTTTAACATGGCAATCCTCCAGAGTCTGATTACTGGTAGACAATGAACCATAGCAACCGCTTATAAACAGAGTTATGTAAACTATGCAAATGTTTAATATTAATAGTGCTCTAAACCAGGGCAGCTCAACTCCAGTACTCAAGCACCCCCCCCCCCCCCCCCAACAGGTCAGGTTTTCAGGATATCCCAGCTTCAGCACATGAGCCTCAATCAGAGGCTCAGTTGAGGTCCAAGTCAATTGAGCTACCTGTGCTGAAGCAGGGACTGATTGCACCATCTGTGGTGAAGCAGGTATATCCTCAGATCCTGACTTGTTGGGGACGGGGGGGGAGGGGGCTCGAGGACTGGATTGGAGCCCCCCTGCTCCAAAGATATGCACACCTGTTTTACTGACAACCCAATGCACACTGCACCTGGTGACATCAATACGCGCACCATGAGAATGTCTTTGCCTCTGCACGCCAATCAGCAAAAATAATGCATATTCCATGTGCAACAATAGCCAACGCCAAAGTATCACATCACTGACATTACGCTAACACTAAGACAGGGGCGGCCAACTCTAGTCCTCCAGGGCCACCAACAGGCCAGGTTTTAAGGATATCCCTGCTTCCGCACAAGTGGCTCAATCAGTGGCTCAGTCATTATGAATCATTATGAATCATTATGACTGAGCCACCTGTGCTGAAGCAGGGATATCCTGAAAACCTGACCTGCTGTTGGTCCTCCTGCGCTAAGACATATTTTACTTTTTATTCATCAAGTGCCCGATAGCTTCTTTGCTAAACACGTGTATTTGACTGTTGAATAGTTTGGCGCACCCCTATAGACAGAAGTAAAGACAGAATGTACTAAGCAAGTGTATCTACAAAATATGTCTTACATAATTTAAATGGTAGACATGGGATTCTGGGAGTAAACATTATACAGACACATTTGGACACTTGAAATGATAATACCCATCATTACAGTTACATTGTGTCCCTTTTTCATCTAACTAATCCTAACATTATGGGTAATTGTTTAATTCATCCCCCACTGCACACTTGTGTCTTACAGCAAGATTCAGACTCTTCACTGTAGAAAACTTTCATTGAATTTCTATCTGTTCTGTACAGCCACACAACTCACGAAGTGCTACAGTATGCTACATAACCTGTCTAACATTATCTAAATAAATGATTCAACAAAACAGCCATATCATTCATGCAATAATTGCTGGTCACGTGATGTGCCGATGTAGCACTAATACATATAATTACAGCCTTCTGATATACTGTACATAAAAATCCATGTCACTGTAAAATACAAATACTAATAAAACAAAGGAGGTTATTCGATAAACTAAGATTGATTTCTTCCCCCCTCTCTCTCTCTTCCCCCCTCTCTCTTCTACCCCCCTTCTCTCTTCTCTCCCCCTCTCTCTCTCTCCTCCCCCTCTCTCTCTCCTGCCCCTTTCTCTCTCCTGCCCCTCTCTCTCTTCTCCCCCCCTCTTTTTCTCTCTCTCTCCACCCTCTCTCTCTCTCCTCTCCCTCTATCTCTCCTCGCCACCTCTCTCTCTCCTCCCCCTCTCTCTTCTCCCCCTCCTTCTCTCTCTTCTCCCCCTCTCTCTCCTCCCCCTCTCTCTCCTCCCCCTCTCTCTCCTCCCCCTCTCTCTTCTCCCCTATCTCTCTCTCTCCTCCCCCTCTCTCTCTTCTCCCCCTCTATCTCTCTCTCCCCCCTCTCTCTCTCTCTCTCTTCTCCCCCTCTCTCTCTCTCTTCTCCCCCTCTCTCTCTTCCCCCTCTCTCTCTCTTCCCTCTCTCTCTCTCTTCCCCCTCTCTCTCTCTCTTCCCCCCCTCTCTCTTCCCCCCTCTCTCCCTCCCTCCCTCCCTCCCTCTCTCTCTCTCCTCTCCCTCTCTCTCTCCTCGCCCCCTCTCTCTCTCCTCCCCCTCTCTCTCTCCTCCCCCTCTCTCTCCTCCCCTCTCTCTCCTCCCCTATCTCTCTCTCTCCTCCCCCTCTCTCTCTTCTCCCCCTCTATCTCTCTCTCCCCCCTCTCTCTCTCTCTCTCTTCTCCCCCTCTCTCTCTCTCTTCTCCCCCTCTCTCTCTTCCCCCTCTCTCTCTTCCCCCTCTCTCTCTCTTCCCCCCCTCTCTCTTCCCCCCTCTCTCTTTCCCCCCTCCCTCCCTCTCTCTCTCTCTCTCTCTCTCTCTCTCTCTCTCTCTCTCTCTCTCTCTCTCTCTCTCTCTCTCTCTCTCTCTCTCTCTCTCTCTCTCTCTCTCTCTCTCTCTCTCTCCCCCCACTCTCTCTCTCTCTTCCCCCTCTCTCTCTCTTCTATCCCCCCTCTCTCTCCTCCCCTCTCTCTCTCCTCCCTCTCTCTCCTGCTCATCATCCTCTCTCTCCTGCTCCTCACCCTCTCTCTCTCCTGCCCCTCTCTCTCTTGCCCCTCTCTCTCCTGCCCCTCTCTCTCTCCTGCCCCTCTCTCTCTCCTGCCCCTCTCTCTCCTGCCCCTCTCTCTCCAGCCTCTATCTCTCCTCCCCCTCTCTCTCTCTTCTCCCCTCTTTCTCTCTCTCTCTCTCTCTCTCTCTCTCCCCTCTCTCTCTCTCCTCCCCCCTCTCTCTCTCTTCTTCTCCCCCCTCCCTCTCTTCTTCTCCCTCTCCCTCTCTAGACATTTTTTCGCACCTATCTTTGTTAATATTGTACAGTATCTTCTAGGTACTCTGAAAGAAGCATCCTCTCCCATAGTCTGCTTTATACCAGTTACGTGTGTGCCCCAATTCCTTCACACTGTTATAAATATATGCAAACATACATACATATATTTATATGCTTATATCTGGAACACGGTTTTGTAGAGAGCAATTCAGTAAAGTCACCAGCAAAGCCTGTTAAAAATAAATTCCCTCATCATGATCCTCCTACAGCTCAGTTTTTATCCTGCCTGGTACTTCAGGTACCATCGCTGGTCATATTCTCCACCGACAGAGTTCACGGTTTCCATGTGATCTGGGCTTGGCACCTTTCTCAACTCTCTGAGGTGCCTGGCGCTTGAGATGGGTGAATGTTTGGGGGGCGTATTTGGATCCGCAGCAGATCGGTTGGCTCCTTTGGTTTGTGGATTTCAGCGGCTCAATGTCAAAAAGGGCGATCACGTTATGCGGATTTTGTTATTATTATTACCAATACACTCCGCGGATTCCGTGACCCGTGGACGGCGTTGTAGAATCCAATCCGCAGACTCAACAATCCGTTGACGGATATTTTTTTTTAAATCCGCGAACGAGTTGCTGAATCCGCCGATTGGATCCTACAAATCCATCCGGGGGTTGTATCCAATGGCGGTTTTTGATGATTCCGTGAGGATTAAAACCGACCGAATCCATTTGCGGATTTTACACCGCGACACGGATTTGGGGGTAACATCAGCGAAAACATCCAGGAAACTGATTGGGCGTATCCGCCCGTCTCTCCCTGTAGCTTCTGGCTCCCCGGGTTACAATGTCTTCTGCTTGCATTCATTTCCCTTCCACACTTCTCTCTTTCCTGTCTCCCTTATTCACTTCCCTGTGTATGAGACAAGGCCTCCCCCTACTGATCAAAGTTACACAGGCCTGGCACACTGGGGATACTGAACTCATTCCTGTTACAGCCCAGCTGAGTAACAATGCCGGGAGAAAATTAAAGAGTGATATTTTATTGTATGAATTGCGTGTATGGCATTGAAAGGGTTAAAGCGGCTTTAATTGATGTGTCTCATGCAATGTAACCCTTTTAATTAGTGTAGGGTACAGTTATACCAGGTTAAAAAAAAAACAAGTATGAGGTTAATATCATAGGAAACTACACGATGTGTCTTTAATACTGTACTATAAAGTGCTGGTACTATCTGTGAATGCATGATGGCATTAAGTATATATATATATATATATATATATATATATATATATATATATATATATGTATGTATGTATGTATGTATTGTATTGTATGTATGTATGTATGTATATATGTATCTTTATTTATATAGCCCCATCCATGTGCATAGCGCTTCCCAGCAGTAATAAACGGGACATAATAATATAACACATAATGGGAATAAGCGCTGGAGACTTTAAAGTAACATTAGGAAAAGGAGTCCCTGTCCCAAAGAGCTTACACTCTAAGTGGTAAGTAGGGGGAAGTTACGGAGACAGTAGGAGGGTGTTCTGGTAAGTGCAAGGGGCCACGGTCGATGTATAAGTTGTGTAGTATCAGCCACGGATGCTACTCATATGCTGTGTAATCATAGTAAACAAGCGGGGTATGTCGGTACTAATTCTATGCATGCCGTTTGGAAATGATAAAAGAAAATGAGCTTTTCCTGCCGCTGCTTGGTTGATTTGTTGTGTTTCTGTTTGATTGTGGAAGATAGTTTTATTACAGTGCAAGTAACAGATAATCAATAGGGTTTGATACTAGTTATAGTCAACAGCGGTTCCTGTGTGCCTGCATAATGCCGGCTATTAATCTTACAGCTGTTCCATCTAATCCCTTTACTGGCAGTGCCCTGCAGACAAAATATCTCTTATTTACACCTCATTCATCATTCTTAACATTTTTACAAATCCACGGTGAGTGCTCACAGTAAGTAAAGCAAAAGGAAGATGACTTTGTCTGATAGGGCAGGGGGGCTCAACTCCAGTCCTGAAGACCCCCCCAACAGGTCAGGTTTTCAGGATATCCCTGCTTCAATACAGGTGGCGCAGTACAGGTGTTCAGTTCCTGCTTCAGCACATCTTTGACTGAGCCACCTGTACTGAAACTGGGATATCCTTCAAACCTGACTGATTGGGGGGCCTTGAGAACTGGAGCTGAGGCCCCCCAACAGATCAGGTTTTCAGGATATCACTGCTTCAGTACACATGGCTCAATCAGTCCCTGCTTCATCACAGGTGACTCAATCAGTGGTTCAGTCTTTGACTGAGCCACAGATTGAGCCACCTGTGCTGAAGCAGGGATATCCTGAAAACCTGACCTGTTGGGGGGTCTTGAGGACTGGAGTTGAGTGCCCATTGTGATAAGTGACGCCTGCAGCATTATTCCTCGTGTGCTGCGGCCACGTGACCACGGGAAGCAGCAGCACTGGAGACAGTGAGTGCTGCTACATCTGTAGCTGACAGCAGTGTCACACAACGGGCAGCAGCTGGATGTCATATGTTACTGGTGGCCCTTTATCCATGCAGTTTCCCCACGGACATTCATAAGGCCTCCTGCTGCCCCTCCAGCTATTAATTACATGCACTCACTCTTAGGCTAAGGTCCCACTGCATGCGCCGGCGCCCGCCTTGCGTCCTGGCGGCGCGTGCACGGCACTTCACCGCGATCTGCGGTCTGCAGGTTTGTGTGTGGAGCGGAGATCCAATCCCAGGATCTGATTGTGTGTGTATCCACCCCCCCCCACTCCCGTTTATGCCAGGCTGCTGGCGATCTCCCCTCCTCATTGGCTCCATGCCACACCACGTGACGCGTCGCCGCTCGGGATCACAATCCTATTGTAGCCCCTGCTGGCTGACGCGTCACAGTGCGCTGTGAGCCTGGCAGCGAGGAGGCACTAGGGGCATCTAGGGAGGAGGTATGGTGCTGGGGAGAGGCGCGCACGCGATCGGGTGCGCACGCGATCAAGCACTGGGGACCTAGCCATATACATACAGCGACTCGTATACACTCTCCAACAAACACTGTTTATAAGATTAAAAAAGGCAGACAGCCTTAAACATTTTTACATTCGCTGCAAACTCAACCAATGTATTGATAGAAAGAGACCACGAATTAAAAGTTTCAGAGAAAGTGCAAAGGCCGTTAAAATAAAAAGTCATTATCTTGCTAATTTTTCTGTTACTGAAACATAAAAACGATTATATTGTCACCCTTAAGTAATTCTTTAGTGTCAGCGCGACGAGGCTGATGTTATTCCAACTATTAAAGAAATGACTAATTATTCTGAAGTTGAATTGAGCTGGTCTGTCTTTTACCTTCTTTGCTATCAGTGAGATCTTTAACAGAGTGCATCTCAGCAGTTAAATGGTTAAAAGATCGCAAAAAAAAAGCATGTATGGATCTGCAAACACTTAAAATGTGCTCAAACTAACTTTTATATAAATATATTCCATCCAATATATTACTAATGCACTCATAACTATTGAAATGAATATGTGGCAGCCCTCCATATGCATGTGAAAAGCCAAGGTTAAATATGATGCTCTGAGACCAGAATGGAGTAAACAAATGTATAATTTAAAAGTATTCTTTAGCTGTAGCTTGTTGTACAACATGTAGTCATACCTGGATATTCTATTCATTAAGTCAGTGTATGTAATATAAACATGCTCACCATTGATACTGGTCTAACAGGGGAGAATTACAGCATAGTCTGAGGTTTGATAATATTTCACATACAGTGCAGTGTTGCATAATAAGTACAGTAAGTAGAGATCATAAAAAACCTGCTATGTCCTCATTTCTGTCCCTCTCTCTTTCTTTCCATCTTTCTCTCCATACATAGAATATATATAAATGGGTGTGTGCATGTGAGATACATATATTGCAAACTGAACACTTTGTGTGTAATTAAATTATAGTGTTCAGTAAGTAATGCATATATATATTTTTATATATATATTTATTCATGGAAATGTCACGCTCGAACAAACTAATGTGATCAAACATGTGATTGTTTGTAAAACCCAAGACCTCACATTAATGTTCCAGAAATGAGTATCTTCTGACAGTAAAGAAAATCTATACATTGCTGTAAATAAGTTATTGCACTTTCCCGGCAGCTGGCGCCTAGAGAGCAACATCATTCCGACTGGCTTTAGTCTTGTAAGAGGCTTGTGGCATTGTTAAACCTGCTACATTTGTATGCACACAGGCATCTGGCGATGAGGAATATCTACGGATATTACATGTCATATAGTGGTGTTAAAAATGTTTTTTGACTTTTTGAATCTTATCTTAACATTTTATTGTATTTGTGTTAAAAGAAATGGCTCCCTCCAACTGTACATTTTAGTGTTCCTAAACTAAACGCTGTGCGGACCGGGGAGAGTACCCTTATAAGGTTTCCACTTAGAGAGCCTTAGGATACATTGGCTCCTGCTAATAAGTACGTGCTAATTTATATTGCTCCCTAGTCACTTCCCCTATTGTGGGGAATGGATTTTTTCAAACATAAACATTGTTTAATTGAACTGGCCCAATGTGTGAAAAGGGATGCAGGGATGCAGGCACACACACACACACACACACACACACACACACACACACACACACACACACACACACACACACACACACACACACACACACACACACACACTTGTTCCATCAGCTCGAAGTGGCTCCCTAATCGTGGAGTCAATTGGAGTTTCTGAGCTCATGAAATAAGCAGCAGTAAAGACGCCCCAAAACACATCCAATATGACAAATTATTTTGTTCTTTACTATACAGTATGAGAAACAACAAAGGGGTAGGGAGTGATCACAGGACCATACTAATTGAATAAAGTATTTGAATACGTGAATAAGGTAATCAAATGGTGGGTGCAAACTGTGAACTGAAAAGTGAATCAGAAAAAGGGGAAGGGGAAACACAAAATGGATGTGCCCCCTAAAAGAATTCACTTAAATGCACACCAACAAAGTGTAAAAGTTAACTTTTAATAATTATACTTAAAACATATATTACCAAAGAATTAAGTGGTTAACTGGGATAGCATAACTCTACAATTGATGATTATATATGTTTTAAGTATAATTATTAAAAATTAACTTTTACATTTAGTTGGTGTGCATTTAAGTGAATTCTTTTAGGGGGCACATCCATTTTGTGTTTCCCCTTCCCCTTTTTCTGATTTACTATACAGTATGTTTTTTTTCTTCTCATAACTTTGGGTCATTTAGTTCAATCCTTTGGCCAAAACATTTCAAGCCTGCAAAAACAGCACGTTGCCGCCCTATCAGGAGGTCCTACCGTACACGTCCGATGTTACAGTATTCTGCGCCTTGGTATTTCTTCCGCTGGAAAGAGAAGAGGCACAGAATAACATCGGAAGGGTAGGACCTGGGGCAATGGGACGTAGGTGCAGGCTTGAAATGTTTTGCCCAAAGGGTTGAACTAAATAACCCACAGGAAAAAAGAAAAAACACAAAAGCGCACCAAGATTGAGATATGATATGTATTGACAACAAATAAAGATAATAATATGCACTTACATATATAAAAACTTTAATGGTCCAGATCACGATCGTCACTTCTATTGGTAGGGCAAAAAATGGGATGAAGAGGGGGGTAATCTCAGTCTTCAGGAACAAGCCCCCCTCTTCATCCCATTTTTTGCCCTACCAATAGAAGTGACGATCGTGATCTGGACCATTAAAGTTTTTATATATGTAAGTGCATATTATTATCTTTATTTGTTGTCAATACATATCATATCTCAATCTTGGTGCGCTTTTGTGTTTTTTCTTTTTTCCCTGGGACTTGGTATCGCTGTTGGAGTTTTCCTGCTGGGATCCATATTGGAGGTGGGGGCAGACACCTTCAACACTAAGAGCTGCAAGAGATTAGAGAGGAACCACCATTCCACTATCCTAAAGAGCAAGAGCGCGGACTGGACTCAATTTTCTAAATAACCCACAGGTATGAGAAGAAAAAACATAGTACTGTACTAAATAATTTGCCATATTGGATGTGTGTTGGGGCGTCTTTGTTTACTGCTGTATATTTGAGGTCACTCTCCCAGTAGCTCTCCAGTTGACACAAATTAATATATATATATATATATATATATATATATATATATATATATATATATATATATATATATATATACTATAATACTGAGTTAAGTTATGGTGAGTAAAAAAAGTGACAAAAACCCTCCACAGGAAAGCAAATATGCAAATACAACTGTATGCTCATCTGCATGTCTTAGGCAGGTCTGCAACCCCGCCTTTCCCCACTATCACCCAGCATACAGCACTTCCACTGCAGCAAGGGATTCTGGGAAATGACATGCAAATGAGCACACAGTGTCACTTTTTGCCTCAAAAACCATTTTTAACATGGTTCCCTATAGGCTTAAGCTTGCTGCATGGTCACAGCTTTGAGCACAGCCAGGGTTAAGGTGCATACCCAGAAAACCACCCACAGACAGCTGTTTCGACCTTTTTTTTTTTTTTTTTAAATGTTTTATTCACATCACATATATTTACAAACAGAAAATGAGAACTTTTCCAAAAGATAATAAATCACATAATTACATTTCTTCAAAAACACATACTGTAAATACATTACTTTCTTTACAAAAAAGGTCAGAATTTATCTTGTCATTCCACAGCTTTTCCTTCTAAACACACAACAACAAAACCACTTTACCACACCTTCATCTAACACCACCTAGATTCTCATATTCTCCCTATATATACTATTCTCATTACATTTTCTTTCTCTTTTTCCTCTTCATTTCTTTACATAATGTTATACCTCTATTCCTTTTCTAAACCTCCTTTCTTTATTTTTGCTTTCTTTTTCTGTTTTTTCTGCTTTTCCTGCTTTTTAACATACACCCATTCCATTATTTCCTCCCCATTTACAATCCCCACAAACTCCAAAACTTTTTCCACCTCTTCCCCTGAACAAAACTCTTCTCTCCTCCTCTCCTCTTTTTTTGCTTTACAGGATGCTGCTTCTACCTCTGCTGCATGTCTAATTATCCAATCGTCCTCACAGTCTTCCTCCACTAACTTTTCCCTTTCCACAGAAAGACCCTTCTTACTTCCCCTCTCAAACTCTACCTCCTCCTCTACTCTAGGCTGACATTCGTCATTCTCTTTATAATCACACAGAAAGTCACAAAATAACCTCTCCTCTGTTGTAAGCTGATATACTTCCTTCTCTTCAGACTCACACAATATTTCACTCACAAACTCCAAAACTTTTCCCGCCTCTCCTTCTTTTCCCTTTCCATCCTCACTGACATAACCTCTGAGCTGACCTTTCTCACTATTCTGCACCTGTACATTAGTCTTTTCCGGACTCTGTCTCGTCATTTGTCTAGCACGATTACCCACAATTGATGACATCGTACTTGTCCTTTTTGTGCACCAAATCTCACTCTTCTTTAAACACTTTCTCGCCAAATGTCCAGACTCATAGCAAAAGTCACATTTCTTTTGTACTCTGCATTTTGCAGCCACGTGACCCTCTTTACCACAGTTGTGACACACCATTCCCACCTCCCCACATCTCTCTTCCAAATGTCCACATTGTTGACTGTTCTTACATCTCTTGGGTTGGCCCCAATATTCCAAAAAGCCTTTTTTCCCACCCACCTTGAAAACAGCAGGGGGGTGCATCACTCCCCCTGCACATGCTGGGTCCGGTCTTAGACATACGTGAAATTCCCGCTTGCCATTAAATATCCCATAGCAATTCAAAAGTTCTTCACCATCTCTTACAGTTGCACAATAATGTCTCAAAAACAAGGCTATCTCCTCCTTATTCACAAAAGGATCATACATGTGCACAATTATGCTTCTTTCCTCCAACAAAAAACTTGGGATAACACTGATCCCCTTCATCCTCTGGTCACTCGCGTTTTTCTTGCATCTCTCATATGCATTCAAGCAGTCCTCCTCCTTGCGGAAGGTCACATCAAAGATTCCCTCTTCCTGGAAGTCCTGCAGACAGTAGACTTGTGCAATCTTCATCTCCACCAGGTCAATCAAGATCTCCTCCACGATATACTGGAGTCTCACCCGGGCTCTCTCCGCCTCAACCACCAGGAATCTGATGGTCTGCTTTCGGTTCTCCATCGCCGCCGTCTTTGTCCTCGTCATCCTGAGCTTCGGTGCGATGCCCTAATAGCAGCAGGGGGGTTAAGCCTATTATGGCGATCCCCCCAGGCCAAGGCGTCGGCCCGTCACTCTCTCTCTCTCCTGCTCACGTGCTTGTCCGCTCCTGACCGCCCCCTGCGCTCAAGCTGTCATGCTCCGTCTGTCCGACCGTCAAGGATCTGGTGCGGCACCCCAAAAGCAGCGAGGGGGTTTAGTCCATCAGGACGATCCCCCAAGGCCAAGGTGCCGGCCCTTCACCATCTCTCTCTCTCTCTCTCTCTCCTTGTCCGCTCTTGATCACCTCCCGTTGCCTGAGATGGCGTACCCCCCTAATAGCAGCATGAGTCTTAAGTCCCTTCCGGAACGATGACTTAAGGCCAAGGGGGCACAGTCTCAGCTACACAACTGTTTCGACCTTGATGGGTCTCATCAGTGTGGGGTTGATTTTAACTGGATATGCATAAGAGGCTATGGGATAGGCTATACCGTAATACTGAGTTAAGTTATGATGAGTAAAAAAAGTGACAAAAACCCTCCACAGGAAAGCAAATATGAAAATACAACGGTATGCTCATCTGCATGTCTTAGGCAGGTCTGCAACCCCGCCTTTCCCGCCTATAGGGAACCATGTTAAAAATGGTTTTTGAGGCAAAAAGTAACACTGTGTGCTCATTTGCATGTCATTTGCCAGAATCCCTTGCTGCAGTGTAAGTGCTGTATGCTGGGTGATAGTGGGGAAAGGCGGGGTTGCAGACCTGCCTAAGACATGCAGATGAGCATACAGTTGTATTTGCATATATATATATATATATATATATATATGGATCTGGCACACTTACCGAGAATATTTCTGGCTGGGTGGAGGGCATTCTAAAACGACTTGTCAGGAACACACCCAGCTATATCCAGGATACCACCGACCTGCTAAACAAACTGAATGCAATTGGCCCCCTCCCAACAGGAACACTACTAGCAACCATGGATGTAGAGTCACTTTATACCAACATCCCCCACGAGGATGGGATTTCAGCCTGAAGATACTTTCTGGGACCGCAGGAGCCACTCACAGAGACAATGACTAAATGCATCGAATTTATTCTGACCCATAACTACTTCACATTTGGAAATGACACATACCTTCAGACAACCGGGACCGCTATGGGTACTCGGATGGCGCCACAGTATGCCAATCTGTTCTGCGCAAAACTGGAAAGTGACTTTCTGTCCACCTGTCACTTGAAACCCCTTACATACCTTCGCTACATCGATAACATCCTCCTGATTTGGACCTCTGGCGAACAGGACCTCCTACAGTTCTATGACAACTTCAATACTTTCCACCCGACCATCAACCTCAAACTCACCCATTCCCCGGATGAAGTACATTTTCTAGACACCACCATTACTATAAAGAACAACCAACTACAGACCTCTGTATACCGCAAACCTACAGACAGAGCCAGCTATTTGAGGGACAACAGCATCCACCCGACACACACCAAACATGCAACCATCTACAGTCAAGCCATACGATACAACCGGATATGCTCCGACACAGCAGACAGAGACCAGCGGATTAAAGCCTTGAGATCAGACTTTATAAACCGTGGATATAACCACAGAATTGTAGACCAGCAAATTCACAAAGCCACCAGAATACCAAGAAGTGATCTCCTTGAATACAAACAGAAGGAGACAAGCAACAGGGTACCTTTGGTGGTCACATATAACCCACACCTAGGAGCCCAACGCAAGATCGCCAGGAAACTACAACCCATCCTCCAGGAAGATACAAGACTGCAACAGGTCTTCCCTGAAGCACCCTTATTATCATACAGACAACCCCATAATCTCAAGAATATTATGGTGAGGAGTAAAGTATTCAGCAGTACAACTGAATGCGGGACAAAACCATGCCAGGACCCAAGATGCAAAACCTGCGCAATGCTCTACACAGCGGACACAATACAAATACCACACAGGAATCGGGAATACAAAATCAGAGGAAGGTTCACCTGTTCTTCCAGCAATGTCGTGTACCTCATCATGTGCATGAAATGCCCAGGGGGCTGCTACTACATAGGTGAGACAGGGCAGGGGCTAAACAAGAGAATGAACCTGCATCGCCACAGCATCACACGCGGTACAAGAGACAGTCCTGTTGGCGAACATTTCTCTTACTCTGGCCATAAGATGAACGATCTGAGGGTTGCCATACTCAAAGGTAATCTTAAAACCCCGAAAGAGAGACGGTTGCATGAATACAAATTTATGCAACTGTTCGGGACACTTAGCAGTGGCCTAAACAGAGATCGAAATTTTATGAGTCATTACTGACACAAGTGAACTCTCGTCCCATGAGCGCTATAGGCCATGTCTGTACATACTGTGCTATATGTATGCACACACAGCTGTCTCTCACACATACTAATACTCCTTGTTTTTCCATCCCTATACACCAATAGGGACCACTAAGTATCCACACACACTTTTAGTTGTGCTACAAACTCTCACATTTTCACACCCACCCACACCATTTAAATCCACTCCCACTCCACACACACCTTGTGTAAAGCACTGTATATACTGTGGGCTCTCCATTCATTTTTATTCACACTGATACACATACACACTCTTTCTTCACTTGCTTTCAGTAACCTTTTGACACCTCTAGCCATAAAACACATCCACACCGGGGGAAGGAACAGCACAGATAACATTCCAAGAGACACTGTTTTTAAGTATACCTTTTGCTTCATTCATTGTAACATCGCCGGAAGAAGAGATCAGTGTATCTCGAAAGCTCGCACAAATAAAAGCATTTCGTTAGCCACAGAACGGTATCATCTATTTATTTTTTTATTATTGAAGCTCGGCTAACACGGTACTGATACCTCTACATATATATATATATATATATATATATATATATATATATATATATATATATATATATATATATATATGTATGTATATATATATATATATATATATTTATATATATATATATATATATATATGTATGTATATATATATATATGTATATATATATATATATATATATATGTATATATATATATATAA
This sequence comes from Ascaphus truei, assembly GCF_040206685.1. NCBI lineage: Eukaryota > Metazoa > Chordata > Amphibia > Anura > Ascaphidae > Ascaphus > Ascaphus truei. The sequence goes on from NC_134498.1 coordinate 46,199,706, forward strand.
TATTGTGGGTCTGGGTTTTGTGCATTTGCTAAGATTGTGTATGTTTTATTAAATAAGCCCTAACATTTAGGGAGAAGTGGCTTTCTGAGCCATGAATGAGTGTGAAAGTAAGACCTTCCTTCTGCACCCAGTAAAGCTGTGGTCTCCTTGGTGTGAAAATGTAAAGCCCCATTATATTTAGGACTTACTGTAGTATCAATTACTTGTAACATTGGGAAAGACAAACTTCCCATGCACCCGGCATCTAAAATGGGACTGCAAGCTCTTCAGTGCAGGGAAATGCCTATCAACATGTATATCCAGGGCTACGTACAATCCACTGTGTTTTACAAGAACAAAAAAGGACGTTTAAATATATAAACTTTGGTTGAAACGAACCTTGGACAGGAGGACTTGCACCTGAAAATCAAAGCGGAAAAGGTTTTGTACTGAACAATGTAGGACCCAGAATATTGGTGGTTTGTTACAAAGTCTGCTTGCAAATATTCAGAACGTGGAAAGGCAAACTTGGCAAAAACGTACACTGTGTGGATCTGCTATAAGACAGCGATACTGCTAAGTGCTGAGTAACTGCTACTGTGCTTTTAATGAATAACACTCTTGGTATCTTCTTCAGGCGAGCAACATCTTTCCCAGGGCTGCGTAACCTACAGAAATTATGTTATTTAAAACTTAGCTACAAGAAGCAAAACAGGAAGCCAGGTTTTATAGAATCTACACTTGTCCTGGAAATGTATGTGACCAAAACATACATACTGTTTCATATGAACCCTTTTTTTCTTACCATTCGCGGAGTACACGAGAGAGATCAGTAACAGCAAGGGGTTCATACAGTACCTTTATCGTGTTAGAGTAAAAAGTATGTCAGGGTCCGTCCTTTTTTCTATTTGGATTGCGATGTCGTGTCAGCTGTAAGGGGACCCAGTCACTAGCCTGAAATGTCACCAGGTCAGCTAATGGATCCCTGTGAAAGCAGAAAGGGATAGGAGCTCTGTAATATGTCACTTATCTGTCAAACTGTAGGGACACCGTTTCCATGTTTACCCAGAATCCCTTGCTGCAGTAGAAGCACTGTATGCTAAGAGATTATTTATTTATTTTAAAAAATGTTTTACCAGGAAGTATTACATTGAGAGTTACCTCTCATTTTCAAGTATGCCCTGGGCACAGAGTTATAACAATACATGGTTACATTAAATGAACAGGGTTATATAGTCACTTCACAGACATTCCATGGACAGATCAAGTTGGAAAATTGGGTACAGGGGATAAAAGGGCTGGTGCGTTTCAGATGGAAATAGAGAAGCTTTAACATCACCACATATCAGCGAACGGCAGCAAATGGCCTCACACCCTTCGGCTGCCCTTCGGCTGCGCCAAAGGCTGACCGCCTTTAGGGCAACGCAGATGTTCGCTGAAGGGGTTCAGATTGAATGCAGGTGTGGATTCAAAGTCCTTTGTCTTCCTGGCTCATTAACATTCCAGAGGGTGGGGTCGATGTTCCACATAGTAAGGGCAGAAGTTAACTCTTAGCACGCTGGTTCTGTGCAGAGGGGAGCAGCTCTTGGGTAGCCCCATTAGGCATCCGCCTTTGAGGTGACACAGATGTACACTGAAGGGGTTCAGATTGAATGCAGCTGTGAATTAAAAGTTGGTGAAAGGCAGGGTTGCAAACCTGTCTGCGACATGTGAGTGTGCTCACAAGTGGGGTTTTTATGCTGTACACAAGTTTCAAGGAAATAGTTTTTTTAAACTAAACATTAGTCATTCAAGAAATCTCCCACTTCAAATGTAACTGTGACACATTCAAACAAAGCTGTGATCCAAATAAATTTAAAATCAAAGCACAAAAAGTGTACAAAAAATGGATTAAAATACAACATTTTAGCTACACAATACTTTAGTTACCCTAAACTCCCTAAATGTTGGTCAGTGCTGCAAGGTTCTTAGGCCCATATTTACTAAGTGAAGTTTTCGGAGCTTTACACATTCAAATGAATACTTTACTCCGCTTCATAATAATAATAAGAAGAATATTGTAATATTAGCTATGAAAATATGAGCCCTTTTCCGGGAGCTGGATAGGAGTAACGCCACCAAGAATCAAATCGCTCCTGGTTATTTGAAGACAACGTAACGTTATCCTACAATATGGGACATTAACAACACTGTAATGAGATGTAGAGCGGACATTGTTTTTGGCTATAACAAGCTTTCTGTGTAAAGCATTGATTCAGGAAACATGACAGTGTGTATTATACAAATCAGTTCTATGTCAAAAGTTTGGTGACCAACTATTGAAAATATCCAACAACCCTTATTGTTCCCCAAATAAATGTATAATTAGTATCTTGCTACTTCCAGCTTAGGGGCCTATTCTAGTAGCTTCGATAAGTGAGTAATCGACAGTTTTGAGCACTTTTCGAGTGAGTTTGCATGTGTAGCTAAAAGAAAGAAGAGAGAGCCGTCTGTGAGGCTCAAAGGCAGTCCACCCGATAGCAAACAGCCTGGTATAGGGGTAAGTGGAGACGAGTGGAGTATAAAGGGGAGGGGAGAGAGGGTTGGAGAGGTCACTGTTAGCAAGTCTGTAACAAATGAAGTGTCAGCTGCATGATGTACAGTGTTGTAGGGATCGGTATGGAGTTACTGGTACTCACGATGAAGCCGTCCTCCGTTGCTCTCACTCTCTCTCCCCGTGTCACGTGTACCGAAGGAACAGTGACGTCACTCCCCGGCGCGGGCACGATCCAAAGGTAACAGAGAAAAAAATGAAGACCTTTGCAGCAGCCGCTCCAAAGGACTGGGACTCACCAGAGGGAATTAAAAACTGAAAAACTTTATTAAACTACATAAAAAGGACACTCAGGACATACAAAAATAGGGGAACCTCCTCCCACGCGTTTCGGGTATAGACTGCCTTTTCTCAAGGAGTATATACTGGGATTGAAGCTGACATGCATCAGCTCAGAAGAACCCTGCTTATACTGTGTTATTAAAATAAAATTAAAACAGTACGATCGCCGGTAAGAGCTGTGCAGGGAGATGCAGCGTCTCTCTGTGCAGGGAGATCACCTGTAAGAGCTGTGCAGGGAGATACAGCTCTCTCTGTGCAGTGAGATTGCCTGTAAAAGCTGTGCAGGGAGATGCAGCGTCTCTCTGTGCAGGGAGATCACCTGTAAGAGCTGGTCAGGGAGATGCAGCTCTCTGTGCAGGGAGATCACCTGTAAGAGCTGTGCAGGGAGATACAGCTCTCTCTGTGCAGTGAGATCGCCTGTAAAAGCTGTGCAGGGAGATGCAGTGTCTCTCTGTGCAGGGAGATCACCTGTAAGAGCTGTGCAGGGAGATGCAGCTCTCTCTGTGCAGGGAGATCGCTTGTAAGAGCTGTGCCGGGAGATGCAGCGTCTCTCTGTGCAGGGAGATCGCCTGTAAGAGCTGTGCAGGGAGATGCAGCTCTCTCTCTCTCTGTGCAGGGAGATCACCTGTAAGAGCTGGTCAGGGAGATGCAGCTCTCTCTGTGCAGGGAGATCACCTGTAAGAGCTGTGCAGGGAGATGTAGCTCTCTCTGTGCATGGAGATCACCTGTAAGAGCTGTGCAGGGAGATGCAGCTCTCTCTGTGCAGGGAGATCGCTTGTAAGAGCTGTGCCGGGAGATGCAGCGTCTCTCTGTGCAGGGAGATCGCCTGTAAGAGCTGTGCAGGGAGATGCAGCTCTCTCTCTCTGTGCAGGGAGATCGCATATAAGAACTGTGCAGGGAGATGCAGCTCTCTCTGTGCAGGGAGATCGCCTGTAAGAGCTGTGTAGGGAGATGCAGCTCTGTCTGTGCAGGGAAAGCACCTGTAAGAGCTGTGCAGGATCTGGATCTGGGGTCCTCCGAAACACAATTCAACGCGTTTCGCTGAGACAATTCTTGAGAAAGCCTCAGCGAAGCGCGTTGAATTGTGTTTCGGAGGACCCCAGATCCAACTGCTGGCAGCCGTGTGATTCAGACGCTCTATCCACCAGGAACACTGACATCATCGGGAGCAACGATCGCGGAGAAACGAAAGCGTGCAGCAATCGGCAAGAACCACAGATCAGCGAGTCCTCTCAAATGAATGTATTATACTTTTAAAATGTGAGTGAAAATTGCTATTATCATTATATTGTGCAATACATCTATATTTTGGACGTACTATCCTATGAGCGTATCTCTCATTGATTGGATAAACACCGGATAAACACTGGAGATACACCGTATACAGAGATCAACCACACGGAGGTTTATTGGCCACTGAGCGCCCAATCAGAGAGAGGTGTATCTCTGATCCGCTCAAACTACGTCTATATCTGGGAGCGGGACCAACACATTATTCCACATATATATTATATATTTATTGGCTACACTATTATTCATTTTTTCTTTCACATATTTCATCACGTGACCTGTGAGCGCTCCCCATTCTCGGATATCCGAAGTGGTTTTCGGGACCAGAGGACGGTCTATATGGGTTTTCGAGTTGCTGCACTTACCTTAAATACACTTTTTCACTTGGTGGTGAATGTCATAATTGTGAGTAGAGGTTATAGAATTAGTCCAATTCTTCACTAATATTGTTATCACTTTTGCACATTTATTTGCACGCATTAATTGGGTTTATGGCATATAATATTTATTCATTCTATATTTACACCACATTCACCTAAGGGTGCCTGGTTACACCCCTCTTTTTGCCTTAGTCTGGTAACCAGTTGGGTTTTCCCCCCGTACTCCATAAAGCAAGACATAGGACATAGCATTAACCCTATCCCACTGCAATAAAATGTAGCAGACCAATTATTTGCAGACCCACTCATCTTCTCCAGCAAATATGAGTTATTTTTATAAGACATCATAACAGCTTCAATCAAATTTGCCCTCACTCCTTTTCATTACAACACTAAACATAACCACTATGAAAGTAGCTGTTCTGTGCACTTATCTCTCAGGGGGAAAAAAAACATATAAATACAGGGTTTAAAAAAATAAAATAAAAAAAACACAGATAGTAAGCATTTATTTTCTATAAAGGATAAGCTGCAAAATCCTCCATTTACAGACTCAGCTACGTTATATCTGTGATCTTTTTTTACAGGGTACTTCAGATGGAGAAACATCTTTCTGTCAGATGTGTCAACGCCTTCCTTCTACGTCCCCTTAATCCTGGGGTTCTCAAGTCCAGTCCTCAAAACTCCCCAACAGGACAGGTTTTCAGGATATTCCAGCTTCAGCACAGGTGGCTTAATCAGTGGCTCAGTCCAAGACTTAGCCACTGTTAACCCTTCCCTCCCAAGTTTCTCCTCTGCCCCTTACCTCTTTCTCCTCCAACCTTTTTTTTTTTTTTTTTTACTCTTTCACTAGCAAAGAGGGCATTGCAGGGATATTTGATGCAAATCCCTAATGTAACCAAAGGGTTAATTCCTTAATTCCCAACCCCTTTCCATGTCTGAGCTTCACCTTTTCTCACCTACACTGCTCCCATCCATGTTATCCATCCACCCCTCATCACAGCACTCACCCTTAGATATTCCCTCAATTTAAAAACTAATTTCATTTATAACATGTTAAAAATACATAAAACATATTATATGTATTTTTAACATTTTATAAATTAAATGTGTTTTTAAATGTATAGGGTATCTCGGGTGAGAGTGATGGGAGGAGGAAGATGGGAGCAGAGTAGGTGAGTGATGGGAGGAGGGGGATGTTAGAGAGATGGGAGGCGTGTAGGTGAGAAAAGGTGAAACGCAAACATGGAAAGGGTTTGGGAATGAAGGACCCTTAACTCTAGTAAATCTAAAGAAAATGTGTTCCTTTTGAACACTTTAATTAGTTCTACTAGAACATTTTCGGGCTTTGTAAATGAAAAACATTTTTTTAAACGAACTATGAGACGGGCACCCAAAGTCTAGGTGAATAGGGGCCCCCAGAAATCTTAATCCACCTCTGCCTACTACTGCATTGCCTCTTTTGTAAGCACGGAATACCTTATTGGCACTACAGTATATAAATAGACATATACAAACCTACATAAGTTCTCATAGCTCTGACACACCCAGCTCCAGCAGGGTAACTGCATTTGACTCTGATGAGCGATACGCCGAAAGCTGACTAACTTTGTCATTTACTGCGACACTCAGGGGGCTAAAAGGATTTTATGAGCATCACATATTGACAAGTGAAATCTCTTTCATATTGAAGAGATATGTAAGCTCTGCAGATCTGGGTCTTCTCTTTAAGTAACACATAAGCCACACGCATTCATTTCATATCATGAAAGTCTAGCGGCCCCCCTAGCCATAGGCGGGGGGGCTTCATGACCGGGGGGGGTCCGGCCTTCCCCTCGCTGGCCCGCCCCCACACCTCCCTCCCCAGGACAGGGGAGGAGTTCCAGGAAGGCCTACTTAAGGCCAGGCTGGCGGGCAGCACATCCTCTTTGGCTGCCCGCCAGACGATTCGTAGCGGGGCACACGCAGGTGCGCGCGGGTTTATATGGGTGCGCGCGGGTGTGTATGGGCACACGGAAATGCGCGCGGGTGTATATGGGCACATGGAAATGCGCGCGTGTGTATATGGGCACACGGAAATGCGCGCGTGTGTATATGGGCACACGGAAATGCGCGCGTGTGTATATGGGCACACGGAAATGCGCGTGTGTGTATATGGGCACACGGAAATGCGCGCGTCTGTGTATACGGGCACACGCAGGGTGCGTGTGTAGCGGGGCACACGCAGGTGCGCGCGGGTTTATATGGGTGCGCGTGGATGTTTATGGGTGCGCGCGGGTGTGTATGGGCACACGGAAATGCGCGCGGGTGTATATGGGCACACGGGAATGCGCGCGCGCGCGTGTGTATATGGGCACACGGAAATGCGCGCGGGTGTATATGGGCACACGGAAATGCGCGCGGGTGCGTACGGTTTGCTGTGCGGGGAGAGGGGCTGGCGAAGGCACGCGGTCACAGCGCGTGAGGCCCTGGGTTGCTAATCCTGGGGCAGGCAATAGTCACGACCCGTGCAAGCAGGGCCGGGTAGGGACGGGCCGGTGCCCCGTCGCGCGAAAATTTTGGACAGGCATACGGGAAGCGGGCTGCATGGCAGCAATGGCAGAGCAGTTACGCCTTCTTCAAGTCGAGGCGGAAAACCATGACGAGGCATGGTTGGATCGGTGGCTGCAGGCGTTCTCTGTGAAACCAGCACGTGGCACTAAGGCTGCTCCCCGCGGGAAGGGGAAGCAGAGGGCGCTGCAGCACAACGCGTCAGGCGGCATGTAGAGAAGCCGCGCTCCACAGGAAGGGAGCGCGGAGGGTGCTGCAGTGCAAGGCGGCAGGCGAAGTTCAGCAACCGCACGCAGGGCGGCAGCCCTCGGTCACGGTACCGTGAGGCAGGGCGTCAAAGCGGAGGGCGCTGCAGCACAACGCAACAGGCGACAGTCGACAGCCCTCAGGCAGCATTGCGCGCTAGACAGGCGGCAGGCAGAGAAGCCGCGCTCCACAGGAAGGGAGCGCGGAGGGTGCTGCAGTGCAAGGCGGCAGGCGAAGTTCAGCAACCGCACGCAGGGCGGCAGCCCTCGGTCACGGTACCGCGAGGCAGGGCGTCACAGCGGCCTGGTCGGGCCTCAGCGAAGGTGGGGAGGACTTCGACCGCTGGGACGCAGGACACGGCGGATCGGCGCGCAGGTCGGCCCGCCAAGGAGGGGCGGCGACTTCCAGCCACCGTGACGCAGAACAGGGCGTCACGGCACGCCACACGGCCGCCCGTTGCTGACGCGGGCGGTGTCACTGTCAGGATTTCGCCTGCAGAGTCGGCAGGGCCAAGGAGACAAAAACGGCCAACCGCAACCGCGGTTGGTGCCAATGTTTCGTAGAGCAGAGAACCCAGCATGGTTCGACTACGTGGAGCCGGCATCGGGTGAAGGGCGAACCAAGTCGCAGCCCAGGTCTCTTCCTCACGGGAAGCCACAGGTGGCCACGGCCGGGGTCACTGGCACCGCGAATCCCATTCCAGTACCAACAGCCATCAGCCGGACCCCGGTGTCTTTCAATTCTTCAGCCACGGCCGGGGTCAGGGGCGCGGTAGCCGACCCACCCGGCAGCATCACGCACTGCACAGATGGTGGAACAGCCCCGGCAGGCGGTTGATGGAGACACGCCGTGGAAGGTACGGCATATGGCGTATCGGGTAATGGTAAGGAGTCGCGTTTAGGGCGGTATCGAGGAGATGCGTCAAGGCTTGCAGTGGGCGACACAGAGCGAGCAAGGGAAGAGGCGTGGCCCAGTCCACTGCCAGGGTCGATTCCCTAGGGGTCACTGAGGGCGGGTAAGAAGCCTGCAGCAGTAAAAAAGGCGAAATCCCAGATAGCGCTGGGTAAAGGCGGCCTGCGGCTCCGGAGGTGGGTATGTCCGGGACCGGGTGAGGGATAGTGCAGGGAAAAAAGCGATTCTCAGGGCATCTTTAAAAAGCATGGCAAGTTGAGTAACTACTGCCCCAGGCGCGATTGGCAGCCCCAGGTGGAATGGAGAGGGCAGGCTGGGCCGGTAGAGGAGCATCGGTCCCGCTGCTAGGCATGCCAGGCGGGGTAGACTTATTTGAGTTTCCGGGAGGGCTTCGAGAGGGTCTGGAGGGTTGGCGGTACGGGCCTAGTTTAAGGGGGGTTAAATAGACCCGTCGGTGGCGGCTCTTGGGGGGTGGGTGCTTGTTCTTGCCAGACTGGGAGCTGGGCCGTTTGAGCCCGGGGGGAGTACGAGTGGGCAAGGTCAGTTATCCATGACCTCGAGAGCCCGCTCGCGTAGGGGACACGAGGTCAGCGGTTCGAGGGCCGGCTGACCGTCCCCTCCCCCTCCTGTCAAAGGAGCACACTCTGGCAGGGAGTGCATTTACCCCATTAGGTTTTCTGTATAAATAAATAGCCGCGGCCATTTTACCTCCAGCTCCCGTTTCCTGTCTTTATTTGTACATTGCATGTGGGTACAAGGCGGGGGGAGAGGGGAACCGCCTGGAACCTCCCTGGTCAAGCGGCCCCCCTAGCCATAGGCGGGGGGGCTTCATGACCGGGGGGGGTCCGGCCTTCCCCTCGCTGGCCCGCCCCCACACCTCCCTCCCCAGGACAGGGGAGGAGTTCCAGGAAGGCCTACTTAAGGCCAGGCTGGCGGGCAGCACATCCTCTTTGGCTGCCCGCCAGACGATTTCCCACCCACCCATCCCCTTAGTTAGTGATTGCAATCATGTAATGAACGGCAGCAGAAGGTTGAGCAGGGCAGGGTATTCCCAGGAATGTGGGCATATGCATTGTATGCCGTGTTAATGGTTCTTTGTTCCGTTACAGCACGAACAGCTGATACTGTGCTGAGTGAAAGGACGAGGTTCCGAACAGGAGGGGTCATTGACCAGTTTTGCCTTTGTCGCGGCGGCTCTTGGGGGGTGGGTGCTTGTTCTTGCCAGACTGGGAGCTGGGCCGTTTGAGCCCGGGGGGAGTACGAGTGGGCAAGGTCAGTTATCCATGACCTCGAGAGCCCGCTCGCGTAGGGGACACGAGGTCAGCGGTTCGAGGGCCGGCTGACCGTCCCCTCCCCCTCCTGTCAAAGGAGCACACTCTGGCAGGGAGTGCATTTACCCCATTAGGTTTTCTGTATAAATAAATAGCCGCGGCCATTTTACCTCCAGCTCCCGTTTCCTGTCTTTATTTGTACGTTGCATGTGGGTACAAGGCGGGGGGAGAGGGGAACCGCCTGGAACCTCCCTGGTCAAGCGGCCCCCCTAGCCATAGGCGGGGGGGCTTCATGACCGGGGGGGGTCCGGCCTTCCCCTCGTTGGCCCGCCCCCACACCTCCCTCCCCAGGACAGGGGAGGAGTTCCAGGAAGGCCTACTTAAGGCCAGGCTGGCGGGCAGCACATCCTCTTTGGCTGCCCGCCAGACGATTTGGACGTCCCGCTCCTCCCTGCAGTTTAAACTAAGGTAAGGCCCCGAAAGGGGGGTCAATCCTGGGCACTCCCCCCTCCTGTATAGCCGCGATTTTTGAATCGGCGGCGAGGGGGGAGGCGGGATGCAGGGAGGAGAGGGACCCCGTAGGGTAGCGGCCCGTCCCCATCCTCCATCTGCGGCGCGCAGCATGCAGCTGGGGGGGTCGGACTTAAGCCTGTGCCGCGGCGGCTGCAGGCGGGGAGGGGTTGGTCTCGGGGGACAGAGGGGGTCTGGCGGGCAGTAGGGGCCTGACGGGTTTTTCCCCGCTTCTCCTGGGGGGGGGGGGGAGGGGGGCTACCTGCTCCCGCAGCGTTGTGCGGGCGGGTGCCTCCTCCATCCGCATAGCCCCGCGGCGGCTGCCATGGGTAGGGGCACCCGGCGGGGAGAGGCAGAGGGATGTTGGTTGCGGGGAGAGGGGGTTCCAGCCGAGGCATGCGGCCCGCGTGTGTCCCATGCGGGCGGCTGCTCGCGGCCCGTTCGGGGGCTGGGGCGCAGTCCCACGTGGTGGAATGTAGCGCGGGCAGAGGCCCCTCCTACCCCTCCCCCCCCCCTTTTCGGTTAGTGGCCTCGGGGCACGGGGGTTGGGGTGGACCGGTCAGCCATGCGGCTGGAGAGGCGGCTGCTCCCGCGCCCCCCCCTTCCCCCACACTTGTGGGGTCGTTAAAATGTATGCGTGAGGTGGGCTGTACAGGGGGGGCCGGCCGGAAAAAAAATCTATAATAAATAAATAACGTTGTATGGGTATATATGGGTGTGATATGGGTGTGTATATATATGTAGATGTGTGTATATATATATGTATGTATATGTATGGGGGTGTATATATATATGTATGTGTGGTATGGGTATATATATGTATATGTGCGTGGGTATATATGTGGATGTACGTACAGGTATTTATGGGTGTTATGTGCAGGTATGTGGGTGTGTATGTACATGTGTATATGGGTATGCACGTATACGTAAGTGGAGATATACGCATGTATAGGCTAGTGCAGCCGCTCTTAGTGGTTGCGGCCCTAGGCCGGGGGTAAGCGCAAAGAGGGGGCGGCCAAGGTTGGCGCTTCACGGTCTGCCCCCGCAGTTAGTTTCGGCGGGGGGACACACGCTGATGCGCTCGGGGCGATTATGTGCAGGTTTGTGTGTGCGGGTATATATATGTGTATACGGGTACGTATATATGTGTACATGGGTACAGGTAAATCGGTGTACGTGTATGTAGGCATGTATACTATAAGCTATATAAATATACTGTAGTTCGGCGGGGGGGGACACGCTGAGGCGCTGGGAGCGATGGCAAGTGGATGCTTGACTGCTCCCAGCGGCCGCTTCCTTCTGGTATCCCGTGCGGGGGTAGCAGTTGCCCGCCCGTGCGGGGTGGGGGTATGGCGAAGTTGGGACAGAAAGGCTGGCATAAGATTTGCATAGGAGGGAGCGCGGTCTGACTGGCGACGTGTCCCCCCCACTTATGGTCTCAGACGGTGCAGAGAATTATATAATGTCAATAGAGCTCTTTATCTAGGGACATTATAGACTATATAGATATATTGTGGTAATTATTAGATGATAAATACTTGTTAATGGGAATCGCAATGTTTAGCATTTATGCTTGGTTACTTTATCTGAATTCCCCAATTAATTCATGGATGGGCGCATGGGGAGGCGTGCGTGCGGAGGCGCATGTGTGGGGGATAGGTGTGTGGGCACAGGTAGTTGGATATATGGATATACGTGTAGGCACATCAGAAGTATGTATGTAGGCACATGTGGATGTTTATATGTGTAGGGGCACACGTAGAAGTGTGCGGGTGTATAGGGGCACACGTAGATGTGCGCTTGCGTGTGTGGGCACACGTAGATGCGTGCGGGTATGTATGGCCACACGTAGAGGTGCGCGAGTGCGTATGGGCACACGTAGGCAGGTGCACGTGGATGCGCGCGTGTATGAGCACGCGTGGATGCGCGCGTGTGTAGGGGCACACGTGTATGCGCGCGTGTGTATGGGCACACGTAAATGCGCGCGAGTGTATGGGCACTCGTAGATGTCAGTAGAGCTCTTTATCTAGTGACATTATAAACTATATAACTATACTGTAGTAATTATTAGATGATAAATACCACACGTAAATGCGCGCGTGGGTATAGGGGTGCATGTAAATGCGTGCGTGTATGTGGACATGCGTAAATGCGCGCGTGTATGTGGACATGCGTAAATGCGCGTGTATGGACACGCGTAGATGCGCGCGTGTGTATGGGCACGCGTAAATGCGCGCGTGTGTATGGACACGCGTAGATGCGCGCATGTGTATGGACGCGCGTAGATGCGCGCGTGTGTATGGACACGCGTAAATGCGCGCGTGTGTATATGGGCACACGTAGATGCGCGCGCGTGTGTATGTGGGCACACGTAGATGCGCGCGAGTATATGGGAACACGTAGATGCGCGCGTGTATATGGGTTCACGGAAATGCGCGCGTGTATATGGGCTCACGGAAATGCGCCCATGTGTATATGGGCACACGGAAATGCGCGCGTGTGTATATGGGCACACGGAAATGCGCGCGTGTGTATACGGGCACACGCAGGGCGCGCACGTGCGTGGGTAGAGGGGCACACGCAGGTGCGCGCGGGTTTATATGGGTGCGCGTGGATGTATATGGGTGCGCGCGGGTGTGTATGGGCACGCGGAAATGCGCGCGCGGGTGTGTATATGGGTACACGGAAATGCGCGCGTGTGTATATGGGCACACGGAAATGCGCGCGGGTGTATATGGGCACACGGAAATGCGCGCGGGTGCGTACGGTTTGCTGTGCGGGGAGAGGGGCTGGCGGAGGCAAGCGGTCACAGCGCGTGAGGCCCTGGGTTGCTAATCCTGGGGCAGGCAATAGTCGCGACCCGTGCAAGCAGGGACGGGTAGGGACGGGCCGGTGCCCCGTCGCGCAAAAATTTTGGACAGGCATACGGGAAGCGGGCTGCATGGCATCAATGGCAGAGCAGTTACGCCTTCTTCAAGTCGAGGCGGAAAACCATGACGAGGCATGGTTGGATCGGTGGTTGCATGCGTTGTTCTCTGCGATATACGTGTAGGCACATCAGAAGTCTGTATGTAGGCACATGTGGATGTTTATATGGGTAGGGGCACACGTAGAAGTGTGCGGGTGTATAGGGGCACACGTAGAGGTGCGCTTGCGTGCGTGGGCACACGTAGATGCGTGCCGGTATTTATGGCCACACGTAGATGTGCGCGAGTGCGTATGGGCGCACGTGTGTATGAGCACGCGTGGATGCGCGCGTGTGTATGAGCACACGTGGATGCGCGCGCGCGCGCGTGTGTATGGGCACACGTAGATGTCAGTAGAGCTCTTTATCTAGTGACATTATAAACTATATAAATATACTGTAGTAATTATTAGATGATAAATACCAAGCGTAAATGCGCGCGTGGGTATAGGGGTGCACGTAAATGCGCGCATGGGTATAGGGGTGCACGTAAATGCGCTTGTGTATATGGGCATACGTAGATGCGCGCGTGTGTATGGACATGCGTAAATGCGCGCGTGTGTATGGACATGCGTAAATGCGCGCGTGTATATGGACACGTAGATGCGCGCGTGTGTATATGGGCACACGTAGATGCGCGCGTGTGTATATGGGCGCGCGTGTGTATATGGGCACACGTAGATGCGCGCGTGTGTATATGGGCACACGTAGATGCGCGCGTGTGTATACGGGCACACGTAGATGTGCGCGTGTATATGGGAACACGGAAATGCGCGCGTGTATATGGGCTCACGGAAATGCGCGCATGTGTATGGGCACACGGAAATGCGCGCGTGTGTATATGGGCTCACGGAGATGCGCGCGTGTGTATATGGGCACACGGGAATGCGCGCGTGTGTATATGGGCACACGGGAATGCGCGCGTGTGTATATGGGCACATGGAAATGCGCGCGTGTGTATATGGGCACACGGAAATGCGCGCGTGTGTATATGGGCACACGGAAATGCGCGCGTGTGTATATGGGCACACGGAAATGCGCGTGTGTGTATATGGGCACACGGAAATGCGCGCGTCTGTGTATACGGGCACACGCAGGGTGCGTGTGTAGCGGGGCACACGCAGGGTGCGTGTGTAGCGGGGCACACGCAGGTGCGCGCGGGTTTATATGGGTGCGCGCGGGTGTGTATGGGCACACGGAAATGCGCGCGTGTGTATATGGGCTCACGGAGATGCGCGCGTGTGTATATGGGCACACGGGAATGCGCGCGTGTGTATATGGGCACACGGGAATGCGCGCGTGTGTATATGGGCTCACGGAGATGCGCGCGTGTGTATATGGGCACACGGGAATGCGCGCGTGTGTATATGGGCACACGGGAATGCGCGCGTGTGTATATGGGCACATGGAAATGCGCGCGTGTGTATATGGGCACACGGAAATGCGCGCGTGTGTATATGGGCACACGGAAATGCGCGCGTGTGTATATGGGCACACGGAAATGCGCGTGTGTGTATATGGGCACACGGAAATGCGCGCGTCTGTGTATACGGGCACACGCAGGGTGCGTGTGTAGCGGGGCACACGCAGGGTGCGTGTGTAGCGGGGCACACGCAGGTGCGCGCGGGTTTATATGGGTGCGCGCGGGTGTGTATGGGCACACGGAAATGCGCGCGGGTGTATATGGGCACATGGAAATGCGCGCGTGTGTATATGGGCACACGGAAATGCGCGCGTGTGTATATGGGCACACGGAAATGCGCGCGTGTGTATATGGGCACACGGAAATGCGCGTGTGTGTATATGGGCACACGGAAATGCGCGCGTCTGTGTATACGGGCACACGCAGGGTGCGTGTGTAGCGGGGCACACGCAGGTGCGCGCGGGTTTATATGGGTGCGCGTGGATGTTTATGGGTGCGCGCGGGTGTGTATGGGCACACGGAAATGCGCGCGGGTGTATATGGGCACACGGGAATGCGCGCGCGCGCGTGTGTATATGGGCACACGGAAATGCGCGCGGGTGTATATGGGCACACGGAAATGCGCGCGGGTGCGTACGGTTTGCTGTGCGGGGAGAGGGGCTGGCGAAGGCACGCGGTCACAGCGCGTGAGGCCCTGGGTTGCTAATCCTGGGGCAGGCAATAGTCACGACCCGTGCAAGCAGGGCCGGGTAGGGACGGGCCGGTGCCCCGTCGCGCGAAAATTTTGGACAGGCATACGGGAAGCGGGCTGCATGGCAGCAATGGCAGAGCAGTTACGCCTTCTTCAAGTCGAGGCGGAAAACCATGACGAGGCATGGTTGGATCGGTGGCTGCAGGCGTTCTCTGTGAAACCAGCACGTGGCACTAAGGCTGCTCCCCGCGGGAAGGGGAAGCAGAGGGCGCTGCAGCACAACGCGTCAGGCGGCATGTAGAGAAGCCGCGCTCCACAGGAAGGGAGCGCGGAGGGTGCTGCAGTGCAAGGCGGCAGGCGAAGTTCAGCAACCGCACGCAGGGCGGCAGCCCTCGGTCACGGTACCGTGAGGCAGGGCGTCAAAGCGGAGGGCGCTGCAGCACAACGCAACAGGCGACAGTCGACAGCCCTCAGGCAGCATTGCGCGCTAGACAGGCGGCAGGCAGAGAAGCCGCGCTCCACAGGAAGGGAGCGCGGAGGGTGCTGCAGTGCAAGGCGGCAGGCGAAGTTCAGCAACCGCACGCAGGGCGGCAGCCCTCGGTCACGGTACCGCGAGGCAGGGCGTCACAGCGGCCTGGTCGGGCCTCAGCGAAGGTGGGGAGGACTTCGACCGCTGGGACGCAGGACACGGCGGATCGGCGCGCAGGTCGGCCCGCCAAGGAGGGGCGGCGACTTCCAGCCACCGTGACGCAGAACAGGGCGTCACGGCACGCCACACGGCCGCCCGTTGCTGACGCGGGCGGTGTCACTGTCAGGATTTCGCCTGCAGAGTCGGCAGGGCCAAGGAGACAAAGACGGCCAACCGCAACCGCGGTTGGTGCCAATGTTTCGTAGAGCAGAGAACCCAGCATGGTTCGACTACGTGGAGCCGGCATCGGGTGAAGGGCGAACCAAGTCGCAGCCCAGGTCTCTTCCTCACGGGAAGCCACAGGTGGCCACGGCCGGGGTCACTGGCACCGCGAATCCCATTCCAGTACCAACAGCCATCAGCCGGACCCCGGTGTCTTTCAATTCTTCAGCCACGGCCGGGGTCAGGGGCGCGGTAGCCGACCCACCCGGCAGCATCACGCACTGCACAGATGGTGGAACAGCCCCGGCAGGCGGTTGATGGAGACACGCCGTGGAAGGTACGGCATATGGCGTATCGGGTAATGGTAAGGAGTCGCGTTTAGGGCGGTATCGAGGAGATGCGTCAAGGCTTGCAGTGGGCGACACAGAGCGAGCAAGGGAAGAGGCGTGGCCCAGTCCACTGCCAGGGTCGATTCCCTAGGGGTCACTGAGGGCGGGTAAGAAGCCTGCAGCAGTAAAAAAGGCGAAATCCCAGATAGCGCTGGGTAAAGGCGGCCTGCGGCTCCGGAGGTGGGTATGTCCGGGACCGGGTGAGGGATAGTGCAGGGAAAAAAGCGATTCTCAGGGCATCTTTAAAAAGCATGGCAAGTTGAGTAACTACTGCCCCAGGCGCGATTGGCAGCCCCAGGTGGAATGGAGAGGGCAGGCTGGGCCGGTAGAGGAGCATCGGTCCCGCTGCTAGGCATGCCAGGCGGGGTAGACTTATTTGAGTTTCCGGGAGGGCTTCGAGAGGGTCTGGAGGGTTGGCGGTACGGGCCTAGTTTAAGGGGGGTTAAATAGACCCGTCGGTGGCGGCTCTTGGGGGGTGGGTGCTTGTTCTTGCCAGACTGGGAGCTGGGCCGTTTGAGCCCGGGGGGAGTACGAGTGGGCAAGGTCAGTTATCCATGACCTCGAGAGCCCGCTCGCGTAGGGGACACGAGGTCAGCGGTTCGAGGGCCGGCTGACCGTCCCCTCCCCCTCCTGTCAAAGGAGCACACTCTGGCAGGGAGTGCATTTACCCCATTAGGTTTTCTGTATAAATAAATAGCCGCGGCCATTTTACCTCCAGCTCCCGTTTCCTGTCTTTATTTGTACGTTGCATGTGGGTACAAGGCGGGGGGAGAGGGGAACCGCCTGGAACCTCCCTGGTCAAGCGGCCCCCCTAGCCATAGGCGGGGGGGCTTCATGACCGGGGGGGGTCCGGCCTTCCCCTCGCTGGCCCGCCCCCACACCTCCCTCCCCAGGACAGGGGAGGAGTTCCAGGAAGGCCTACTTAAGGCCAGGCTGGCGGGCAGCACATCCTCTTTGGCTGCCCGCCAGACGATTTCCCACCCACCCATCCCCTTAGTTAGTGATTGCAATCATGTAATGAACGGCAGCAGAAGGTTGAGCAGGGCAGGGTATTCCCAGGAATGTGGGCATATGCATTGTATGCCGTGTTAATGGTTCTTTGTTCCGTTACAGCACGAACAGCTGATACTGTGCTGAGTGAAAGGACGAGGTTCCGAACAGGAGGGGTCATTGACCAGTTTTGCCTTTGTCGCGGCGGCTCTTGGGGGGTGGGTGCTTGTTCTTGCCAGACTGGGAGCTGGGCCGTTTGAGCCCGGGGGGAGTACGAGTGGGCAAGGTCAGTTATCCATGACCTCGAGAGCCCGCTCGCGTAGGGGACACGAGGTCAGCGGTTCGAGGGCCGGCTGACCGTCCCCTCCCCCTCCTGTCAAAGGAGCACACTCTGGCAGGGAGTGCATTTACCCCATTAGGTTTTCTGTATAAATAAATAGCCGCGGCCATTTTACCTCCAGCTCCCGTTTCCTGTCTTTATTTGTACGTTGCATGTGGGTACAAGGCGGGGGGAGAGGGGAACCGCCTGGAACCTCCCTGGTCATGCTTTAAAACATCAGAAAGATCTTCGGACCGCAGCCGTGTGTCCTAGCAACCACTGCTAAGAGAATCCCTCCCGCTTTCTCCAGCAAGTGAATGCTTAGTTCAGTCTCAGCCGGGATTGGGTCAAGTGCTGGACAAAGACATACAGAAGTGATAATGCAAAAGCCTTATTGCAATGTTATATATATACATATCCATTTTTTAATAAGTTGATTATTTTATACGCACTAGGAGTGTGCGCTCTTCCCTTTGTTCTACAATTGTTACTGGATTAGGTTCATCCGATTGAGAGCTGCCGTTGCTCCCCAGCTTTTAACATTTGCATGTCATTTCCCAGAATCCCTTGCTGCAGTGGAAGCACTGTATGCTACGTGATAATGGTGAAAGGCAGGGGTGCAGACCTGTCTAAGACATGTGAATGTGTTCACAAGTGATCTTTTTATTTGCTATATATATATATATATTATGCCCCTGGTGTGATTACTATAGAGAATTAGCAGGTTAATGTAAAGGAAAGGCACCAGCTACATGTAACTACTTTCATGTAGCTTATTCTATGTAGCTACAGTAACTCATGTCAGGAGGCTGGCCTCTCCTTCGTTCCAGAACCTGCTAGAATAGTCACCTGCAGTGGCGGATTTCAGAATACGCCGTGCCTGGGTTCTTGCCTGTGTGGCCGCCTCCTTTCTGCCGCCCTGCTGCTCCTTTGGAATCCAAGCATCACGGCGGCGCGTTGCCATGCAAATGCGACATCATGACGTCACAATGTCACGTTGCCATGGCAACGAGATGACATGTGACACCGTGTTTGTGACGACCGCGCCCTCATTTGACACTGGGATTCCCATTAGATCCGCTAGGCTCGAGAGCGCTGCAAAAGCATACGTGCCGCCCCCAAATTTTGCCGCACTAGGCCTGGGCCTAACGGCAAATCTGACACTGGTCACCTGACATGTATACGTTCAGATAGGCTAAGGATGTCTTTACCTTCCCCAGTTACAGGGGTAGGATGATGACATCACACAGGGGTATAAAAGGAGGTGCAGAAGCTTCCAAACCCCTAGGCTCCTGGAGGAGAGAAGGGGAGGGGAGTCTCACCGTCTTACGTGTATGGTGTTAATGGTTTGTCTTTAATGTGCAACTTTGTGTGAAGAAGTATGGTCACTTTATATTGTTTTACAGTTAGGGAAGAGTGCCCCTTATCTAGGAAAGGCCACTGTAATAATCAAAATGCCGGAGAATGCTACAGTATCTTTCCTTCAAGAAAGACGTGCGTGACATTTCAAGGGAAAGGATCCAGGAAAGTGTCACAGCTAGAGTTACTCTGGCTCAGTGAGTAAAGACACTGACTGGCACTGACTGGCACTAGCAGGGGAACCGGGTTCAATGCCCGTGTGACCTTGGGCAAGTCACTTTATCTCCCTGTGCCTCAGGCACCAAAAAAACCCTCATAGATTGTAAGCTTTACGGTGCAGGGCAATGTCTGCAAAATGTCTCTGTAAAGCGCTACGTAAAACTACGAGCGCTATACAAGAATAAACTATTATTATTTATTATAACGCCAACCCTACGCATATGCACACCAGGTTACCGTAGTATGGACTTCTAGGGCAGTGTAAGGATGAGCGGTAGATGGGAACCTCGATATAAGTACACCCCTATACAGAGTATTGGACGGTACCAGGGAGTGACTCCAGTTTACTGGAGTCAGAGATTTCAAGTTCCTGTTCAACTGTGGGTGGGTGACGTGAAAAGCTGAGTGTACCTTCCTGGAGAACTATCTGAGTTCCTAGGGAAGAAGAATGTATGACGTCTGTCTTGTCTCAAAGTAACCTGTTAGGTGTAACCCTCCTTAGTGGGATCCGGGCAAGGAGGGTTCCATATGTATCATCTTTATCAGTGGCCTGCAAACCTTAACCCATTTAGCGTCATGTTGATGTACAGAAGATGCACTTGCTTTTATGCACTTTAGTCACAACGTGTTATAACTGTTTCAATCATCCTAAGAGCTTGTTTTGTCCTTATGAATTCTAAGTGAGCTGATCCTTAAACCTGGTGCATCCTGGTTGGCACGTGGCACGTCCCCAATCCATAGCCTGTGCGATATAAACAAAGTTTGTAAGCAGGGCCACTGGCACGTCCGGACAAGTATCCAGGGCACGGTGGGGGAGCGGGGCCCGGAAGTTGGTAGAAACTTCCGTGATCGGATTGTTTCTCTGCTGAGCGCATGCGGAAACCAGCAGCCCCCTGCTCAACAACCCGCCAGCTACCCTCACCCGCTCTCTGCTCAACAACCCGCCAGCTACCCTCACCCGCTCTCTGCTCAACAACCCGCCAGCTACCCTCACCCGCTCTCTGCTCAACAACCCGCCAGCTACCCTCACCCGCTCTCTGCTCAACAACCCGCCAGCTACCCTCACCCGCTCTCTGCTCAACAACCCGCCAGCTACCCTCACCCGCTCTCTGCTCAACAACCCGCCAGCTACCCTCACCCGCTCTCTGCTCGACAACCCATCAGCTACCCTCACCCGCTCTCTGCTCAACAACCCGCCAGCTACCCTCACCCGCTCTCTGCTCAACAACCCACCAGCTACCCTCACCCGCTCTCTGCTCAACAACCCACCAGCTACCCTCACCCGCTCTCTGCTCAACAACCCGCCAGCTACCCTCACCCGCTCTCTGCTCAACAACCCACCAGCTACCCTCACCCGCTCTCTGCTCAACAACCCGCCAGCTACCCTCACCCGCTCTCTGCTCAACAACCGCCAGCTACCCTCACCCGCTCTCTGCTCAACAACCCGCCAGCTACCCTCACCCGCTCTCTGCTCAACAACCCGCCAGCTACCCTCACCCGCTCTCTGCTCAACAACCCGCCAGCTACCCTCACCCGCTCTCTGCTCAACAACCCGCCAGCTACCCTCACCCGCTCTCTGCTCAACAACCCGCCAGCTACCCTCACCCGCTCTCTGCTCAACAACCGCCAGCTACCCTCACCCGCTCTCTGCTCAACAACCCAGTGCCCAGGTCAAGGCTTCAGTAATGGGTGCCGAAAAACCTGTCGTGGGCCTGTATCCACGCCATCTAATAGAGGGCCGATTGTGTCTAGACATGGTCAATGTGGATACTATGTGGTGCCTAAGCAGAGAACCTAATAAGGACTTCTGCTACAAGCCATACGGGAAAAGGCTTGTAATCAGGCCATATGCAGTTTCAGTCATTTGCCGCTTAATACACTTCCCATTTGTATTGGGCTTAGAAATGTGTGGACAGTGCCCAACATCTAGAGAACTCTGGGAAATTTTTAGTTCTTCCGCGAGAAAAAGTGCAAAGTAAACATTGGTCATGCGACCTGTTTTTTCCGGGACAGTTCGTACATCTCTGATTGGGATATCCCTGGTTATATACTGTCCATTAGTTACATTAACTGCCGGGAAACCATAAATGCTGAATTGTGGGACAAAGACTTTCTCCGTTTTTATCACAAATGTTTGCAAGTAGTATGAAAGTTTTTTTTTTAATGAAGATGTATTTTTAAAACATATTGCACAATATTTGGGGTGTTTTTATTTGTACATGTACGCTGGAATGATATGAAGCTCCTAACTACTTCCTATACCATGTTTGTAATTACTGCTTCTGTATTCCCCTACATGTATACTAGGAGAGGGGTGCTCAGCTCCAGTCCTCAGGACCCCCCAACAGGTCAGTGTTTAAGGATATCCCTGCTTCAGCACAGTCAAAGACTGAGCCTCTGATTGCGCCACCTGTGTTGAAGCAGGGACTGATTAAGCCCTCTGTGCTGAAGCAGGGATATTCTGAAAACCTGACCTGTTGGGGGTCTCGGGGGACTGGAGCTGAGCACCCCTGTACTAGGACGTAGACTCGATGAGCCCAATTGTTCCCTAATACATGCAAGTACATTGATCGATGTCTCTTCCACTAAATCAATATTCAAAATTACTTCTCTGTATTATTTGTTTCGATTACATGGCTGCACCACTGATTTGCTGAAGCTCTTTATATACATTAAAACTTGGAAGGCTTTATTAGATTCCTTCGTGTGGTAATAAAAAATAGATCTATAGAAAGTCAAGTATAGATGTTCCAGCTTTGCCTTGGTTTTAACTGTCTGGTAGAAGGCGATAAACATGACTGCTCCCTCTGAGATACTGTGTACAGAAGACAGACACTTTTGAGTTAAGCAACTAAACTTGCGTATAACAATGCGAACCAGGTAACCTTCTCCTCATATCTCTGTTCTCAGCTCATTTATCTGTGGTCAATAATAATTTCATCAAACCCCCTCCCCAAAAATGAATTTCCTTACATGTAGCTATGGATTCTCTCTCTTCTTTGAATTCTGTGTGTTAATCTGATATGTTCTATTTTTTGAATAACCTTTTTTGATTGCTGAATTATTTCCAGATTAACAGAGTTTGAAAGCGGATAGTATCTTGCAGACGCAAGCGGATGGCCTGTGTCGCCGACAGAGAACAGATTCCACGCTGTACTTTCCTATTTCGGGGGGGGGGGGGAATTCTGCTCTTCGCTCCCTTATAGTTCGTATCAAGTTTATTTATTTTTTTCTACTGATCTTCGTAAACTCTTCACCATCGCTAGAGACGGGCGAATCCGCCCCAAATCTGTTTCCCGGATTTTCTCACATTTCCCCCCCACCCCCCGAAATCTGTTTCGCGATGTAAAATCCGCGGATGGACATGGTCGTTTTGAATCCGCCATTGTATACAATCCGTTGATGGATTTGTAGAATCCGCCAATGGGCTGCGGAATCCGCAGAGTGTATTGGTAATAATAATCAGTGGTCGACAAATCAGCAAAAAATCTACTCGCCGAACAAAAAAATCTACTCGCCACCTAATACCACACGTGTGCTGCTTGGGCCAATAGGAGCTCGCCACGATGTTAAATCCACTCGCCCGGGGCGTGCAAATGTATAGGTTTGTCGAACACTGATAATAATAATAATAATAAATCTGTAAAACGTGACTCGCCCTTTTTGGGATTGATCCGCTGAAATCCGCGAACCGAAGGAACCGGCCGATCCGCTGCGGATATATATCCGCCCCAAAAATTCGCCCTTCTCTAATCATCACCATGCATATAACAAACAATAAAATAACGTAGCGTGTTATGAAATTAATGGGGATGTGTTTACTGCCTTTAGATACCACGACCTGGGTTTATTATGAGGTCTGAGTGTCTTTACCACCAGAGAGTGCACTTATAAAAAGCCGTTAACTTTAACATGTAAATAAGCTATCCCACGCTAAGGCCTAAAAACAAGTATAAAATGAGTTTGAACCCATTTCTGAATTGCCATTGCCATGTAACAGCAGAATACTCTGTATGATGGAAAGTACTTTAGATACTTTAATAAGTTTATGTGTATATTCAGTGTAGGTTCCGGCTAAACAGTGTCTACCTTGACGAGGTTGGCGGCTTGAATCATGTTTTGATCAAAAGATGCAACCACACGTCTCCTGTGTTACACAGACTGAGGTTCCAAACGTAAACAGGTCACTAGTATATTTTAGCCCAATTGGTAGGAGCGCAGGAATAGTTCTTTGTTTTCCTTATGTGTATGTGCTGCTTTAATGAAATTACATTTTAATGGTCAATGACATGTCTTCTGGCTACAAACGTTGACTGATGAAATAGCGCTGCTTAGCAAATTTGTCCCACAATGTCCCAGCACACACAAATCTTCACGCTTGCTCCTTCCATCCAACAAGAGGCAAGTATACTGTGTACAGAGCATTTAGATTCTATTCATTATAATAATAATAATAATAGCATGTTCTTGTATAGTGCTGCTAGTTTTACGCAGCGCTTTACAGAGACATTTTTCAGGCACAGGTCCCTGCCTCGTGGAGCTTACAATCTGTTTTTTGGTGCCGGAGGGACCACAGGGAGATAAAGTGACTTGCCCAGGGTCACAAGGAGTCGACACCAGGAACTGAACCAGGTTCCCCTGCTTCAAACTCAGTGTCTTTACTCACTGAGCCGCTGTATTATTCTTATTCTAACATACATTATGTATCACTCCTCCCATGTTTAATGTAGATTTTTTTAAACTATCCTGTACAGCACAGTTAATTTTACATGCCAGAAATATATAACTAGAAAATATCAATACTTACTTTTTTTTATTTTTTACAGCAAAATGTTTCTCAAAATTGACCATCACAGAAAGTTGCTCTTTGGCTTCTGTGTAATATTATATGTAATCAGGAAGAACAAATCTGAGATCAAGCTCTTTTCCTCACTGCTTTTTTTTACACTTTCTTTTGTTTAGATTTGATCATTTGAAGATAACTTTGACATCACCGCTGATATTACTGCAAATGTATCATTTAATGGGCAGTGGAGATCCTGAGAAGCGATGCATTTCACTGAAACTCCTCTAACAAAACCACAGCATCGCCGTGTTAATGACTGGTGTTGATCTGATGACTTAATCAAGAGTAGGCTTTTATGCCCACTTCAGACCATAATTGCACAATCTGTCCGTTCATTTGCTGCAGTGACGCATTGTTCAGTTAATGCGTTGCTGATTATTGGTTTGTTGTCCCAAGTTGGTTTATAATTTCCCTTCATGACGTGAGTGTTACAAAGGAAAGAAGATCCACAGCAAGACTTCCCTGAGCTGGGATGTGTACTCCGATAATATAAACTCAGCCAGGAAGTTGTGTCCTTCAACAAACTTCATGATCAGCAGAAGAAGACAACGACCCACTGACCAGTTTGCATGAACAGACCATGAATCAGAGCCAATGTGCACAGACCCGAGGCTACGGGGCGGAGTCAATAAACCGCAATTCAAGTCAAAGGAGGTCGCAATTGGCCACTTTGGGGTACGTTAAATGACCATCTATGTTATTTAAATGAATGGGAAACATTCAAAGAGTTACCCCCCAGAAAACATTTTCTAGATAAGGACTGTGTATCTGTAAATCCATGCAGAGATGCAACGAAGGGTCATGCACATTATTTCTTCACTAATTGTTCTAACTCTTTTAAAGAGCTTTCCAGATTATACTATTTTAATGTAGAGGTGCCACTCACTTTATCACCTGACACTGTATAAGTTGTCAGGTACAGGTAACCAACAATGCCTTTTGAGATTTTATTTGTAACATTGTGACCCAGACAGACAGGCATAATAAATTCTGCACCAATGGAGCCTAACAGAAGGAAGTGCTGCAGGCAGTAGCTGGATAATCAGAGGGATCAGCTGTTCTAATAGTGTATATTAGTTTTTAAATCAGCCCGAATAAGCTCCAGAATGTCCTTCTTTGTCCTTTGGCTGTACCTCTGGAAAACCTTATCACCAGACATGCCAAATACATTAACTTTAGCCCTGTAAAGTATTTCCCTTCTTGTCCGGGGTCTTGGTCTATTCTCAAGAAGAGCACGCATGGCCAGCAACAAAGGAAACGGTTCTTTACAGTAAGGGCAGTTACAATGTGGGATTCATTGCCCATGGAGACTGTGATGGCAGATACAACAGATTTGCTCAAAAAAAGTTGAACATCTATTTAGAAAGGAAAGGTATACAGGGATATACCAAATAAATAAACATGGGAAGGATGCTGAGCCAGGGAATAATCTGATTGCCAATTCTTGGAGTCAGGAAGGAATTTATTTTTCCCCTTATGAAATTTTATTGGATGATATGACACTGAGGTTTTTTTTTGTTTTGCCTTCCTATGGATCAATAAGTAAGTATAGATATAGGATAAAGTATCTGTTGTCTAAATTTAACATAGGTTGAACTTGATGGACGTACGTCTTTTTTCAACCTCATCTACTATGTAACTATGTAACTATGTAAGACTGGAATACTACAATGGGGAATTTGCAAAGTAGATACTATAGAGTATGCTGAGCCCAAACAAACCTCAGAGGATGAACTGTGGCTGTAGCAGAACATAGCAACAACAAAAAAGACAATAAAATAAGCTTGAATGATGAATACTCACTTAATATACACAACACTATAGATAATTGCTAATTGTAATTTTTAAATCTAATTAAAAAATTAAATGCAGTTGATTCATTTGAAATTTTAAAATAAGAGGCGTACTTACAGTTTCAGAGAAAAGTTGTTGAAATGCTATTTGTCAAGTGAGCTTCAGTCACACACGCACACACGCACACACGCACACGCACACGCACACACACACTGAGCCAGGACAGTGTGCAACTAGTAATTACTCAGTGAACTATAAATTATATTAGGAAAATATGGCAAATGCAACTGTTCCATATGTATTTACCAATGGTATATTCATGTTAATAGGGTTACATTTTATTACTTCATATTTTCTATGTAATAAATACGTGTATCTATTTAACATTGTTGTTAAAGTAGAAGGGGGATAGTTCCGTGTAGGAAACTAACAAATGAGGGGGCAGAGTAGGTACACTAGCATGATACCTTTTATTGGACCAATGGATAGATTACAAGTTACAAGCTTCAGAACCTCACACAGTTCTTCTTCAGGCTGACAAACAGAAAGAACAAGAAAATATTGTTTTGATTCATTGCGTTTCTGCATCACAAACAGATGCACACAATGCACAAATTGCAGCAAAGACCTTGATACATTGATGCAGAGACTAACTTGAATTAGCATTATTGGCGGGATGTGTTTGGCTCCAGGTAATGTTTTGTTGTATAGTTTTATTTAAATACTTAAGACACCCCTTTACATGTCTAAACATTGTAATGTAAGCTGGGTAACTCTTTATTTTTGAGCTTTAAAATAAATTGCTGCGGTATACTATGTCATTTAAAAAAAGATGATTCAGCCAAATTTCTGCCGATAAATTCTCTACATGGCTGAGAAATCTTTTCGTTCTTTTTTTTTTTCCCTAGAAAAATGCAACACAAAGACATAAAACTTCTGTGGATCTGATAATAAAAGTTACTGCAATGGGGAATTCGAACAGTTTGCTGGTAATATACTTAGCACTATAGCTAAAGTAACATACAAGAAACAAGCAGAATCTCCCAGAAGGCAAAATGCTAACGGAATAAATGCATGAGTCAAGTTGTTCTTTAAAGGTGAACTATCCAGACCAGAGGTGCTGAACTACGGTCTTCAAGCCCCCGCCAGCAGGTCTGGTTATCCGGATATCCCCACTTCAGCACAGGTGGCTCAATCAGAGGCTCCTGAGCCTCTGATTGAGCCAACTGTGCTGAAGCAGGGACTGATTGAGCCACCTGTGCTGAAGCTGTGATATCCTGAAAACCTGACCTGTTGGGGGGGGGGGGCTTGACGACTGGAGTTGAGCACCACTGATCCAGAGCTATACATTGAAATTAAATCCCCTTAACTGGCATTCATACATCTCCAAATGCTAATTGCACTACAGTAGCTATTGTCAGAATGAGTGATCAATATTTTTTGATAAGGATGTCACATGCTATAATACTAGTGTCAGTTTCATCTGACTAAACTAAATGAGGCAGTAGGGCTTTGAATGACTCATATGCCTACAGCTTCCTATCTGAAAGTACTAACAATTTGCCACTGAAACTACAATAACTTCACCCTACACATTTAAGCTGCGCTGGCGATTCAGTTCTAAATAATGGCTTCTTTGCTGGCGAGTAAATTGAAATTGATTTGTGTCAGCCTTCTATACTGGAACATTCAGTGCTTGCTTACAACTGTTACTGACTTCGGAAAACAACTCAACCTTACTTCTTCAAGGACGCGTGGCAGAATGTAGAAATCATCTCTGTTCTGAATAACTTTTATGAACCAAGACTTCATTAAGATGTCGTCTTTTGAGAATAATAAATGGCAAATTAGAGACTCAAAGAATTTGTAAAGACGTCCGGCCCAACACTTACTTCAAAAGATGGGATTAGATGGTTTGAGTAAGTGTTTTGGTGTTCTAGACTAAACATAGATGGGGGTCAGTACAATATAAGTAAGGTCAGTGTGTGTGTGTGTGTGTGTGTGTGTGTGTGTGTGTGTGTGTGTGTGTGTGTGTGTGTGTGTGTGTGTGTGTGTGTGTGTGTGTGTGTGTGTGTGTGTGTGTGTGTGTGTGTGTGTGTGTGTGTGTGTGTGTGTGTGTGTGTGTAAAATGTAAAAATGTTTTTTGTATTTTCACAGCAGCATAAAAGATTTGTTCATTCCGGGTTAAGCACACAAAAGAAATGTTTATTCTGAAGATATTTGCTTACATTAAAAAATAGTTGATAAATGGCAATGACATCAAATAAGTTATGTTTCTTTCCGAAGAGATTTGCATATTATTCCTTTTCTTAGATGGAAACCTTTCTTTCTCAGCATGAAGCATCCTGTCCTGTTAGGGCAGCTAGGATAACACCAGGAGAGACACCTATCTAACTAGTCTGTCAATCTTGTATACAGGAAATATCCCTTGGTTAGTGCTTCCTACTGCTAACATTATGACCGAATATGGTATCATCATGTGACTTTCTGAAACAATCGTATCGCTCCCGTCAATCCAACATGATACCGTACCTTCTTATATGGAGATAAGGAACTCAAGCTTATTATCAGAAATGGTTACATCAGTTTCAAATGTTACTTGCTGGCCCTTCAGATTTCCCAAACCAGCTGTACTGTATGTCACAAGTTAGCCACACCCCTTTCCACCTTAAGATATCGCCCAATGGATTTGTAGAATTCAATCAGCAGATTCAGCAATCTGTTGATGGATTTAAAAAAATCCGCCACTGGATTGCTGAATCTGCTGATTGGATCCTACAAATTCCGTCCACGGGCTGCGGAATCAGCGAGTGTATTGGAAATAATCGTTTAAAAATCCGCAAAACGTGAATCACCCTTTTTGACATTGATCCGCTGGAATCCGTGGACCACAGGAACCGGCCAATCCGCTGCGGATCCACAACCGCCCCCAAAATGTCGCCCATCTCCAGCGGAAGCCACAAATCAGGTTCCTGTCACACTTTTACCTCAATAGATACGCCCTCACATACACAGGGATCGTTTGGGTCAGCTACAGAACATCACTGGTAAAAATATAACTTGGACAATAAAAAATGGGAAGCACATTACTGAAACTTATTACATGTAAATATTTTGTGTTGCTATGTTCTCATTAAATAGAGCAACATGACAGTTTTATAAGAAAAGGGTGTCAAGCATTTGGTGCATTGCACTGCTTTCACTTCCAGGGCCTCTTATAGATGACAAGCTTTGTATCATACACTAAGCAGTCACCTTCACGTCACCTTGTTTGGGGGAAGTTGAGATTACGTCCGCTGGTGCTATAATGCAGCGATTAGTGTGGTCTCATTCTTCAGAATAGGGCTAAGCCCAATCCTCACGGGCCACCAACAGGTCAGGTTTTCAGGATATCCCTCCTTCAGCACAGGTGGCTCAATCAGTGGCTCAGTCCTTGACTCATGGTCTCATGCTTCAGAACAGGGCTAAACCCAATCCTCAACGGCCACCAACAGGTCAGGTTTTCAGGATATCCCTCCTTCAGCACAGGTGGCTCAATTAGTGGCTCAGTCCTCGACTGAGCCACTGATTGAGCCACTTGTGCTGAAGGAGGGATATCCTGAAAACCTGACCTGTTGGTGGCCCTTGAAGACTGAACTTGGCCACCCCTGCATTAGAAAATACAGCTTCACATATGAAAATAAACATTTTAATTCCCCAAACTTCCTTGTGACCGTTTCAGTTAGGCATATGGAACTCTAGAGGCGCTTCATACTCTCAACTTCAACTTTTATCCACAAAGGGACACAGAAAGAGGAATTCAGCCCAAATTAATTTGGGTCTGCAAAGGAAAACATCCCAACCTTGATCCACGGAACCCGGTCTGGTGTATAATTAGACAGCAGCCCTCACCCCCCGGAGGACTGCAAATGCTTGAAAATGATTCTCGCTAGAATATTGAGGGATCAATACCAGCTGAATAATTAAAATCCGATGCTGCTACATCTCTGTCAATAACACTGTGGGGAATGATGTATGACAGGTTTAATTGAATTTGTCAGACACCCTGGCTACACGTGTCGCTCGCAAGGGTATTTTTAGTTATGTATTTCATTTCCTGATGAGACTTGCAATGTACCTTTTACTATTCATGGTCACTTCCAAGCAAACAAAATGCTTGCTCAGGTGTGCTGAGACCGTGGAAGTAGCAATTCTAAGTGCTTGCCTACCCTTTGATTACTATGTGGGAAAAAGAGCAATCTATATAAATTCATAGGGGTTTCTCTTAGGTATCCAGGGATTTGTACCTCTATTAACTAAACATTAGATTGCAAACCTTCCAGTAACTATTTAATTAGATCTCTATTATCCTACCTGCCGACACCAGCTCTACGGGAATAGAAACCATTTTTATTTTATTTTTTTAATAGGGTATTTGGGACATTAGTTGTATGTTTATCCCTAAACTCTAGTGTGCGTTGCCCTTACATGCCGTGGAACTGAGATGTGTGGTTCATTCGGTGGAGGAAGAAATACGTTTGGCCGTTTTCCTACGTTCCATTTTGATAGACTAGTAGATAATCAGGCTCACTCACCTAGAAAATTGCTATTTGTTATCTCCTGAGTATAGAGAATGAGAGATTGAATTTTGTGTCCCTCGTAGGGAATCGAACCAGCATCTGTCACCTGCAAAAGGATTTCATGATCAAATTTGAGGTTTCTAAAAATAAATCAAGTCCTTAATTTAAACTCTCTGGTCCTTATTGTTTCCCCTTAAGGCCGCAGACCCCACTGACAGGTATTTTTTATTTATTTTTTTACATACCTTGGGGTAGATCCTCAGAAGTTTGTGAAAAACTTGATGATACGTTAACATATTGTTAAGTGCTAATGGGGATCTTCAAAGCTCATTAACAAGGCGTTAAACGCTGTGTAAAAGTAAAAAACGGTCTGTCGTTAACTTTAACGAATGTTTGTGCTAATGATACAGTATGCAACAGAGGTGGGGACCACTGACGCATATCCTCAGCAATCTGTTAAACTTTACAAGGGAAGTAAGGCATTTTTCATGGATATACCTGCCGTCGGGTGCTGGAAGCTGGAAGCACCTAACGGCAGGTAGCGGAAAATGATTTCGCCTTGTCCAGGGTTCTGAAGTGGCCAACATTGGCTCCATGTGCCAAACGTTTGAAAGCCAAATTGAATTGAATACTATGGACTAGGCCAAATAATTTAGCCATGCGCCGTGTATTAACCCTTACACGCAGTCTACACTCCAGTCTTGATCCATGTCCCTCCACCTCCCGTATTGCTTCCTCCCACTCCCGCCTCCAACGACATTTTTCCATGCTGCACCCCAACTCTGGGATTCTCTACCACGCACACTCAGACTCTCCCCTACCAGACGTACACTTTAACGTTCCTTAAAAACACACTGTGTTAGGGAGACCTATCCACAGCTCTTACGACGCCTCTTTTACTTTCATCCTAGAACCACATATTCAGAGCCTTGATGTTGATAGCCTAACATTATCTTGGCGCCCGCCGAGCCTCTTGTGGGTGCCTGCGACTCACTGGCCAGCCAGTTGATAATACAGTGTAGATCAGGGTTCTCCAACATGTAGATCGCGAGCTACCGGTAGCTCACCGGCTGCTAGTGAGTAGCTTGCCGCAGTGCCGCCGACAGCTGCTGCATGCCTCTCTCTCTTGCCGGTCCGCACCGAAGTCGGGTCCAACTTCTGCACTGGAGGCCTCCTCCCAGGGTAAGTGTATTTTGCGTGTGTGCTGATTGTGGTTGCGTGTGTACTCTGCGGTGTGCCCTTGGGCACAAAAAGGTTGGCAACCCCTGGTCTAACTGGCTAAGAAACTCACACCATATTCCTTCTATCTCAACTTCCCTCCTTATAGATTGTAAGCTCCTTGGGGAAGGTCCTCCCTCCCACATTGTACTGCACTGCGGAAACTGTTGGAGCCATGCAAATAAAATATTCTAATAATAGATTGCTAAAATATAATAATAAGCTACGTGAAGTCAGTATCTTCTCACATAGGTGACCACTGACAACTTATCACGGGCCAAGAACGAAATAAAGGTTACATGAAAAGCATGTGTTTGTAAATATGCATCTTGTACAGCAAGTGTATGTGGCGCAGAAGTAGCAGTATTCCACTCACAGAAACCACGGATTATATGTTTTGAGTTTGTTTCTCTTTCCCAAGATATTCTTGAGTGGCTACTGCATTCTGAGCCATTTTCTAAACCAGGGGTGGTCAACACCAGTCCTCAAGCCCTCCCAACAGGTCAGGTTTTCAGGATATTCCAGCTTCAGCACAGGGGGCTCAATCAGAGGCTCAGTCAAAGACTCGGCCTCTGAGCCACCTGTGCTGAAGTAGGGACTGCTTGAGCCACCTGTCATGAAACAGGGACTGCTTGAGCCACCTGTACTGAAGCAGGGACTGATTGAGCCACTTGTGCTGAAGCTGAGATATCCTGAAAACCTGGCCTGTTAGGGGTGGGGGGGGGGCTTGAAACTGAAGTTGTGCACCACTGATCTAAACTATTTCACAGCATTGCCATAGTGATACATATTAGATTAGATTATATTAGAGGGAAGCCTACATCTAACAGTTTGTTTGAATACCAATATCCAACAGTATGTGTTTCACGTTCATTTCCCTCAAGAACTCTATAGGATGCTTTTGCCTGAGCATGAGTAGCATCTGCTGTCATTTCTATATGTTTCAGAGAGCTATTCCCTTTAGGGGGGATGTGCTAATGATAACACTTTGATTTAATTCGAAAGTTTCCTAACTATCACTCTCTTAATCAATACGATACATTTTAGCATGACGGCCTATAATCTCCTTGCTGCATTAGTCTCCGACACAATGGTCATTATCGAATGAAATCATCAGCAGAGTTAATTACAAACTCTATTGAACTTTCGCAACAAAAGAAATCTAATGAGTGATTTTGAAAAGTCGCCGCTGCGAAGCGCTGAGCAGCTGTCTGAGAAGATGGCTCGCGTCCGGATTGGGGTTCAATTTCCACCAATCAAAACGCGAGAAGCAAATTGGCAATTACATTCCGTGCCTCCAAAAATAAAGTGGCAATTTTTGTGCTAATAACCAAAACCTTGAACAATCATAAAGGAGGCATATACTTCATAAAGAGCTGGAGCAAACGGAAGTAAACAGAGAACATTGGTTTATTACACTGCTCCACAGCACAGTGATCTAGTGCGGCTGCTACCGTGATGAGTTACAATAACTGGTCCATTCAGTGTCAATCTGGGACTGCTTTATGTGCTTTGAACTTTATGACACAGAAATAAAGCTGCAAGAAAGTATCAGATATATGTGACCAAGTCCGAAGATGACACTTTGAAAGCCACAAAGAGAAGGCTAGACATACTGACAATGGGATGAACTATATTTGATCTCTCACAGCTCCACTCGTTTTTCTGTGGGATAAACCCACGTAACTCTCCAAACCCATATAAAGATAACTGCCATAAACAATAATGGAAGCCTTCTGCAATGCTTTGCTCTGTTCTTTATTTATTTATTTTTGTACTGTGTGAAATGGTTTACGACACCTTTTAGAGTAAGAAGTGTTCACAAGGGAGTGGACAACCAGTACATCACCTCTAAAAGTCCCCCCCGTAGAGGCTATTTTCCCATTCTTATGTGTCCTAACCGTGGTCAACCAACATTTTTCTATCATAAAGAATTAAAGGATTTAGGAGGCTGTGGATTTTATCAGGGGGGCTCAACTCCAGTCCTCAAGCTCACCCCCCCTCCCACCACCAACCAAAAGGTCAGGTTTCCAGGATATCCCTGCTTCAGCACAGGTAGCTCAATCCATCCCTGCTTCAGCACAGGTGGCTCAATCAGGGGCTCAGTCTTTGACTGAGCCTCTGATTGAGCCATCTGGGCTAAAGCTGGGATATCCTGAAAACCTGTCCTGTTTGGGGGTGTTTGGGGATGAGGACTGAAGTTGAGCATCCCTGGTTTATGTCAGGATTAATGTCAAAAGAGATGAGTAATATTTATGGGTAGAAAGCAGGGCCCCTTAATCCTACGTGGTATTTTTAAAACGCCAATTTCAACACATTTTTCAGCAACATCAAAGGGACAGTGGGGTAAATGGAACTGGTTTGTCGGTGTTTGGAAGAACAGCTTTTAACATTCAAAAAACAGCATCTGAGCAGATACTAAATGTTACCATTCTCCAGCTGCCCGTCAGGCTTCGGCACGCTCTGCACCTATGTTCGCATACTGTACATGTGCCAATTCCTGTGCTCTAGACTTTACACTTCCGCCCACACTGTGGTTGCAGTGGCCATTTTGGCTGCTGGCAACCTGCCTATAAATAGGTTGGACATCCTCCAGGAAGTTGCCAGCACATGGTTTCCTGTTAGTTCCTGTTTGTCTCCATCTTTGATCCTGTTTGCCTACATTCAACCCTGACCCTCAGCCTGTGACCTCAAAGCCGATTCTCTGCTACCTGCCTTGACCTGCCGGTGACTAGAGAAAGGGCACATTTTGGGGGCGAATTTGGATCTGCAGCAGGTGGCTGGTTCCTTTGGTCCACGGATTTCAACGGATCAATCTGATCTGCTTTTTGCAGATTTTTTATTATTATTACCAGCACACTCTGCGGATTCCGCAACCCGTGGACAGATTTGTAGAATCCAATCCACGGATTCGGGAAATTCTTAAGAATCCGCCAACGGATGGCTGAATCCGCGGATTGGATTCTACAAATCTGTCCACGGGTTGTATCCAACGGGCGGTTTTTGATGAATCCGCGCGGATTTAAACCGTAGCACTGCCAAACAGATTGGGGGGGTTGCATTAGGGAAAATCCGGGGAAACTGATTTTTGGCGGATTCGTCCATCTCTTCCTGTGACCCCCAACATTGCTACTCATTCAGCACTATCTCACGGTTCAGGTCGGTGCTTCAATATCGTACCTCATTCCTGTGAGTCTGCTTCCAGTTTTGAGATGAGCACTGTTACATTACTACTACAGGTGCGCCGACGAGTATTCTAACACTTGCCTTAGAAAATCTGGGGCTATCACCAACAAGATCCAGGTACATGCTGGGTACATGCTGCAAACATTTCAGTGACATTTCTGCAGAGACTAATGGCCCATCGAATTAACACAGCAGGGGTCCCTGGCAGTCCCATTCAGTTTGAATGGGACTGCCAGGGACCCCCGCTGTTAATCCGATGGGCCATTAGTCTGTCTGCCGAAATGTTGCAGCATGTACCCAGCATGTACCCAGTGTGTACCTGATTGCCCCAGATTGGTTTTAGAATACTCGTCGGCACTACAGTATATAAAATACAAAAAGGATGAGAGATTCACACATCCCAATACTAATATTCTATACAGGGCCTCCTGTAGAGAGGCCTGATCCAAAGGTAAACCATATTTATAAAATGGTTATGCCATGTTAGCAATTTTATACATGACAGATAACCAGTGATGTATGCTGTACATAAGCCATATTCATTTACAATCAGGATATAAGGTTACAAATATCAATGCACGGTTATATTCTTGTTACCTTTGTTAATGGAAATATATCATACAAAATCAATAAGAGTTATGTATGTACAAAGCAGTGCCTACAAATCAGGATAAAGGTATTAATGATCACACGCCAAAAAACGGCCAAAGGAATATTTCTATTTGCAGCGATTAAATGTGCCTGGTGATAGTTAATATTTAGTATAAATCATAATGGGTATTAATGTTACTTTAGCTGATATCGTTGAAAAAGGTAACTTTAAACGTATTCTCTTTGGCCTTTTTTCGTGGGAAACTTTGCTGATCTCGTAATTAGCTTTTCTGTAAGATAACTGGATGCAGCAGAGCTCCTGAAAAACAGACAATTCAATGACATTAATAAAACCCACAGCATATCGTTATAAGGTGAGTTGAGGCGTGTGTGTGTGTGTGTGTGTGTGTGTGTGTGTGTGTGTGTGTGTGTGTGTGTGTGTGTGTGTGTGTGTGTGTGTGTGTGTGCGTGTGTGCGTGTGTATGTGTGTACAATGAAATCAATGGAAGATGGGATGGAGATATTTAGAAGAACCAAGACATTCTTGCAAGGGAACCTTCCACCATGCCTCCGAAGGAAAGTGTTCGACCAGTGTATTCTGCTCATACTCACTTAGGGATGTGAAACTCTGACCCTGCCAGCGAAGGTCATTCAGAAGCTTCAGACAACGCAAAGAAGTATGGAGAGATGCATGCTGGGTATTACCTGAAGATATAGGAAAAAGAATGAATGTGATAAAACAGGGGTGCGCAAACTTTTCCCCGTGCGCACCCCTGCCTGCTCGCATTGTCGCTTCGCGCCCCCCCTCCATCAAATGATGCGTGGGGTAATGTGACATCACGTTATGGTAATGTGACATGGCGTCATTTGATACCAGGACGACGCGACACTGGAAGGGAAGGTAGGTGGGTTATAGAGGCCTCGCGGAGAGTGCAGGAACTCTATAACTGCTGCGACTCCCCCTCCCCCAGAAAATCCAGCACCACCCTGGGGGGCAAGCCCCCCAGTTTGCGCACCGCTGGGATAGAAAACAAATCAAAGTCTGTGACACCATCTCAAGGGTTAAGAAATTAAAATGGTGGCGAGCCGGACATATCGCAAGAAGAAATGACCATTGTTGGACAAGATGATACTCGACTGGATTCCAAGGGAAATTAAAAGACCAAGATGACGACCAAGAGTAAGATGAGAGGTTGAAATCAGAAAATATGTTGGAGCCACATGGAGAAGAGAGGCTGCCACCGCTGTACCTGGAAGATCTTTGGGGAGGCTTAATCCAGCATTGGGTCAACAATGGCTAAAGGTGATGATGATGGTGGTGGTGGTGGTGGTTAGGGTGGTGGTGGTGTTGGTGATGATGATGAATGTAGCTGGTTATATACATTGCTGGGTCATGTAGGCCAGCACACCTAAGATAGGATGATGGGAGGTGCACCAGGACAACAAAAGTATACAGGCCGGGAACCAACACATTCGACTTGGTTATAGCCGAAGAAATGTAATATAGAGAGATCATGGATGAAGAGAGTGATCGGTGTAAGGCAAATGCTTTCAAATCCCTTAAGGTAAAAAATAAGTGGGAATCGTTTACAGAAACAAATGCTTGAAGCAGAGGTGATACGCTAAAGTGGAAACTTTTTGGACTTTCAGGTATTATGATGTTAGGACATAGAAAGCTTCCAATAACAAGAGATGGGTGAATTCACCCAAATCCGTATCCCGGATTTTCACTGGTGTTGCCCTCAAAATTCATTTCATAGTGTAAAATTTGCAAATGGATTTGGGTGGTTTTTAATCCTCACGGATTCATCAAAAACTGCCCTTGGATACTACCAGTGGACGGATTTGTAGAATCCAATCCGCGGCTTCTTAAGAACCCGCCAACGGATCGCTGAATCCGCAGATTGGATTCTACAAATCCGTCCACGGGCTGCGGAACCCGCGGAGTGCGTTGGTAATAATAATTGTAATATCCGCAAAACGCGAATCATCCTTTTTGAGATTGTTCCGCTGAAATCTACAGACCAAAGGAACCGGCCAATCCGCTGCGGATCCAAATTCGCCCCCAAAAAATTCACCCATCTCTACTAATAGCACACCGAAGGAAATAGTGTAGACACATAGGATCCCCCATATATTGATGGGGGAAAAATCTGAAATGGGGTAGGCTCTAAATCAGAACTACATAATCAGTTGTTGCACAGAAAGAGATGCAATTCCTCTTAATTGGTGCACGCCCTAATAATCAATTGATATAAAAGATCATTTCAAGTAAAATCAATGGTATGATGCGTTGTTCCTATAAGAACATGTTTCAAATGTATCTTTTATTACGTTATTTTAAATGAATTATGCTACTATTAAAACACTGCGCATGATAGACACTTAAAATACATACACATATACAGACTAGACATTAACTTGTGCTAAGATAAAAAGACCGCAGTTACATCAGTTTCAGCAGTAAAATTAAAACTTGCTAAGAGGGCTGTGAATTACTGTGTTAATACAGTACATAGTGTGTTATAACTGACCCGCTGTGTGACATGGAATTAATGCAAACTGCCACTAATTTGGAAATGCATGTATGAACTAATGCTGTTAATGTTGGCTTAATATTAGCACATCACAGCCAAGGGTATACCAAATCTGATCCTTTGAGGATAAATTAATACTGTGCAGCTATCCATTAATTAGTAACTGTCTGAACTCCCGCGAGCCCGTTTCATCCTGCGTCCAAATTACTGGCTAACTACTCCACACAGCCAGTCAAACAGAGGAGAGTAAGCAGGTGAGTCTGATATCGTTCGTTGTGTTCCTGGAACAACACCGCTACATCGGGATTACTATTGCGACAACACATCATCAGTAGGGTAAAACTAACCTATCTCACGACGGTCTAAACCCAGCTCATGTTCCCTTTTAGTGAGCACCGATACAGATCATCTGGCAGAGCTCCAACTGACAACCCTCTACCTCAAGGGTGCGCAAACTGTGGGGCGCGAGATTTTCTGGGGGAGGCGCGACGCTTACAGAAGCCCCGCGCTCTTCCCCAAAGCATTTAAATTAAATGCCGGGGGAGTACCCGAGGTCTCTGTAAGTCCCCTTACCTTATCTCCGGCGGCTTCTGGCGATGCGTCACCATGGCAACGTGGCATCAAATGATGCAGCGGGGTCACATGGCAACGCGACATCACATGACGTCGTGATATCAGAAATGCTGGAAGACACGGTAAGGGTAGGGGCCAGTAGGGGGGAGAGCAGGCAGGGGGCGCAGAGGAAAGGTTTGCGCACCCCTGCTCTATCTCATGCACCCGATATGCGTTTCGCCACCTAGTGGCTTCCTAGTGTGCACCATTAAAAAGGAAATACACCTCTCTCAGCTACCTTTCTGCTTTTGAATCCTCTGGTAGCACCCCACCACTGATAGATTATTTCTAGACATCCCACGCTGGTGTAGCAAAGTTATCCTTTTCCCCGTTTCCCTGTACTTTAGAGAATTAGTGTTTGCGACAGACCACTGAGAGAATCTAACAGACTATAAAAATATGGGTGCCAATCCACGGTTCTGCGGAAGCTCTAAGATGGGGGCAAATGTATGTTTTGGGTGATACTAGATGTTCCGTCTCCACTTGTTTAGAATGGTTCTTAATGCTTATATTTAAAATAAATGGCGTTATTGAACTTGGCCACACCAGTCCAATTCATTATGATGGCGTTTCTTATTGTTATTAAGCAGTCATTGGTCCAATATTTCAGTGGATTGTTTAGATCAAATGGACCAAAATGTCTTTACCTCCCTTCAGTTTCCCTTGTGTTCCTGAGTCTCTCCTGGAATACTAGTTCAAAACTGTACTGCACGGGTGGCCAACTCCAGTCCTCAAGTGCCACCAGCAGGTCAAGTGTTAAGGATATCCCTGCTGCAGCACAGGTGGCTCAATCGGTCAATGACTGACTTCCCTTCTGCATGTTACATAATGTCGCATACACTGATTGATATGACAATGAAACTCTGCGTAACTTCTTGCAGCCTTAACTATAATACCAGAGCAGGATAGCTGCCTTTTCTGTGAGACACAGGACACCCATAGGTTAAACATTGCTGCATTGCTTCTCAGGCGGCTGAGACAGCTTACCGCAAGAATGATATCAGTAATCAAGGATAAGAAATAAATGTACCCGCTTTGACTGTCTGACAAATGATTACCGTTTTTGTTTCCCAATCAACACGATGCTCATTAGTTCTATATATGTGACAGCCTAGAATTTGCATTTGCCATGAGTTGGCTGGAAATGCTGTACGATGCTTTCTATGATAAATCCTGTCTTAGTCAATGAAGGCAACTTCTAATGGTGAGAAGGGAATATTTTTCTCACTTGTTACTTTAGTAGACGGGCCCTTGTCTAATTTATCACCCAACTGCATTAAATTGAAGGCGACTTCTGCTGGCTTTCTTAAAACTGCCAGACTTATATGAATTGGTCATAATACAGATTTCAGAAAAATATCTAGTCAAATGCTAGGAGGATTGGAAACAACTATACGTGGGGTTTTTACATATTATTAGCGAGCGAGTGAGCGAGCGAAGTGACGATTTCTGCTAGACGCTGTGACCTCTGTGGTTGTGTGTTTGTGTTTTTGTGCGGGTGTTCTCCGTCCACAGGCCAAACGACTTGACCGATTCTGATGACATTTTGAGGGTACCTTTGTGTAGGAAGTTTCACTCGAATCGGTGCGGCCGCCATCTTGGAATAAAATCTATTTATTTTTTTAAGTGACAAAAAAATAAAATCATCGACCGGATTCTTGATACAAAACATTACATGTATTATTTGCAACGTGTACTACATTTTCAGACAATTTGCTTAAAACATTTCAGAGAAATTAAATATTAAAAATTAAAATAAATTTGGTAACCACGATAACAAATAACACTGTACATACTACTAGGTACATCCATGTAGCTGTACATATATGATCAAAGTCCATGAGTATATATATACGTATACATTTTCCACTTCTGACACTTTAATTCCTCCTTTTTTTATTATTGTTATCAATAAATATGATGTGATTAGATAGATAGATAGATAGATAGATAGATAGATAGATAGATAGATAGATAGATAGATAGATAGATAGATAGATAGATAGATAGATAGATGAGATAACCTGTCCATGTTTTGTGAGATAAAGTTGTGAACTTAGATCTCTTATGTAATAATTATTTGTACAGTATATAAGTCTGATGATTTAATTGGTATTTGATAAAGACAGGAACTATTTAACCAAACAGAACCATGGAAATACTGTATGTATCATGGACATATAATAAGGGTCTTACAACTCATCTACAACAACAACAATGTATACAGTATATACATGATGTAAGTGATATTTATACTTTCTGAAAAGCTGATAAATACCCTTTTCATACCCATGACTCCCACCGACAGGATATATAGTATTACGATGACATTCTTTAATATCTTCAGTTTTACTATTTCTGTGCCAAATATAAATGCAACTCTTTACCAATGATCATAAAAGCACTAACACCATGAACAAAGACTACAATTGAAACATTGCGGTCTAATTTGCTTTCCTACTTGCCCATCTGACCATAGGAATTTGTCACCGTGTTGATTTCTACATCATTTCCTCTACAAAGAAAACATTCATATTACCAACATTCATTTGTAAGGGGATGCATGGCTGTGTTCTGCTTCTGTAGAGCCTTTCCCCGCTAGCATCCTTAAAGGGGATTCTCAGTTCAATGCGGAGACAGCAACATATTACTCTCCTTTACAGTATGAATCTCAGGGAAGGATTGGAGCATGAGGACTGAGGCCAGTAACTAATTGGGCACTTAGAACATCAGAGAGCTGTGGCGTTTTGGTAAATTATCAGACAAGGAGTGCTGGCACCCCCTGCTGTCCATGGTGCTGACTAATACATCAAATCATTTTTCTTTTTGCCATCAATATTTCAATTGACCTATTTATATATTTATGTGGCCGTATGGTGCCTTTTATTTGAACAGAACACAAATCAATATTTTCGCACGAAATATTTGTCAGTGTTCATCAGCCTTACTCCCAAAGGTAAAATGAGAGCAGGAGTGATACCCAGCGTCTCAGCTGGGAGTAAAGCATTTGACTCAGCTGGTGTTGAGACTCCCAAAGTGTAGCATTCCATGTACTGTAGCTATCAAGCTTCTAAATGAATGTCAAAGTAGCCTCTTCAC
Organism: Ascaphus truei; assembly: GCF_040206685.1. NCBI lineage: Eukaryota > Metazoa > Chordata > Amphibia > Anura > Ascaphidae > Ascaphus > Ascaphus truei. Next base: position 46,241,366 of record NC_134498.1, read on the forward strand.
TTCCCGAAGGGACTGCAAAATCTAGTTGGGATTTTAAATCTTGACAAGTTCTATTTGGGGTAGGCTCGTATCTACAACTATGAGATATTTTCTGTTGATACGTGATAACACATGCGTGCTTAGGGGCAAATCATTGATGACGTGTCACAGAGCTTTTTTTAACCTTGTGGTAATTGTTATTACTTTATAGCGTTTTATGCAGTTGGTGCCATTGGAGCTCACTAACATATACTGTGATACCATCATTCATATTCATCAGGGACATTTTTTTTAGAAGAACTGAGTGAACCATTGGGGCAGCTGTGTTGGAGATGCCAACAGATAAACCCATGTGGTGGTTACAATGCTCATTCTAAACTTAAACATATTTTCAATATGCTATGAATCTTCCTAGGAAAGATTTAAACCCAATTCATTTGAATAAAGCTTAAATCTTCCTTGCCAAGGGGAAGATGGCTTCACTCACAGCATATTACATATGCACCCATAACTTTAACAATCCATCCTCACAAACAATGAATGATCAATGGTTTTGGTAGGGTCCTCTATAAACACAGTGCTTTTGTCTTTGGTTTTTATCATTCAGCCATGTGTATCAATATGCTGTCTGCCCTTCAGCTATGCTTATCTTTTTGCAGTCTGCCCTTGTCAACACTTGCTGGCTTTCAGATTGCAGGAATAAAGTAATTGTGCCCATGGTCTCCTACCCATCCATGATTAAGAGTGCCTGACATTGATCTGTAATGCCTTGTCTGCCCTCCCGGAAGCGAAGGGCGTACTAAACGCAGGATTTGTTTTAGTGTTTGGCAGAGATCAAAATGGCATAATGATGGATTTATCAGATGTGATGAGCCATGGTATACTACTGTAAAAAAAAAATGAAAAAATTAAGTATTTTTTCCAGATTTGATTTTAGAAAAACTAACATGAACCTCTTGAGTTGCCAAGAAAAAAGTGAAGGTTCCCCAACTGACATGCAAACCAACCCAGAAACGTTGTTGTTGAAAGTGAACGTGTTCCTGTCTTAAGACATACAGTACCATTAAGACCCAGAGATACACAATATTTTCAAGTCTCAGCTTTAATCGGAGAGAGAGGGAAATGTATCTCCTTTTGTTGTAAGGAAGTGTTCTATTTAATGTGTGACAATGAGGCTGCCTAGGGGACAGGAAAGCTGTTTTTAATAAAAGCTCTGTACATGCGTGAGAAAGAGCTGGTGCGTCAAGATCACTGGCTTCCTGCCATCCTCGTGCATTACTGGTTCCTTTCCATCTGATTTCAGTGGAATGCTGAACATTGTCACACAAACGTCTGTCTGGAGAACCAAACGCTGACATTACATGGAGGAAACGGGAGTGAAGGCATACTGTTTATTTATGGACTCATCTGTAAATATATAGGGCATTCAAGGCCAAACCATGGCTTTCCAAATGATAAAATGCATTAGCTCTTATATGTTGGGGGAAAAAAAGTAACAGTGTCATAATGAAACTTATTTTTCTGTATAAACGTGATCCTTCCTTTTTCAGATATCGGCTCTGTGTTTCTTTCCCAGGTGAACGAACCATTTAGACATACCCAATCTTAGCAAGCTGAAAACGTATAAGAAAAAAAGTATTTACAGTTGAAATGAATCACATCATTTGTCCTATAGGATGTGGATTGGGGTTTCTTTGTTTACTGGTAAAACCTATCCCAGATTCAAATGGCAAACCCACTACAACCAGCCTCACACTGATGTGACCCAAACAGTAGAAACAGCTGCCTGTGAGTAGGGTTACTGGCTCTGCACTTCTTTAACCGCGGCTGTGTGGACAAGCTGTGTAATGCGGCAGGCATAAGCTTAAAGGGGTCTGTGTTAAAAGGGACATGAAGAAAAAGTGACACTGTTTGCTCATTTGCATATGATTTCCCAGAATCCCTGGTTGCAGTGGAAGCATTGCATGCTGGGAGATAATGGGGGGGAAAGCAGGTTGCAGACCTCTCTGAGACGTGTGAATGTGCTCACAAGGGGTATTTTTATTTTCTGGTGAACTAACCTATTACCATATTTACTACGTCAAATAGGAATTTTAACTTGCCCTACGTCAGTCACTTCAACGGCCTTACCATGAACCAATGTGCCTGCGTGGCTTGGTCAATCTACCCACTTATTTCCCCTGCAGCACTCTAATATTAGCTGTGGTGAAGAAAGTCTGTGGGGTCTATTCTCGGAGTTTGACAATCCGCTTCTTAAGTGCCTTTTCCCGTGGGGTGGGCATGCTTTGCTATTCTGTAAGCCATTGTCGCATGTCCAATGTCCAAAGGCTTTATTAGAAGTGGTTTCACTCCGGTTCTGTCAATCCGATCGGCTTGTCAAAAAAGCCTCAAACTCATATTTTTAACTGCTATACTCGAAGCTCCGTTATGCAAACCACTTCTAAAAACTGGCATTTTATCAGGTCACCTAGAGGGGAGAGAGATACGTGTCGCTAGTCACATCCAGAGGCTGCAATATAGGTTTGGCTGAGAGAGCAGACCCCATAAGTCAGACTGGGGACGGAGACAGCCCCTCAGGTCATTCCGCTTCTAACGCACGTACAATCCGGGCGGAGTGGCTGTTACACCGGCGGTTTGTCACTTTTTATAGAAGCCGTTTAGAAGATGCGATTTGCAATAGAGAAAACAGTTTTTTTCTCACATTTAATTCCGCTCCTTCTGAATATGCCAAACAGCGCGGATTGGCATGGACTTCATCACAGCTACGAGAATAGGACCAGGTGTATGTACCAAGCTCTCAAACACTGCATCTTGATAAACACTGTTTATGTTTCTGCTTAAATCTATTATCATGTAAGGGACTGGTATGTTTCTGGTACGCTTCTAACGGGTCCCCATCGTATACACCTGTTATCCAGACTAGAATAGATGTAGAAATGTATATTTATGTTCTGCAAAGCTTCCCTAAATTCTACCAGATCACTTCATGACTTGAGAAAGAAAACAAAATATAAAGTAGCTTAGAATCTCATATTAGAAACTGCTCTATGCACCGATTTACCAGCAAACACCCATTATGAGAATCTAATACATACCCCCTACTCTTATGATCATTACATAAGAGACATTACAAAATATATATTTCCACAGCCCGGCCAGTGGATTTCTAGGCGCAAAATTGTAGCCGGATAAGGAAATAATCAGAAACACATGTTGGGAAAAACAAAATGGCCGGTAAAACTCTCTGGATGTGTGGCCAGCACAAGACAGACTGAAAAAAAAACCCCAATAGAACAGCGTTTCCCAAGTGAGATCCCAAGCAGAACTCTACTTACAAATGTCTTAGTGCAGTCTCTTCCATGCATTAAAGAGCAGCCAGGAGTGCAACGTTACAGGCCCTGTACGGACCGCTCATCATGATAACGGTGTTTCCCATTGTGCCAGCGCCCTTTGGCATAACATGAGCAAATTATTAACTACAATTCAAAGCCTTTGGGTTCACCAATATTACAACATATTTCCGCATGGAAATGACACTACATTAAACTATTGGTATTTAGTGGGAAGATATTCCCAGGGTGTGTGGTGAGAACAGGAGACAGCGTGAGAAATGATGCGTTAATTAGTCTTTTCTTTAATTCGTCGCTACCTTTCCACATTAAGGGCGCTCATATTCTGAGCAATGAAAGTCCCAGAAGAGGAAATACTGGGTTACAGTGTAAATATCGTTACAAAGTACCAAGATCCCAAGCTTTGCAAGTCAACTCTCATCAAGTATTTCTTACTGTGTCCATAAGTATTATCATGAAATATAAGAGACTAGTCAGTTCTCCTTTATGCTTCATATGACTAATTTCAGATCATACTTTGATTGTTAGATAAACTTAAGACATGATTGACACTAAAATAGACATGTTGAAATAACTCCATCAGTATCAGCACAATGGCAGATCAGCCAGTTGATGAGCATCATATTTATATGTGTATGGTACTTATAGCAAATGCTGATGTGATGTACCATATATCAACTGTACTAATGTTATTTCCCTCAATTTCCAAATGCATTTCTGTGCACTGCAAGTCTCTGACACGAGACATACAACATGATACAAAATTAGAGCACTGTGTGCTAATGGTGAAACCCTCCCAGAGTGCAATAAATAAATATGTGGAGTAAAGAAGTGTGAGCTAGTGAACTTGAAATGGATTCTTGCCCTAAAATGTTCTGCCAAATAGAAAGTAGGAAATCAAACAAGGGCAATTACAAAGGGTATTGGGAATAGCTCACAAAGGCCCGTAATTTACTAAACGGTGCTACGCTATTGCACGTCTTCCCTCCCATTCATGTGAGGCTGTGCTAAAACATAGCACTGTTTAGTGAATATGCGACACAGGGAGAGATTCACTAAGATCTGGTAAGGGTTATCAGAGCTCGAACCCTCAGTCTCAGCCATGCAAATCAATTTGTAGTTAACACGGGATTGAGTTCCAATACCCCTTAATCGGAGTTTAGTGAATCCTGGGCAAAGTATTTTATGTCTTCTAGCATATTTGGTACTTTAGTGTACTTCACTTGTATATATGTGCGTATGTATATTCAATATAATTCAAATGCATTTCACTGCATTAACGTAATTATGGATTATCATTACAAAATAAGAGAATATTTATGATGTCTCCAGAGAAGTTTAATTGTTTGGGAGTGGTTCTAATTGTGTTCTACATAAACCATTATTTATTTTCCTAGTTGTGTTGCAAAATTGGGAATCCTGGTCTGAAACTATAACTAAGAATATAGTAATTGCATGGAGTTCTCTCCCAGAGATGTATGACAATAGAGAAATAATTATAGCATAACTAAGCCTATTGTGTGAGATAAATAGATGTATTAAAAACACAATTTCAGTGCAAGTCATCTATCTCATTAGAAGATGTATTCTGCTACCCTGTCAAGCTATTACCTGAAGACAATGTAATTGTAAGACTGAGGCATTTGAAATGAGGTTAAAAGTGGAAAATGTCAAAGGGAAGTAATATTCATGTTACATTGAGAGAAGAAATGGGCAGAACGCATCAGTGAATGTCACACAGAGAAGCCAAATCTTACACCGTACTTAATGGAAATCTTCACGGGTATGATGGTGTAATACAGGGGGGCTCAACTCCAGTCCTCAAGACCACCCAACAGGTGAGGTTTCAAGGATATCCCAGCTTCAGCACAGGTGGCTCAATCAGTGGCTCAGTCGAAGACTGAGCCACTGATTGAGCCATCTGGGCTGTAGCAGGGACTGATTGAGCCACCTGTGCTGAAGCTGGGATATCTTTAAAGCCTGACTTGTTGGGGGGTCTTGAAGACCAGAGTTGAGCCCCCCTGGGTAATGCAATGATGGGCTCCCTGTGTCCGCCTCCCATTACCTAGTGGTAGGTGAATGGGATGGGTCGGCATGGCAACCCGACACGAGCCATGAAGGGGTGCAGGGAGGAAATAGCAGGCGTGTGGTCCTAAGCAGCATTAGAGAATCCAACACTGGTTTTCCAAAGTCCCCATCCGAGGAACATGGGGTACTGTTGTCAGTGACTCGTTTAGGGGGTTAATGGGGGATTGATGCCTTTCTTACCAAAATCTGACACACAAGTATTTTAAAACCATTTACTCTGAGGTAATGAGAAATTTAAACAAAGTTCCCCAGCTACAAAACCAGGTGTAAAATAACAGCACCCCAGTTTTCTCAATGGAAAAAAATAATATTGCTTTCAACAGGATTCATTTTGTGCCGCTCTTGGCATCAGACATGCAGCTCAGAAACTCCGATAAGCTCCCTCAAACACTTTATGTTTCATTCTCATAGGTCCAGTAGCAGGTGCACTTTTATCAATGGCATTTTGGAAAAAATGATGGCCTTCTCATACTTCAATTATGGATTTCATCCCCAGTAATTCTCAATGGAGGAGAGCCATCTGGAAAACGATGGAAAGAGAAGTTTTAAGCTAAGAAATTATTACTTTGCTACAAAGATTCTCTGAATACAATGATTGGAATCCTTACTTGGTATATTTCGAGCATAATTTAATATATATCCTATATTAACCTGTTAGGTGGCAGATGGCCATACAGGAATTTGCCTAGCAACGTGCAGTGAAGCACTTAGCGAACTTAATAGACTTCTAATATATGAAGTTAAGTCATCTAGAGATTACAGGAAATATACAGGATAATACTCACACCCACGCTGATTCATCCCCCCAGTACTGCAAGTTATCTTTCTCATTCCTGTTGGCTACATGGCAGGATGAATAAGAGAGTGAAGCTGCAACTCACGTTCACCTAATTATATGTAAAAGTTAGATCAGGAGGGGCAAACTCCAGTTCTCAAGGGCCTCCAACCGGTCAGGTTTCAACGATATCTCTGCTTCAGCACAGGTGGCTCAAGCAGTGGCTCAGTCTTCGAGCAGTGGCTCAGTGATTGGGACACCTGTGCTGAAGCAGGGATATTCTGGAAACCTGGGGGCCTTCGAGGACTGGAGTTGGCAGCCGCTGTGTTAGATGCTATCAAGAGAAATTCTTCCTTTAGAAATCTTGAATTCTTAAACACCTCAGTCAAATACAGTTCCCAGGGAGCTACTCATTCATTTAATAAGTCTGACACGAGCGGCACCTGCTCAGTTGGCCTGCGAGAGGTGAGGTTGAGAGAAACTGTTAGTAAAGTTTATTGTAGTTGAAGGTTCTAATGGAATTGTGTGAATGTCTTAAAATACGCTTCACTCAATATTCTAGCGATTTTCCACACACCCCTCCCCCCCTCGCCCCCTCCCTGTCCCCCCCCCAACCGCCCCCCCCCCCGCCGAGGTACGCATTTGTGCAATATCAATGCAAAGATTCACACACGCCGAAGAATTCAATCGAATTTGATGACTTTAGCCAGAATTTTGCCAAAAATGGCAGTGTATAGAGGGATAAAAGACAAAAAAAAACAATACAACAGGTATATCCAATATTATAAATTATATACATAAATACTTGCCTGCCTCTCTATTTTAACTATATCATTTGTCATATTGGATGTAGCATTGGGGCTTTTTGTTCACAGTTACATAGCTACATATTTACATAGTTACATAGCTACAGTATTACATAGCTACATAGTTACATAGTTACATAGTTACATACTGTAGTAGATGAGGTTGAAAAAAGACATACAGTATGTCCATCAAGTTCAACCTATGCTAAATTTAGACGACTGATGCTTTATCCTATATTTGTACATCAGAATATTTAGTACAAAAAATATGGTTCCCAGCACACAATTAAGAGAAATAATAATGAGCAAAAGGTATATATTTAATCTGTATACAGATAACTACACAAACAAATGAAAAGGGACGAAGAATGTAAATAAACACTACTACAGGTGCGAATATCACTAGAGTTTACAGATATCCCTGCTTCAGCACAGATGCCTCCTATCAGTATATTTAGTATACATTAGGACACAATCCCAGTTGCGCCTATACTGTGTGCTGGGTTTGGGTTCTGAGCTTGTAGGGCTGTGTGTGAGTATACAAAGGGCCACAGCACCTGTAGAGTGTGCGAATACCTTCACATTTGTCACACGTTAATATCGGCACATTCTGACCGGTTCACAAACCTCCAAGAAAAAAAAATCGTCCATCTCTACTAATTTATTGTTACCTAAAGTGTGGAAGGATCAGCAAAGAGATAGCGCCCCCCGCAGACCTTTGGTAGTAGCAAAAACTTGCACTGTTCCATTTTTTTCCCCTTACTTTTTGCAAAAAAAGCACTAGTTCGCACCTTCCAGTTTTGGAGTAGTATTTCGAGGCGGAGATGGCGATATCCCATATTCTAGCCCTGTATTAAAACACTAGAAAATGAACACTTTGGCAAACTATCTTTTTATACCGTACTTGTGATTCTATTTTGATCACGCGCTTTTTTTTTCTTTGCATGCGTTCACAATTTCATTTTATCTCCTAAGATGCTGCTAAGCTGCTGTGTTCAGTCTCAACTCCAAAAAGGAGATGTTCTATATTCATGAAAGTGGAGATTATTCTTGCAAAGAATTCTAGTCATTTTAATAGGCACAAGCGTGCACTGCAGAACATTCAGTAATGAGCGTTAAACCTCTCTGGTTTCCACAACCAATTTTGACTGCACTTTACTTTCACAATCTATATTTAATTAGTGACATGAACGAGTGTCACAGAGACGATGGCCTTTTAAAGTACAAATGTATATAAAAGCAAAATTGTATGTCGGATAGGAATATGTTTTATGTGTATGATTAGGTGTGCTGGTTAATGCGGTGCTCTCACTTTCACTATTGAATTGTGAAAAAGTATAGGAATACTTTGGAAGTAGAGAATACTTTTTTATTTTTTTTATCTGAACCAACAAAATACATTTTAAAGCAACAAAACGTGAAATGTTATATGGTTTTTTTTTTTTTAAATAAATCAGATCTGTAGTATTAGATTACATTGACTGTTTTTTTGGATCTGATCTCAGACGGACTATTAGAGAGGGTTGGGGTACCTTACAATGGATCTGATCCAAGACGCGCTATTAGAGAGGGTTGGGGTTCCTTACAATGCATCTGATCTCAGATGCGCTATTAGAGAGGGTTGGGGTACCTTACAATGCATCTGATCTCAGATGCGCTATTAGAAAGGGTTGGGGTTCCTTACAATGCATCTGATCTCAGACATGCTATTAGAGAGGGTTGGGGTTCCTTACAATGCATCTGATCCCAGACGCGCTGTTAGAGAGGGTTGGGGTTCCGTAGAATTTCACACGATAATTATAGGGTTCCTTACAGAAAGGTTGGATACCTCTAACTTAGGAAATTACATTCCAGTAAGCAGGCTTTGTTTCTATCGACAAACAGAAACCTCAACATATATTGATAACATTCATAAGGCCACTAATAATAATAATCATAATAATACTCAAACATCTCCCTCTTGTTTATGCAATTCCAGGCATTACATATTACTCCAATTAAAATTCCATAGCAATAATGTTTTAATATTTATTCAGTTGGGTCATTGCACTAATTAACGGATCCACCATTAAGCGCTGATTTCTGGAGGGAGACAAGCGTGTCTATTTCTTAGTCTTGTTTTCCTGCTGCAAATGAATTTGTTCTTCTAAATCACGTTGCACGTTTTATTACAGAAATCTACCAAGCAGCATGCATTATATTTTAGCTGATTTCCACAGTAGCAAAGTATTATTATTAAAATAAAAAAGGTGTTTACCAAGAAAAAACGCTTTGCATATGTCACTTCATTAGAATTGAAGTTACTTCACTGGAGGAGTCTCTGCATCTTCAGAATGACTAATTTGTGGTTTAGCTCATGAAATAAACACTCAAGTCCCCTGTGGTCATCACACAAGGAGGTAGACATATGACAAGCCTCCAGCATTCATAAAAGCTGCTCTCTCTCTCTCTGTCTTATGCACAGTTTGAGACTTCATGTGAATGACAGAAAGATTCTGGATATTAAATGATCCCCGAGAGAAGTAAAAAGATCTAAACAAAGCAGGGTTCCATTAAACTGGGGCACACGGTTCACGTGGCAGCTCAGTACACACTTCGTGGGAGGGTGAGATATACAGACAGCTAGGAGCACATCCAGTCTATCATTAATAAATGCTGTTTACTAGCACTTGTTCCCATCTTTCTGGCATACTGCAAGTAAACACCTTCAGATATTAAGTGGTTCCCAAGAGAATAAAAAAATGCCAACAAAAGAGCCAACAAATAAAATACCTTGTATAGGGGTTCGGTGGGCCAGTTGTAGCCCCCCCCCCCCCTTGGGTTAAAGGTGTGGGCTTATACTGAACCAGGGGTGGTCAACTCCAGTCCTTAAGGGCCATCAACAGGCCAGGTATCACCATAGGGATATCCTTGCTTCAGCACTGGTGGCTCAATCAGTGGCTCAGTTATTCCACCTGTGCTGAAGCAGGGGTAGTCTTAAAACCTGACCTGTTGGTGGTCCTTGGTGACTGGAGTTGGTCACCCCTGTGCTAAGCTATGCCCCCTTTCTGCCTGGTGATAGGTTCACCACCGATTGAGTATATATACTCACGTTCCTGGGAATTGTAACTGGAAGAGCCTCATTGAAGATATGTATATAAGTTAATTTGTATAGGAGTTATATTTAATCTGTCCCTGGTTATTGTTTTACAGTCAGGGAAAGCAGCCCCCTAAGGTAGCGCCCATGAAAGACGACCCTAGAAACACTGTGCGTGTAAGTGGAAGGAAGCCTACAGAGGCCCCGCAGATAGGAAACTGAGGGCATAGTAGGATTGTCCCACGCAGCCTGTCCGTAGCTAGTTCAGGTCCCGTATGCTCAAGCGTGGCAGTCAGAGGACGGAGCTGGATAAGGATCCCCAGATGGATGGATGTGTCGGAGCCCACAAGGGGCACGACTGCAATGGGTCCACATGGGCATTACCAAATGGAGGTCACTATACAGAAACAAGCTGCAGTACCTCCCCATGGATACAATGAGAGTAACTAGGGGAGATGGTTTTCAGTACACGCAGATGCACATAGTATACATGTGTAACAGGTGAAGATATCAGCCACCTGATGATATCATAAAGTATGCTGTTTGTACTGTAAAAGTTTCCATCATTGCTTCCTCTACACCCAGCCCAGCACCCTGAAAGGTATGAGAGCCCGAGCAAAGTCATGTAAAGAGATACTTGATGGGAGCCTGGCACGGAGGGTTACATAATTGCGAAAAGGTAAAACTATATTCAGTTACTTAATACTTTGAGCAAGATGGCACTGCACGGTGAATGAGAGAACACTCTCCAATGGGCCACTCCAAAATACACCTGGTGAGTCCTTGTTAAAGGACCGCATGGTCCAAAACGCGTAGGAAGGCGGCACTACCCCAGTGGATGATGTTATTTTGATTAATAAATTCTATTGTTTAACCCCCTGGCTCCCTGGCATTGCACTGCTGTTTCTTCTTTTTCTCTAGACTCCAAAATACACAACTTAGATCAATTAATTTGACCAATACGTTCGAAAATTATGTTTATTCACTTAGTATTCTGTAGACCCAAAGAACAACCTTTTTAGTTATTTTTTTTTTACTTTTTTTGTTCTGAGCAAATGACCTTATGTTTCATGGGACTGGAAGACGATTTATGATGTTCTATTTCTCAAAGAGATAATGCTGAAGTTTAATATTCTTTTAAATTTACAACTTCAAAGAGGCTTAGCGCCGAACACCCGACCTTCATGGGGTCACATGCATGACCAATTTAATGATACGTTTTAAAAGGAGTGCGCTAAATACTCAGATTAACTCTATAGATTAAACTGTACTGAAAGCTTGAATAATGTCAACAAAATAGATCTACGATTTCACTATGCGTAAAGTTCATTAATTGGCAGTGATTTTTGTGATTTGTATATGCACCATTTATACTAAGGGTGGGCAACTCCTGTCCTCAAGGGCCCCAACAGGTCAGGTTTTCAGTATATCCCTGCTTCAGCACAGGTGGCTCAATCAGTGGTTCAGTCTGCGACTGAGCCACTGATAGAGCCACCTGTGCTGAAGCATGGATATCCGTAAACTCTGATCTGTTGGTGGCCTTTGAGGACAGGAGTTGGCCAGTCAACAACTGACTACCTGATTGAGCCACCTGTGCTGAAGCAGGGATATCCATAAGCCCTGGTCTGTTGGTGGCCCTTGAGGACTGGAGTTGGCCGCCTCTAGCCTAAAGAGTCAAACTGCAGTAACTGAAATGCAGATTTAACACCAAAATATGAATTATGTTGAAAGCATGGGGGCTGGAACAAGGGGTGTGGGGGGCTTTGGCCCCTCCTGTGCTTACACATTTTTACATTATGGCAATGTATATACGTTACTAATTTTGGATGTACAGCACTTTCACCCCAAAATGAGTTCCTGCACTACCATGCCTCACAAAAAGTGGTTTTGACCGATGCAATATTTGTGCAGTAGGTTTAACCGCATTATTAAAGGCGATTTTCACATTAACGCGCTACTCACTAAAATATAATACAAGAAAATATCGGGCTACCGCCAAATATTAACTCTGTTATTTCACCTACCCCAGTCTGGCATAACGGTGCCGGTGTACAGGGCCGCAGACAGATTTCCGGGGCCCAGGACTAGAGTTACGTCTGCTCCCCCTCCCGCCCGGGGGGTATGCGAACCCCCCCACCCATGTCACACCTCACGAGTCCCCTCTATTTCCCACCCTCTTCCCATGTATTTCTCTCTCCTCTGTCTCAGACCCTCTTCCTCATTCTCCCCCCCCCCCCCCCCCCCCCGCCTTGCATGTATTTCTCTCCCCTGCGTCTCACTCTTACTGCCTCTTTTCCTCACTTACTCCCTCCATCCTTCTCCCCCTCTCTCCTCTCACTCGCCCCCACCTTCCATCAACTACCCTACTCTCACTCAATCCCTCTCCTGCAAAATACATAGAACCCCACCCCCAATACATAATAAAAAGCCCCCCACTCCCCTCAATACATATTTAAAAGTCTCTCACTCCTGTGCCGGTCCGCTCCTCTGGTCTTCAATCCTTGTCTTCTGCCGCTGCCGGTAAGCCAGGTAAGTGAGAAGGAGAGGGGGGGGGGTGCAGATGTCCAGATAATACTTTCCGTATTATCTGTCATTTTCCATTATCCAAAACATTGGAGAGGGAGCGGCTCAGTGAGTAAAATACACTGACTGAGAGTTTGAAGCAGGGGAGCCTGGTTCAATTCCCGGTGTCAGCTCCTTGTGACCTTGGGCAAGTCACCTTATCTCCCTGTGCCTCAGGCACCACAAACATAGATTGTAAGCTTCACGGGACAGGGACCTGTTTCTGCAAAATGTCTCTGTAAAGTGCTACGTATAACTAGCAGCGCTATACAAGAAAAAATTATTATCATTATTACCTTATGGGTCCTGTTTAGGTCAGATAATCGGGGCTCTACTGTAACAATAATAACTTTATTTATATAGCGCTTTTCTCCCAATGGGGCTCAAAGCTTTACAGTTACAAAAAGGAGAGAAAAAAAGAAGAAACAGTTAAGGTTATAAACGAGACCAAACACAAGGAAAGATACAACGCAGGATGAGACGGTGCTGTTGATATTAAATGTCGGACAGGCTGGGGTTCATTAATTAAATGCCTGGGTAAACAGGTAGGTCTTTAGCCTGTTTTTATTGTTTCCCAGGGAGGGGGCCTCTCAAACTGTACGAGGCAGACTGTTCCAAAGGGTGGGAGCAGCGTGGCTTAAAGCTCGGGCACCAAAGGAAGTCAAGGGGATTCTGGGAACTTTTAGGAGTCCTTCACCTGCAGATGGAAGTGAGAGAATGGAAGGGAACTAGAAGCTCTTACAGACAGCCGGGACCCCGGGCATGTAGTGCTTTGTATGTCACCAAGCCAATATATATATATATTAGAGATTGCAGGACCACCAGACAAAAGGGAATTATTGATACTACCAACAGCGTTGGATCACATTTGTGATCATTTCTAAGAATTGCACTTTTTATTGTCTATGTTGACACATATTATTTTACTAGTAACAATACCAAAAGCATTCAATACTGACTGCATAATAGGGAATAGCCTGTATTAATATGACATTAAAAAGACCTTTTCCATTAATCATGAATCAGAGAATAATGTATTAGTTTTAGTAATTGCAACACGACACACAATTTCTTCCGTTTATACTATTAATCCTGGTACAGACGGCCAAGTAATAAATGTAAAATATGAGGCAGGATGTGGAGATTGTTGTGATGTCACCTGGGTTTGGTTCTGTGACCTTTCTCACTGGCCACACCTCCCATGTCCTTCTTCCCTGTCCTACTCACCCCTTCAGTCCTCCTCACCTACCTTACTCCTGGTCTCACCTGTGGCCCACCCCATCTAAACTCCTCGCCACCACTCCTCCTCTCACCCTCCACTCTCCTTCCTCTCAATCTCTCGCCTTGGACTCCTCCACTCAACCCCTCACTCTGCAATCCTCTACTCCTCCACACTCCTTCCACTCAATCTCTCACCTTGCACTCCTCTACTCCTCTCACCCTCCACTCTCCTTCCACTCAATCTCTCCCCTTGCATTCCTCTACTTCATCCCTCACCTTGCATTGTTCGTTTCACCGATCTCCATCCCTCCTCTTCCTCCATTTTTCCTCTCACTCTCCAATCTCCCTCCACCAACCCTCCTCTCCCCCTCCATAACTCCTCCTCTCCCCCTCCACCGCACCTCCTCTCACCGTCTACTCAGCGTAAAGTATTACTAGTGTTACCAAATCACGCAAGATGATCTCCATTTTAACACGTGGTAAAAATAACGTTATAATAATAATAATTTTGATAAAATACACATTATATGGGTGTCAATAACAAACTTTGATTGTGTTCCGCTAGTGCTAATAACTTAATTTTAATCAACCTTTGACTCCCCCCTAAGTCACACCATTTGGTGCATAAAAGACGCCATGTTGTAACTCACAAATCCCTTGATAAAACTGGTGCCAGTGGTAATGTGTTATCCTGCGATAACGTCTGCTACATCTATATCCAGTCTGCCTCTGCTATTTTCTTTGCTGTCAAGAAGCGGTAGAGGGTGGAACAGCAGATGCTCGGCGCTGAAATATAGGTTAAAGCCATCCTTGGGGAACCCTCGTATTGCTGCATGTTTCCTGAACAATACCTTTACTGCAATGACGCAATACTACTATTAAGTAGTGCCTCATTTAATTAAGTAAAAACTAAGACTGCCATGCATATTAATGAGCACTCTGATGAGCATTAATTTTTGATGGCGTTCGTTAAGAGGCGGTATAAATTCTGACAAATTTTCTCTTTGACAGACGGCCAAAAATTACAATGAGAAGTTGTTTCAAAATGTAAATCCACGTGTTTCCCACGGGACGATCTTCCGAAAACATAAATAGCTTGGAGCTTGAAGCATTACACAGTATAAAGAAATGACGTGACAATATCCCTCCTGCCTTACACTGTGTGTAAAGAACAAGGCGTTCATTACGCTTCAGGTAGTACGTTTCCTCCTTGCTTCCAGCATCATATCTGGTAATGTTTTAGGCAAAGCGTAGCTATAACCTTTAGTTACATTTTCTAGTTTATTCAAAGGTGTTGACCCTTATTTACCAAACCATATTCTGCCATTAGACACCTTCCGGCATTTGAAAGACGCCTTACAGAGCTTTAAGTCAATGAGCTGTGAGGTGACATCCGGCACCAGCAAGTGTCCCACGCCATAGCACCACTAAGTAAACATGGCACATAATGTAATGGGTAGAGGTGACTATAAGTGCACAGCTTATCATATTAATACTACCACAGTATCTATAACTCCTAATAACGTCTCTCGTAAATATGCAACTTTGTATATTATCCCCTGTACTGTCTCTGTAAAATTCTGCGTACATTGGTGGTACTATATCAAACAACCCTATACATATAATATCATACTATTTTTGTTTCCCAATTCTGAGATATTCCATTTTTGGGGGGAAGGGGTAATACTGCAGGGGTTGATGATCACCTTTAAACTTATAGCAACTGATTTAGCAGATTTGGGCAGTGCAGCATTATTTAAAGAGGCAAACCAAGCTGACAATTTTTTTAACATAGGATTGAAGCAGGGGGTCTCCGGAGCTGAATCCCATTCATTTCAGCTCTGGGGACCCCCTGCTTCCGGAGAAACTTACCTCCGTAGCAGGTGCCGGCAGCCGCTCGGCTAGCAGGGTTCACATAATGGCCGCTTTTCAAAGCTCCCGTGGCCTGCGGGTTAATAAGAAGCCGTTACATCAACCGGTGCGGCTTCCTATTGGCCGAGCGATTCGTGGCCACGACGTCACGAAGCTGGTTCGCCCTCATTAGGCGAACTGCTCACGTGACGCGCTTTCGAGCGACAAATTCAAATTCGCTTGCCTGAGCAGGCGCAGGCGCTCGCTCACGCTGGCCACACACATCGCTGCAATGTGTTTCATCGCGTCAAGCGTGAGGGCGCCCGGCCCTTCAGCGCCCCCCCCCCGGACGAGTCTTTATACGAACAGCACAGAGATTATCAGAGGAAACTGCACAAAATATCCTGCCGAGCAATGCGGGTCGCACATCAGTAATTTGAAATAGCTACAAAACCGAATTACATAGAAACAACCTCACGCAATTAAAATATTTCCAAGCTGACTTTCTTTGTACAAAGTATACTTAAACACCATAACGCAGCTTGTGAAAATAACTGGATTTGAATATAGGATGAAGTAAACACATTCGCTTAATCCCCAGACATATTACATTCATTGAACGCAGTAATTGAGTTTGCATTCATTATTAACTTGGTAGGGTTTTTTTTTTTTTTTTTTTCCCTTTTTAAGTAATAACCAAAATCTCTCAGGTCATTAAGACTGTGTTGACTAGTTTAAGCTTAATATTCTGTTTAAACAAGCGCAACATTTTAAATGCACGATGATCCCAGCGGCTCGGTCTGAAAACAATGTTGAATCTGCTTCGAAAACACATTTATTTATCCTTCCCAGCTCTGAATTTGTGACCAAAAACATACATTTTCATTATCATTTTGATGTATCTCTAATCCACAATTGCTCCGAGGCAGACGGCAACTGACAAATGAGGATTAAATTCGTGCTAAAATGTTACTTGCTGTTTCCCACATGTTCTAATTTGTGTAAAAGTGTTTACTAAGTAAAACTTTTATATCTTTTTTTTAAATACTGTCACGCTCATGGCTGTTTTGTCTAAAGAAACTAAACTAAAATGTTTTTCGGACAGACCAAGTTGATCTGTGCAGAGTTTCCAAATTATATGGAAATGGCCATGGCAATTTATTTGGGACAAATGTACAATGAATGAATAGTTTTGTCTTTTCTTATTTAATCTTTACCAAGCGCAGGTGGAAGATGACCCCCAAAGTACCAGGATCAGTATTGGTGTATTTAATAGTGGTACTAAGTACTGAGTGGGATAACCTGTGAAACACAGTGTGTGTTGGTGCATATTGGGTGTTACTTACAGATCGAGGTGGGTGAATTTGCCAAAATTTGCAGGATTTTTCTTTTAATTTCGGGTGAAAATTAGCAATAATCGCAAACATGGTGCAAATTTGTACGCAGAGTTTTTTTTTAAAGAAAACTTGCGGACTTTTGCTTATTTTCAATGATCTCTTTTGCGATTTTGCTAACTTTTAATTGTTCGCTAATATTCTATTTGCAAATTAACGAACCTTTGATTATTTTTGCTTTTTTGAGTATTCAAATAAATAGCAGTGGGTGTTATTTTTCGAGTTTCTAATAAATTAGCGGATGTTCGAAAAGGCGAAAAAATGTGCCCGCCTCTGCTTATAACAGATGTCAAGGGGAGGGTTTGCGCGCTTCTGTTACAGTGTGTGAGATACAAATAATAACGTCAAATAAATATTACCCAAATAGGGCTGTGTTGTGAGATCAAATGATGACAATCAGATTGAGATTACAAACAGGTATAATGACTTTGAATGTGCACGGTTTTCTGTTTTAGTGACGTTCCCCATTGCTTGTAGTAACAAAGGAGAGAGAGGGAGTAGGGGGTATGATACCTTATATTGGACCAACAAGTAGTTGATACGTTACAAGCTTTCCAACCTCTCGGGGTCCTTCACTGGGTCTTACCCCGACCCCGAGAGGTTGGAAAGCTTGTAACCCAGGGGTGCTCAACTCCAGTCCTCAAGACCCCCTCAACAGGTCAGGTTTTGAGGATATCCCATCTTTAGCACAGGTGGCTCAATCAGTGGCTCAAAGACTGAGCCACTTGCGCTGAAGCTGGGATATCCTTAAAACCTGACCTGTGTGGGAGTATTAAGGACTGGAGTTGAGAACCCCTGTTGTAACATATCAACTACTGGGTGGTCCAACAAAAGGTATCATACCCCCTACTCCCTCTCCCTCCTTATGTCACCCCTCACACACGGAATATGCTCTTCTTGTGTGGAACATTGTTTTAGGGGTTTACTTAACGTGGTCTTTCACTTCTCTATATTGCTACACAAGTAAATGTGTCAGAGTAACTTCCTTCCCTTCGCTTGACTGACTTGAAGGATCCCCTGCCACGTAAAATGTATGGTGTATTCGAGGCCCCCCTGAGCCCATTACATTCAGTCGTTGGGATCTGCCACGTACTATTTCTTTGGTTGATACAAAGAGAGACACAAAAAAGACAAAGTCCGCTCAGAAACCAATAGGTCCCGAGGCAATATTTCCTTCCTAAGCCCCCAAATGAATGATTGGTGGGGAGTGCGGACTAAAGACTTGAAATAGGTCATTTAACATACAATTACTGATATAAAACCTCCATATAACCCACACAGTCCTACATCTGCACCGTTTAGTGACATTTCCATGAACCATTTGCATAATCTAAATTAGATACTGTATCTGATATTAACATAGCCAACACCATCCACAGATAAGGGGGGCTCAACTCCATTCCTCCCCCCCCCCCCAACAGGTCAGGTTTTTAGGCTATCCCAGCTTCAGCACAGGTGGCTCAATCAGAGGCTCAGTCAAAGACTGAGCCTCTGATTGAGCCACCGATTGAGCCACCTGTGCTGAAGCATAGACTGATTGAGCCACATGTGCTGAAGCTGGGATATTTTTAAAACATGACCTGTTGGGGGGGGGGCTTGTGGATTGGAGTGGAGCACCCTTGCCATAGAGCTGCGCCCCCCTGCCTGCTCCCCCTCGCTCCCGCGCCCCCCTTAATTTGTTTAGCGGCGTCAAATAACATCGTGGGGTCACGTGACGTGACCCTGTTGCCATGGGGATGGGCGTGTGATGTCACTCTGTATGACACAGCAGCATCATTTGACGCCTCATTGTCATGGAAACGCGTCGCAGCGACTCTTCCGAGTCCAGGTAGCGTAGTTGCAGAGTCCTCACGCGATCCCCCGGCATTTAATTTAAATGCCTCGGGGAACACCGCGGCGCCTCTGCAACCGCCTGTGCCCCCCAAAAAATGTCCAGTGCCCCCCACTTTGCGCACCGCTGCCAGAGCATTAATGCAATCCTGGTGTGTAATTGTGGCAATACAATCCCTCTTCCTTGATACGGCACTGCAGCAGCTTGGTTATCATGAAAGTAATCATCACATGTGGGTTTACAGGTCCCGCGAGCACATAATTAGCTTATCATCCTCTGATGTCCTCCTGACTTGTAAGCACATTACAGCAAATTGCCTGAAATGCTGGAGGTAAGCCTTCTGTTGTGTGATTCTCCTTATAAAAACCTTCTCTCTCTTTTTAAACCTATCTCTAGGCAGGGGGTTTGGTTATCAGAAGGTAATCCCCAGTCAGACAGACTCCTAATGTGGTTATTTTCCAATGATACTGTGTCTCTGTTCGTTAATGAGGCAATCCAAGCAATATGCTACATGTGTGATTTTATTTACTAAATCGGTTCTGTAGTATTAGATACTACTTACTGCATTTTTTTATTTTATAATTCAACTCTTAATGCCATTTTTCATGAGTTTTAATATAGTGAGCATACTTTGATTTCTATAGCAGGTTTTCTTACACTTCCCCAGTAGTGCAAGAACTTTGTAACACTTTCCTGTTTGTGATAACTTGTTGCCAATGTTCCCAGCAGTTTCTGCTGCAAACTGTAACAATAGAGAATGTTACCGTAGTAATATCAGGATACTTTGTAGCTGCTGAGTTACACTGACCGAAGGGTTGTTTGAAACTGAAAGGCAGCCATTTATTGAACCCTCAGAAGCAGAATCGTTGCTGATCGATCACGGGAGAACCAATCGATCGGCAGCTTAGTTAATTTGTTTTCAATAAAAGTCATCAAAGGCTGTTATATATTAAACAAAAATATAGATATATTTTATTTAGTGCCACTTGGAATGCCTCTTTCAGGGCTGTTATATAGTTTGTGCGGACGTGTGCGCATGCGTGTCGGTGCGAAGGCGTGTGCACGTGCCGCACACGTTTTGTGTGTATTCTGTGCGCGAGTGTATGAATGTATGTGTGTGTGTATCGTGTGTCGAAGACTGAGTCACTGATTGAGCCACCTGTGCTGAAGCAGGGATCTCCTGAAAAGCTGACCTGTTGGTGGCCCTTGAGGACTGGAGTTGTCCACCCCTGAGCTACATCTTCAGGTAGGACAATCAAAGTTCCACGGTGGTAACCTATGCCTTTAATTTTAAGCTGGGAGGACAGTAGAGGGAAGAAGAATAGTGGGCATCTAAATTCCATGAATCTAATGTATGTCAGGCACTATATTATGTTAGAATAGATATATGAGAAGTCTAGCTTCACATTTGCTGCAAAGTTATTATAATGACACATCACGGGGATGATACATTGTGTCTGGCTTCATCAGTCTTCTGTACTGTAATATCACGGACATAACCAGATGTGACTTGACTTGGAAAAACATTGCTGTCGAAATATAAAGAATAGCAGAACTCGTGGTTCTGACTCTATGTAGCATTCTGTTGGTCACCAAGTAACATAAGATTTATGATGTAGGTATTCCAAGAGGATAAGAGGACTATAGTATAGTTGACAACTGCAAGTAGCAAATGGGCATTGTGACGGTGGGGGACCAGAGACCAGCATATTAAAGCTTAAGCCTAATCTCTGACCCCTATCTGTTTGATGGATGTACCAGATCACCCTGTATATCCATCTGCCTGTGGCTCATGTAGCCGGGATGTGGTAGGTTAACCCCAGTAATGTGTAGGGAGACTTTATTGTATGCACACTGTGCGTTGTAAACTGTTAAGGGCATTCCCTTTGTTTCCGGGTTCATGCTGGGCTGGTAATCCAATTACCCAGTCGGCACGCTCAGGAACCCGGGCTGGTTCCACAGGGAGATCGGAGGCAATAGAGGGTGGGGTTGGGCAGTCCTCCTATCTGGGAGATGTTGGTCCGAAGACAGAGGCATTGTCTGCCCAGACAGAGAGACGCCTATCTCCTCCAGAGATAGCAAGCCGGCACTTACAGCAGGGGGAGGTAGACGCTGCTCTCATTGGTCGGTTTATAATTCCCTCCCTCCTTGCCTTGGCTTCCCTGTCACACCCCCAGCCCAATTTGGCCAACACAGGTGTGCCCTCGAGCTGTGATTGGCTGCCTTTCCAGCATCTGCGCCGGGAATGGTTGCTGCCCCGAGATCCATGATTTCCTATGGAGACCTGGAACATAGAAAAGCAGCGGCCAATCTGAGTCCCGCCGATCTTTGCTGGGCTGGCGTGCAGATAGACTAAGCGCGGGGCTCTGAGGACGAGCCAGAGACACCCGAAAACGAGGCTGTGTGTTTGCCGAGCGGGAGATTTGAATTTGCTTGATTCCAACTTGCATCCAGCGCTATCGGTATCCTGCAGGATTGACAGTGGAAGCTGCTCCGGGAAAGTTATTTCGGTGGCGCCGGACATCTAAGCGATTGGGATTCCCTCTGTATTGCGTGGGGGGTTTCTGAGTGTGGCTCTGTTGGGACATTGTGCTCCGTCTGTTGACTCTGGGCGAAATAAACGCCCCATTTATTTGATCTCTGTGTTCTGTCTGGTGCTTGATCTCGCGACAGGCTTAAGATCTTATTTTCCCCATAACCACATACCCAAGTACTCTCAAACTAAGAAGTAAAGTATGTGCATAACAAAACAGTATCAAAACTCTAACATCACCGTATACATTTTAGTGTGGGATTACTAGCATATACACTGGCCTCGTGGATGAAACTGGTAGAGGATAAAGTTGCCAAAGATACTAAATATCGACATGCTGTCTTCGCTAGAACTGAGAGTAGTGAAACAAGGTCAAGTTTAATAGTCAAGCATTAGGAGGAATTTTAAATTCAGTCAGATCTAAATGAGTTAAAGTCCTATTTTCCCCATGCAGTGTATCGCATCATATCTTTGGAATGAGCCATTTTTATAATGTTATCAAATATTAGATTGTCCATATGTCTCTTATGCAGCCATGATTCTTAAATATTTGAGTTTTATATATGGTCTCACAAACCATTGGATGGGCAATATTCTTTAATATAAAAATATTCTATTTGGTTATCATTTCAAACCTTTTTCTGAGTTGCTGTTTTCTTTTATGACAAGCCACAAACGATTTACACAATTACACTGGCTTTATTGTTAGTATCCATATCTTAAAGTGAAACAAATTCCTGAAAGTGCAGGTCTCCTCTAGGGCAGAGATACAAAGTGCAGGTCTCCTCTAGGGCAGAGGTACAAAGTGCAGGTCTCCTCTAGGGCAGAGGTACAAAGTGCAGGTCTCCTCTAGGACAGAGATACAAAGTGCAGGTCTCCTCTAGGGCAGAGGTACAAAGTGCAGGTCTCCTCTAGGACAGAGATACAAAGTGCAGGTCTCCTCTAGGACAGAGATACAAAGTGCAGGTCTCCTCTGGGACAGAGATACAAAGTGCAGGTCTCCTCTAGGGCAGAGGTACAAAGTGCAGGTCTCCTCTAGGGCAGAGGTACAAAGTGCAGGTCTCCTCTAGGGCAGAGGTACAAAGTGCAGGTCTCCTCTAGGGCAGAGGTACAAAGTGCAGGTCTCCTGTAGGACAGAGGTACAAAGTGCAGGTCTCCTCTAGGACAAAGGTACAAAGTACATCTCTACTCACAAATTCCCAATGCAAGTTAGGTGACCCACATGGACCTTCCATCAGGTGGTGAAACTTTGTTTCTTCTCTGTTCTTGGCTGTTACAATAAATTAAGACTTGCATTGTGAACCTGTGAGTAGAGATGTACTTTGTATCTGTGTCCTAGAGGAGTCCTGCACTTTGTACCTCTGTCCTAGAGGAGACCTGCACTTTGTACCTCTGCCCTAGAGGAGACCTGTACTTTGTATCTCTGCCCTAGAGGCGACCTGCACTTTGTATCTGTGTCCTAGAGTAGATCTACATTTTGAGGACTTTGTTGGTCTGTGATGTGTTGGCTGCACAAGCAGGATTCTCCTTTCCTGAACCTGTTACCCCGTACTTTGGAACTGTACCATAAAGTGGACATTCCCTGAAAAAAAAGAAAATTTTTGTTAATACTGTACGACTTTAGCACCAGAAAATTGAAGGTGATTTTGTGAATGCCCAGATTTAATTCCTGATAAATCTGCAGTGCATGTATTTTCACTAAAACAGCTTCACAATAAATGTAAATTGGAGCCTAAAATCTACTTGAGATGGTAAATGCTAGAAATTGGTTTGAAGCATTTTTCATCGTATGGTCTTTAGTGCCTGCCAATGTGTATTAACGCTGTCCAGCTTTCCTGCAATCTGTGTGGAACAACCATTTCAATTCTGGCAAAGGAACAGCTCTATATGCCTTTGTATATTAAAAACAGCTCAATATAATGTTACGAAACTTTGGGGAAAAATCCAGCCCCCAGACTTAATATCAAGTTGCCAAAAACTAAATTTGCTGTGTTATCCAACATTTTTAAGCCCTGAAGGAACATTCAATGCCTGATTTGGCTTTGCGAGGTATAATTCAGGAACATTGCCTTTGTCTTTATCTACTACCGTGGTTTTCTGGGCGTACTGACTGAAAAAGGTGGACATCGTAGAAACCTTAAAAGAAAATACCCTGTGGTTCTCCTCCTACCACAATTTGGATTTTGTTATCTCAATTGTTTCATTGGATGCTGAATCTTAGGTATTCATTCCTTTAAAAAATCTGTGCTATGCCAACAGGAAGCAGAGAGTATGGCTTATACCAGGAGTGGCCAACTCCAGTCCCCAAGGGCCACCAATAGCTCAGGATTTCAGGATATCCCTGCTGCAGCACAAGTGGCTCAATCCTGTGCTGAAGCAGGGATATCCTGAAATCCTGACCTGTTGGTGGCCCTTGGGGGCTGGAGTTGGCCACCCCAGGCTTACACACAGCAGTGGTTGTGTTCATGTGAATTTGAAACTATTATCCCAAGAAGAAGAAAAATCAGAGCTCTGGGCATTTTATCAGAAATGTAATCCAGGAAATGTACAAGCGGATGTAACTGTAAGTAGAGCATAATGTCGCTGACCCCGTTACAGACTGGGCTAACATTTCATGGTAAGCCAAACAAGAGACTCAACATTGTGCTGAAGTTGTGACCCAATTTGAACTGTAAGAGCACAATATTTGCTTATCTGTTCTTTATTTTGAAAGTGGTTATCGTTACAGGAAAAGCATATTTGTGTTTCATTTCTGTCACCTCAGGAAACAGCACAAAAAAGTGTTTTTTCCATCCATTTCCAACCCCCTCCCTACCATTAACGACCATTAAAAAAAACAACAACAACTGGTGATAGTGCCAATCAGGGGTTGGTTGTAGAAGAGTATAGCAAATAAAAATAACCCTTGTGAGTAGAGATAGGCGAATCCGCCCCAAATCCGTCTAGCAGATTTTCACTCGTGTTACCCCCAAAATACGTTTCGCGGTCTAAAATCAACAAATGGATTTGTTTGGTTTCAATCAGTGCAAATTCATCAAAATCCGTCATTGGATACAACCCATGGATGGATTTGTAGAATCCTATCCGCGGAATCGGCCATCAGTTGGCGTATTCTTAAAAAATGCGGAATCCGTACAGTGTATTGGTAATAATCATTTAAAAAAATTGCTGTACGTGAATCGCCCTTTTTGACATTGATCCACTGAAATCCGCGCACAAAAGGAACCGACCGATTCGCTGCAGATCCAAATTTGCTAAAGAAATTCGCCCATCTCTACGTGTGAGCAGACCTGTCTCAGACAGGTCGGCAACCCTGTTTTTCCCCCATTATCTCCCAGCATGCAATGCATCCACTGCAGCCAGGGATTGTGGGAAATGACACGCTAATGAGTACACAGCGTCACCTTTTGCTTCATGCCCATTTTATAGAAGAGTATAAGAATTTTACGGACAATGTTCTTTGGACATTTTTAAAAGGCCTATGCTGTATTTTTTCAATGAAAACAGATTATTCTACTTAAAAATGTAGTAGACAAGTAGCCTGAAAAATGAATTCAAGTCCAAAGTCCATGTGTGTTTTAAACATAAACATGTTTTATCTACTAAAATTATGAGGGGGAAAAATGAGACAATGCCATTTTTATTAGACTTAATGTTATATTTTTAACCACAAACTACAAATTGCCAACATTTTCTGCTTTGTTAACTGAAATTAAAAGGGGGTGAAAATAATGCTCATGAGAAACCATATTTCAGCCACAAACAAATGTTTGCAAATGCAGCAGACGAGTGTTACCTTTGTCGTTATACATGGAATATAAATACTACATGTGGCTGGAGCCGGTTACATAATGTGATGGACAGCTTTTACTTTCTAATCTTGAAGGTCGGTCGGTCGCTCTTCTTAGTGTCACTCAAGTTAAAATAACTCTTGAAAAATTGATGTGAAGGATTGTAACCTGGCAGCTACAGAAGGGTTCCGCTACTGGAGGATTATCTGGGATGTAAATGCGCTGACATACAGTAGTATCAGAAGGTGCAGATACAAATGTATCTTTCAGTCGACATGATGAAAATACCAAAGGATAGAAATATAAACCCTGACATAGAATAACTGCACAAAAAATGGCCCGAGCGCCTCTAAACCAGGGGTGGCAAACTCCAGTCCTCAATCCCCCCGCCCAAAATGTCAGGTTTTCAGGATATCCCAGCTTCAGCACAGGTGGCTCAATTAGTGCCACTGAACTAGTCATTGACTGAGCTACTTATTGAGCCACCTGTGCTGAAGCAGGAATACCCTGAGAACCTGATCTGTTGGTGATCCTTGAGAACTGGAGTTGACCACTTCCTCTGTAGTGGGTTGCAATAAAGACAAAAAGCATTCCAATAAAAAAAGGGGAAACAAAATGGTGGTTTAATCTCCCGCATCACGTGAGCCAATAAGCAATGTCATCCTGGTTGAACAACCAGGAAGTAGCCTGCGGTACCTTCCCAGGAAAGTGTCTCGGGGGAACCCTGGGTCCCCCGGGGAGAAATAAACGGGGTTCAGCGTTGAATGCTCCCTGCTTCCCACCTAAATATTAAAAAAAAAGTGGTCGAGCAAGTGACACTGCTCCTTTAACCCTTTGAGTGCCAGAGGAGTCCTATTGCCCGAGTGCCGCTGCCCCTCTGGCACAACGCGGTCACATGACCACTTTCAATTGCGGTCCCGTGACCGCGGCAGCCATTTTGGAGGGAAATGGAAGAGAAATGGTCCTCCTTCGACCACTTCCTCACTGGTGAGATCGCATCAATGGGAACGCAGGACGTGATCTAATCGAGAGAAAAAACATGTTCTGTGTGAGCATTATGTCATCACGCCATGGGGGCCCCCAAGGGAGTGCCAGTCCCCACGGATTGGGGGCCAAGTCCTGAGGCACGCACAGGGTTAACTTAAAAGAAAAAACATCAACATGCAAGCTGCTACACAGATAGAAACCCGCACAGAATTGGCTGAGATGTTCTCAGCTGCTTTCAATTTCTGTGTGTCTATATTTGTATGGATTTTTGCATCGGCCTAAATTAGAGATGGATTAAATGGTTGCCATGGAAACCCCAGAAGACAAGCAACAGGAGAAATGCTAAAGAAATCTAAACGTATAACAGTCATGATGTTTTAAAAAATAGAGCAAGAAATATTAGGCAAATTAGACATATTTTGACATTTCATTTTGTTTCTTCAACTTTCTGTGAATTTTCTCTTCCACCAACAGCAATATATGTGTGTAACAGTAACGTATATATACCTGTATGTAACAGCAATATATGTGTGTAACAGCAACGTATATACCTGCATGTAACAGCAATATATGTGTGTAACAGCAACGTATATACCTGCATGTAACAGCAATATATGTGTGTAACAGCAACGTATATACCTGTATGTAACAGCAATATATGTATGTAACAGCAACGTATATACCTGTATGTAACAGCAATATATGTGTGTAACAGCAACGTATATACCTGTATGTAACAGCAATATATGTGTGTAACAGCAACGTATATACCTGTATGTAACAGCAATATATGTGTGTAACAGCAACGTATATACCTGCATGTAACAGCAATATATGTGTGTAACAGCAACGTATATACCTGTATGTAACAGCAATATATGTGTGTAACAGCAACGTATATACCTGTATGTAACAGCAATATATGTGTGTAACAGCAACGTATATACCTGTATGTAACAGCAATATATGTGTGTAACAGCAACGTATATACCTGTATGTAACAGCAATATATGTGTGTAACAGCAACGTATATACCTGTACTGTATGTAACAGCAATATATGTGTGTAACAGCAACGTATATACCTGTATGTAACAGCAATATATGTGTGTAACAGCAACGTATATACCTGTATGTAACAGCAATATATGTGTGTAACAGCAACGTATATACCTGTATGTAACAGCAATATATGTGTGTAACAGTAACGTATATATGTAACAGCAGTGTACAGTATGTATGTTTCAGCAATATATGTATGTAACAGCATTGTATGTATGTAACAGATATATATATATATATATACATATATATATATATATATATATATATATATAGATATAGATATATATATATATATATAGATATAGATATAGATATAGATATATATATATATTATGTTACAGCAACATATATATGTAACAACAATGTGTATGTACAGTATGTAACAGCAATGTATGTATGTGACAGCTACACGTATCTACAGTATGTAACAGCAACATGTATATGTGACAGTAACGTATGTATGTATGTATGTAACAGCAATGTATATACTGTATGTGATAGCAATGTATGTAGCAGGAAGGTATGTATGTGACAGCAATGCATGTATGTAACAGTAATGTATGTATATGACAGCTATATAACAGCAATGTATATATGTAACAACAATGAATGTATGTAACAGTAGTGTATGTATGTAACAGCAATGCATGTATGTAACAGTAGTGTATATATGTAACAGCAATGCATGTATGTAATAGTAGTGTATATATGTGTAACCCTTGTCCCCCCCCCCCCCCAGATACAGATGCTATATCTAAGGTATGTGAGGGCTCGTTACATGTGCTTGAGTGGTGCATACCTGTGTGGAACAGGAGGGCCTGAGCTTCCCGCGATATTGTTGGGGAGACAGGACCAGGCTTTCTGGGGTAGTTGCCTCATTCTCTTAGTGGTGGTGCAGTGCCTCCATCCTCTATACCTTCCCAGGGTATGGGGTAGGACCCGTATAGAAGAAGTGACCCCTGGTCCCAGGGTGGATGCTCCAGAATCACACAACAGTCTTTAGTAAGATCAGCAATGTCTCTCTTTATTGTATCTAGATGACACACAGCAGCCTTGCAGCATACAGCCGCAACAACAACAGCAATAGCAGTAGCAGCACACACAGAGATCCCAGGGTGTACAGCCTTTCTTCTCTCCTCTCCTTTCCTCCAAGAGGTACTCCACAGGATGGTCTGTGAGGGGCCTCAATACCCCAGTGCCCACCTCAGAGGGTCCCCTCTGGGCGGGGGTAGATCCTCCCCATCACCCAATCATCAGGGTGAGGGGCATTGGTTCCACCGGAGCTCTGCTCACTCGCTGACTATCATAGGCCAGAGTCATCTTAGTATCTCTCCTGCTCCCAGGAGAGAGCTCGACCTACTCCACTCTCTTCCAACTCCCAGGACAGACTCGACTAGACTGTTACGCCGGTGCTGCCCGCAGACCAGACCCATCCCCTGTGCTGAGGTAGGACGTAGGGATACCCGCAGCAAAGGGAGCGCGTCCGGAGTGTGGTGTTAGTGTTGCCAGGCCAGGTATAGTAATGAAGACAATACTTGCCGGTACCGGTAGTAGAGGAGGAGTAGTTATTGCCGTTGCCAAGATCAGGGATTGGAGAGTTGCGGATGGTTGAAGGTATAAGCCGTGTTACAGGGATGCCAGAAGTCACGAAGTCCAAGTAGAGCCAAAGTCGAGAGCCAGAGGGGGTAGTCGTCCAATCCGCATCAATACCTGAGGAGTCACTGAGAGAGTAGTCAAATGCTTCCATACAGAACTATGTCGAGCGACGAGTGATGGGAAGCACAGGCATAATAAAGCTGGGCAGGCCAATGGGAAAAGGGGGCAGGCCTGGAGGACTGCAAGGAGTCCTCCCTGATAGGAGGGAGGTGTTACAGCCCACCTGAGTGTAATCATTGATTTGCATGGAACTGTGTGATGCTTGGGGGCGACGCCTCACTGCAGGAGCAGTGGTTAAAAGTGCTCTGTTAGGCGTGTGCTCTGTAAGCTGGGAATGCATGCACATAACGTCTGAGGCTGGCGTGCGTGCAGGAGGGCGTGGGCGCGCCCGGCGCTGAGCAGAGGAATCGCCGAGGAGAGTGATCCCGCGACGGAGGCAGGGGCGAGGAGCCGTGGAGGACGGTAAGGCAGGATTGTTTTGTGGGTCATGGGGCTCCCTGCGGAGAGGGGGTGCTCTGTGTGGGAAGCGAGGAGAACGCCGATTCCTGACATAGACTAACTGTCACTTACAGGAATGGGCTGCTAAATAGTCTCAACCCCACCCCTCATGATGTCAGCAGGACCTCCCCTCTGTCTCATGCCTGCAGCAGAGTCAGGGGCCTGCATCTATCACTCAGGGCAGGGCTTGAAGGGGGGAAAACCCATGATTACTACTGGTGCCTGCCCTTTACAGGACTTACCTCAGTAGGAGAAAGATATGTATAGCCTGTGCTGTTTACAGAGGGCTACACTCTCCCTCTGGTGAAATCCAATGGCCCCCACTTGGACCTAGCTCTAGCAGCACCATCCTGCGGCGAACAACCTGGGAAACAAACACGCATCTCATGCAGTTGAATAGACATAACATAGGCTATATATGAGGTAGCAATGTAACACACGTTTACTGCCAACGT
The DNA here is from genome assembly GCF_040206685.1 of Ascaphus truei. Lineage (NCBI taxonomy): Eukaryota > Metazoa > Chordata > Amphibia > Anura > Ascaphidae > Ascaphus > Ascaphus truei. The sequence continues at coordinate 46,271,283 of NC_134498.1, forward strand.
GGAGAATCTTAGTAATAATGGCTCGGATCCGGTTTCCGAATTTTCCTGCCATTGTGAACCGTAACGGTCACAAAGAAGGACTGGACCGAATCATGCTCCGGTCGATATATTACGCTGTGCATGTATATACAACGTCCTATACTCCAGATCCTGACCAACTCACTTATACGATCCTCGTTATGATAACCGGCTTTACCAAACTTGGTCCTAAGGTATTCTTGCATGGCTTCTCGGAGCCAACTGTCTCTGCTCTCCTCTATTTCCCTCATGATGGGCTCAGGCACATAAGGGTATTCATATCCATGTGACTGCCTATACCTAGCCACTATGGCTCTGTCGGCTCGGCTCAACTTAGTAAGCTTATGGTGACCCGCCCTGCTTGGCAGTACCCAAAACTCTGGTTCTACAAGAGCAATCTCATCGTACAGTATACTGGGGCCTTTGGGCTGAATGAGCTTCTGTTCTATCTCCCGGTACCGGTGATCTATCTCGTCCTCCACCTCCTGGGGAGTAAAGGCACCTGCCACCCACCAATGATCAACTATGTTGTTCTTAATGAGCAAGAACCGCGTACGGTCCATACCTTCATGGTACCCAGTAAACAGGGGTACCCACCACTTATCACGGTGCTCGTACTCTGTGGAATGGCTAGTGTGCTCTACCTCTGACTCTGCTTGGGACGAGACACCGGACGTCCCCGCCTCTGTAGAGTGCGAGCAATCTCTCCTCCCCTTGGCATTTATGTACCTGGCAGGGTTCATCTTGTGAACCACCGTACTGACCGACCCAGCCTCTGCTGGAGAGTGGGACCCTCGGGCTCTCCCTCTAGCTGTAGGAGAAAACGGCACAGGGTTAGGCACAGGTATCACACTGTCATAAGGTATTTCCCCATCAGACCCCTCATCGCTCAATTCCCAGTCCCGCAAATCCCTGGAGTATTTGGGATACTTGCTCAGTCTATCCCCGCTAGGTCCCGGTGGCAATGCTCATGACGGGGCAGGGGCAGTGGCCGGGGCGATGGAGCTAGGGGTTGGGGCAGGGGCAACGTTCAAGTCATTGTCCGGCAAGCGGGTAATACCGCGACCAAGTGACGCTTTCTTGGGTGCTTTCTCTGCCATACTCCGCGCCTCTCTTGATGGGCCTCGGCTCTTCAGGGTGGCCATTGCAGTGGCCATAGCTACTCTCCGTGAGGAGAACAGCGCTCCTGGGTCTCTCTTTCCGTTGGGCCCGGAAGTGACGTCATCACTGGTGCCCGCGGAATCTCCATCCGCTCTGTGGTCACGCACCGGAAGTGCGTCGAGGACCGGCATGGGCGTTGGCGGAGCATCCGGTTTGCAGACGGACAAGTAGGCCTCAAGCCTCTCCTTCTCGTCCTCCGCGGTTGCTGCATTCGCCTGGTAGGAGTAAGGGGGTGGTGGAGTCTCCTTACCGCTCCGCTGCTGTTTGGTGATCTTGGGATCCTCCGGGGTCGTCTCGGACGCCATCTCCGCCGCACTGGGAGTCACCACGGCCGTGTGACTTATACGGGCCTCAGGCCGCACCAGCGCTCGCCGTCGGAAGGTGTCCGGACTCGTCTGCTTCTCTTTGTCACCCACCGCTGGGGTGGTTCGCCGGTAGGCGCATCGCCACCGATGGTATGTCAACCTCTTCCTCTGAGGATATCACGATCGGATCCTCCACAAGGGAGTCACTGGGTTCTTCTGCGATATAACCAGAACCAGTGGATATGGGTACGAAACGGTCTCGCTCCGGTACCTCCACTGTGGTCGCACTCTTCTCCGTCAACAGCTCGCTCGGTTCTGTAGCGGGCTGGGCCTTGGTTCTTCCCACTTGGTTGCAACGGGGAACTAGGGCCGCCTTGTCTTTACTCTCCGCCACCTCCGTTAATGTTCCCGGAGAGGCACCCCACGGGGTCTCGATCAAAGGCCATTGTTCGTTCGGCCACAGGTAAAACGTGCCGCATTGAGGGCATCGTGCCTTGGTGCTGGGGACCGCTCCGGGTATCCCGCAGTGTACGCACAAACACCAGAGGTACTCGTGCTCCGCCACCTCCACTACCAGTAAGCCTCCTGGTAGCTGATAGATCATGGTGCTCATCTCAGACATGGTTAGCTCAGGGGTGTTTCAGCTCCTTGCTCCTCGAATGCCAGACAGAAGTGAAGCTCTTCGCTCTCGCTTCCTGTCCCTCCCTTTGCTGGGGAGGATGCTCCTGATTGGTTCTCCTTGTGCCCCCTCCCTCTGGTGGAATCCAGAGGCGGGGCCCTCCTTCTTTCAGTGTGACGCGACCTGGTTTGTTGACCAGTCACAGCACAGGTGGGTGGGCTTTCGGCTTTCGTGCCGCTCCGCTCCTCTTGCAGGGGATCTGGGTTTGGCGCCAAACCCCTGCACATTTCCCGCCACATCTCTCGTACAGTCTTTTTGCACGACTCACGTGCTCACTCCAGGAGTGGCGGGAAACACCATTTTATGTCGGCTGCTATTTGCTGGGCCGTGGATGGCGCATTTGTCACCATTTTGAGTTCTTCTTTGCTACGTGGAGCACATGTAGAGACGGCCGCCATCTTCAATGCGCCCACCACATGTAATTGTACACTACTCTCAGTGTCTAGGGTGTAACTCGAACCTAGACGCTGACTGTACTCGCTGACACGTTCTGCTTCTCTCTGCATGCTCAATCTGGTACCCACTAATATGAGGTGGCATACCCCAGGCTAGGCAGAACTCCTTCTTGTGCACTGAACTCGATGACTAGTCCGGCAAATGCTCTGTGGGGGCGTTTTATGTGGGTGCTAGCTAGTGTACCGGGCATCTCCCTAGGTACGGACGTCCCTCTTTTGGCCACTCATAGTGCGGGCCCTGGGCCATGGTCCCTGGACACGTTAGCAGGCTGACCCCCCCAGTTGCCTCACACTGTCTGCCTCAAGGGACTAGGGCAGCTATAGCTATGCACCCATCTTACACCCCCCGCTTAGGGTGCCCAGGGCGTACTGTGCGGGAGCGGAGGTCCACGCTCCCCTGACTACCCCCGGTATGCAATTGCGCCCTACTTCCTTCAGCACTTGACCGGAGAGTGCACATCACTCTTTCTGCTCTGCCTTGCTGTAAGCCTGTCCTGATCTGGATCTCAGAAGCGCCTCCAAATGTAACCCTTGTTTTCCCCCCCCCCCCAGATACAGATGCTATATCTAAGGTATGTGAGGGCCGGTTACATGTGCTTGAGTGGTGCATACCTGCGTGGAAAAGGAGGGTCTGAGCTTCCCGCGATGTTGTTGGGGAGACAGGACCAGGCTTCTGGGGTAGTTGCCTCATTCTCTTAGTGGTAGTGCAGCGCCTCCATCCTCTATACCTTCCCAGGGTATGGGGTAGGACCCGTATAGAAGAAGTGACCCCTGGTCCCAGGGTGGATGCTCCAGAATCACACAACAGTCTTTAGTAAGATCAGCAATGTCTCTCTTTATTGTATCTAGATGACACACAGCAGCCTTGCAGCATACAGCCGCAACAACAACAGCAATAGCAGTAGCAGCACACACAGAGATCCCAGGGTGTACAGCCTTTCTTCTCTCCTCTCCTTTCCTCCAAGAGGTACTCCACAGGATGGTCTGTGCAGGGCCTCAATACCCCAGTGCCCACCTCAGAGGGTCCCCTCTGGGCGGGGGTAGGACCTCCCCATCACCCCCTCATCAGGGTGAGGGGCATTGGTTCCACCGGAGCTCTGCTCACTCCCTGACTATCATAGGACAGAGTCCTCTTAGTATCTCTCCTGCTCCCAGGAGAGAGCTCGACCTACTCCACTCTCTTCCAACTCCCAGGACAGACTCGACTAGACTAACTGTCACTTACAGGAATGGGCTGCTAAATAGTCTCAGCCCCACCCCTCATGATGTCAGCAGGACCTCCCCTCTGTCTCACGCCTGCAGCAGAGTCAGGGGCCTGCATCTATCACTCAGGGCAGGGCTTAAAGGGGGGAAAACCCATGATTACTACTGGTGCCTGCCCTTAACAGGACTTACCTCAGTAGGAGAAAGATATGTATAGCCTGTGCTGTTTACAGGGGGCTACATATGTAACAGCAATGCATATATGAAACAGTAGTGTATGTATGTAACAGCAATGCATGTATGTAACAGCAAGGCATGTATGTAACAGTAGTGTATGTATTTAACAGCAATGCATGTATGTAACAGTAGTGTATGTATGTAACGCAATGCATGTATGTAACAGTAGTGTATGTATGTAACAGCAATGCATGTATGTAACAGTAGTGTATGTATGTAACAGCAATGCATGTATGTAACAGTAGTGTATGTATGTAACAGCAATGCATGTATGTAACAGTAGTGTATGTATGTAACAGCAATGCATGTATGTAACAGTAGTGCATGTATGTAACAGTAGTGCATGTATGTAACAGTAGTGTATGTATGTAACAGCAATGCATGTATGTAACAGTAGTGTATGTATGTAACAGCAATGCATGTATGTAACAGTAGTGCATGTATGTAACAGTAGTGTATGTATGTAACAGTAGTGCATGTATGTAACAGTAGTGTATGTATGTAACAGCAATGCATGTATGTAACAGTAGTGTATGTATGTAACAGCAATGCATGTATGTAACAGTAGTGTATGTATGTAACAGCAATGCATGTATGTAACAGTAGTGCATGTATGTAACAGTAGTGTATGTATGTAACAGTAGTGCATGTATGTAACAGTAGTGCATGTATGTAACAGTAGTGTATGTATGTAACAGCAAGTCTTTACCATTTCCCCCCGTACGTGACTTATTGGGTTGTTGTAGAGTTAGTGTTTTGGCTTTTTTTCTTTATGGAAATAACGTTTCACGGTAACGGCTCGGCTGCAATCTCAGGCTGCAGACTTTTTTGTGCTACAGTTGAAAAAAGATTTGCAATCAATTAAAAAATATGTAATTCAACGATTGAACTAAATACTGTGAGAAGAATCAGCAGCAGGTGCCGCAACTCCACTAGTGTCAGATGTTTTGTGCGTCTGTAGTCCTGGTAAAATTGCTGCAAAGGGTTATCCTCCGACCAATGGATAAGATTTATGCAAGTAGTGAAAGGGAACCTCCTGGGACTGATCAACTCGGTGTCAATGGATCTATCTGTTGTCCTTTAATTATTGTCTGCCGTACCATAGTTTACCTTGTCTTTCTAATTAATGTTTGTTTCTGTATACTGTCCCTGATAGACGTTGTATAAATTGTAGGCATGGGGTGGCCTTGTATTTTGTCCTCGTTGAAATACATTAGACTATCGGATGCAACAAGTAATCACTGTGTATTGTGAAGTTAAATCAGGTGTCTGCATAGGGCATGAAATCCATTGTATGAATACTTTATGAACACCCGCACACTTATTCTACCGGTTGAGCTATATACCAGGAGTGCTACTTTTTATGCTGCAATGTATATGTTACAATCCACCAACAAATGTCTTTTCTCTTTGTAGTGACATTATATACAAGTAGTCCTCGGTTATCCGACACAATGCGTTACTCAAAATGGCGTTGGATAGCGAAACGTCTTAAAGCAAAACACGTTTTCCCATAGGAACACTGTTTAAATGAAAGGTTCTGTTCCTGAAGGCATTTTTAACACTAAAATACACCAAATATTTTATGCAGGCAATAAGATATGCTCACACACATAAATTATTTTGTGTATATACTGTATTATATATCTATATATATAAAATCGAATGGTTAGTGCTATCTGCGGTGAATCTGATTGGTCCTCAGCCTCTGGCCAATCAGATTGGTGGGTCTGACATCACCCAACTGCCACTCTCTTCCCCCTCGGCGCCACACACACACATACACACACACACACACCCCTGCCTTTCACGCCCCCCCCCCCTGCCTTTCACACCCTCCCCCCCTGCCTTTCACGCCCCCCCCTGCCTTTCACGCCCCCCCTGCCTTTCACGCCCCCCCCTGCCTTTCACGCCCCCCCCCCTGCCTTTCACGCCCCCCCCCCTGCCTTTCACGCCCCCCCTCCTGCCTTTCACGCCCCCCCTCCTGCCTTTCACGCCCCCCTCCTGCCTTTCACGCCCCCCCTCCCTGCCTCCGGGCAACGCCGGGTTTATCAGCTAGTATATAATATAACATAAAATATAATAATATAATATATTAGATAGTATAATATAATATTATATAATATTTATCTTCTATACACATAAACAACTTTGCAAAGCGTCGTATGAGCGTTGGATGAGCCGTTTTTAGCGTTGTAAAAATGAACATAGGTATGCATTGCATAGCGTTGGATAAGCCATTCGTTGTAAAGCGAAGCGTTGTAAAACGAGGACTGCCTGAATGTGTGTCTTGCTTAAGAGTTCATACAGAGCATATCTATCCTTCCAACAAGCCAAGATCTATCCTTCCAACAAGCCAAGATCTATCCTTCCAACAAGCCAAGATCTATCCTTCCAACAAGCCAAGATCTATCCTTCCAACAAGCCAAGATCTATCCTTCCAACAAGCCAAGATCTATCCTTCCAACAAGCCAAGATCTATCCTTCCAACAAGCCAAGATCTATCCTTCCAACAAGCCAAGATCTATCCTTCCAATAAGCCAAGATATGTAAGAGGCACCGTCATTCTCCCTTCAAAGAAGAAAGAGACTGCAGCCCATGTACTGTACTCCATAAGCCACATTCTGCCTTCGTAAAGTGTTGTGTGGAGTGGCGCCATTTAGTAAATATGGACCAGTCTGTTTTATGTATGTATATCTTTATGTGTATAGCTCTATCCATGTACACAGAATTTCGCAGGTGTAGTACACGGGACATAATGGGAATAAGAGCTAAACGTAAAGGGGAACATTAGGAACAGCAGTCCCTGTCCCCAAGAGCTTACAATCTAAGTGAATTCACTTTGCAAGTTTCTCCAAATAAACTAGTTTTCTGTTTTGTAATAAATCTGTATTAATAGAGAGTAGAGGGATATATATGTTTTTTTTAGCTATTATGACCTTTACCACCACGGCTGCGTTTGTTTTTTACGAGGTCAGCGGAAACTAGTTCACCCCTTGTAATCCTATTATGATCCCGTTAGCACTGGAAATGCCAGACATGAATTGCTATGTAATATGTATCAGGTCCCTTCAGCATTGCCAGAGAGAACTATATTTCCATTGAAAATACATGATGGGCGATCACTGAACCGGAACAAACGGAGTCTTCCTACAAATGTGACACCTGTAGGATTAGAGCCCTTATCTAAGGGGCGGGCGGCTCCAGTCCTCAAGGGCCAACAACAAATCAGGTTTTCAGGATATCCCTGCTTCAGCACTGGTGGCTCAATTAGTGGCTCAGTCGAAGACTGCACCACCTGTGCTGAAGAGCCACCTGTGCTGAAGAGCCACCTGTGCTGTGTTTGACTGAGCCACTGATTGCGCCACCTGTGCGGAAGCAGGGATATCTTGAGAACCTGACCTGTTGGTGGCCCTCGAACGCTGGAGTTTGCCACCCCTGCCTTATCCCCTCCACAAGTAAAACCAGTTCTGTTTTGATGACAGATTATTTGTGCCCGATGTTTTTTTTTTTTAGTAATTAGTTACCCACATCACCAACTCCTTGCATTCAGGAGGTAATTTTTTAACTACTCTAGTTGGACATGTGTATACCCTAAAGCAGGGGCACGCAAACTTTCTGTCCTGCACCCCCCCTGCCTGCCAGCCCCTATGCTCGCACCGCCACACCTTACCCAATATCCAGCGTCAAATGACAGGGGGGTCAAGCGATGTCATTTGCCGCGCATTGCCATGGTGATGCGCATGTCACATGACCCCGCAGCATCATTTGATGCCGCATTGCCATGGCAATGCGGCGCCGAGGAAAGGTAGGTGAAGTCTGCGCCCCTAAAATTATTTTGCGCCCCCCACTTTTCACACTCCTGTCCTAAAGCAATGAGTTGCTGCTCGTTCCAAAACTGAATGGGTGAAAAATGTCCCCCCCAAATAAATTGAGTCGATCTGTTGTCAAAAATAGAAACTTAATATGATCTGTTACTGTACATCTGAAGTCTTGAGAATGAAATTGCAAATAGTGATCTTTGGTTTACAAACACTGTATATAATATTCTGTTTCTGTATCTCTGCCATACCCAATGAAGGACCCAAAGAGGTTTGGAAGCTTTTATATATTTACGGTACATGTGTTGGGCAATCCGCCCCTGCCACTTCTTCTCTGTACATGTTCTCTCCAAGTTATTTTCAAAGGGGTGGATTAGAAACAAAATGTACAACAATGTAATTTTATGTATATCCAGCAAGACTTAAAAATTGCCACACCTCGACATTTTGTAAGCACGTACTGGATAACATTTGTACCACATATTTGTATTACTTTAGCTTTACAGAACTTTAGTACAAGTAGGAAACTAGAAATTACAGTATTTCATAAGCAAAGACGGGTGGGGGCCGTGCTGGTCCTGTCTTCCATGTAGTAACAGAGGAGGGAGAGGGAGTAGGGGGTATTATATCTTTTATTGGACCAACAAGTAGTTGATATGTTACAAGCTTTCGAGCCTCTCAGGGTGGGGGTCGGACCCAATGAAGGACCCTGAGAGGTTGGAAAGCTTGTAACATATCAACTACAGTACTTGTTTGGGCCAATAAACGGTATCACACCCCCTACTCCCTCTCCTTCCTTTGTTACTACATGGAAGAAAGGGCCAGCATGGCCCCCCACCCGTCTTTGCTTGGTAGAGCCAGTGAGTTGATATTGAAATCGTTACAGATAAACATCAAGAACAGTCTTCCTGATATCAGATTTTCAATTATTATTATGAACGGTAGTGCATGTTTTATTCACATCAGGTAGCTCTACGAAATAAATTGAGATCCCAGAGTGATTTAAATGAGTGATATACATGTTGGCTTACATGAGACAAAAGCTTGTAGGCATTGCATCAACAAAACGCTCTTAGCATTATCCCGACCAAATGGCAATGATACAAGGTTGTCTGTCACTATTAAGCATGTTTCTCAGGGAATTCTCTGCAAGTCAATTATGCAAATGATTTCCAGAATATAAACATATGGTCTTTTTACCCTTGTGAAGCAGCGAAGGTGAACTTGCTCTGTGCGCACAGCAATTTATGAGGCGCCAATGTGATCTGTTTATTAGAGATCACAAAAGAACCATATAGATTTTTGCATTTGGCGTCTTTCGATTAACACGGCCAGTGTTCTGTTCAGCGCTCAAGCTCTTTCTTTAAATGGAAACCCTGCCATGTTTCATTTTGAAGTGAAATATTGATCTTTCAATCTGTTTTTCAAGTTTTGATTAACGCAGAAGGTTGCCAGGAAAGCAGCTTTTTTGTTGGTTTTCTGCTAATTCTTTTTTTATGATTCACTTGCAGCAATTAATCTTACTTTTATTGTCCAACCAATGCAGAGGAAAACATGGATTTATTTAAGTGTCTGAATAATTCAGGCTGCATTGCTCTTTGAAAGCCTGTGGTAGCGTTCACCTTCACATTGTCCTCTTAATAAAAGGCTATTTTGATTGACTTTAAAAAAACAATCTTGTGATGGATTTTGACACTTTAATAGCAGTTTAATACCCACCAGCATATAAGAAATGTTATTTGACATCATCAAGACTGCAGAAAAAGTAACAAATTGTGTATTTTTCTTGTCAACGTCTATTGTAGTTCAACATCCATTTATTTATTTTTTTATACAAAAAAGGATAAAACACCAAGTAGAAAAAACAAAATACTTCTCTCTGTGAGTTAAAAAAAAACAGAGCGTAGAAACAAAAGCTTGTTAATCATGTACACATGGAGAGGCCAACTCCAGTCCTCAAGGGCCACCAACAGGTCAGGTTTTCAGGATATCCCTGCTTCAGCACATGTGGCTCAATCAGTGGCTCAGTCCTGAGCCACTGATTGAGCCACCTGTGCTGACGCAGGGATATCCATAGACCCTGATCTGTTGGTGGCCCTTGAGAACTGGAGTTGCCAGTCAACGACTGAGCCACTGATTGAGCCACCTGTGCTGAAGCGGGGATATCCTTAAACCCTGACCTGTTGGTGGCCCTTGAGGACTGGCGTTGAGCACTCCTGACCTCGGACTTCTTATTTGTGTTTCTATCGTGCTAAAGCATTTATGCTAGGGGTGCTCTACCTCAGTCCTCAAGAACACCCAACAGGTCAGATATTAGGGATATCTCTGCTTCAGCACAGGCAGCTAAATGAATGGCATGCAAAAAGATCACATGGGTCCCTTCTTAGCACGCACTCATGGTGCAACAATAATGAATAGTAGGGAGGATGTAGTAAACCTTAGAGGTGCCTAACTGATGCCAGTCACCCACACAAGGCAGGGCTATATGGCAACAGGACGTCTAACCTGTTAAAATGAAAATAATAAATGTTTATAGGATATCAATACGCCGAAACAGGTGAAAAGTATGTAAAAGGGAGTTAAAACGTAGAATACTTATACATACTTTTCACCTGTTTCGGCGTATTGATATCCTAATGGTATCAATCCTCTAAGGATTACTATATCCTCCCTACTATTCATTATTGTTGCACCATGAGTGCGTGCTAAGAAGGGACTTATGTGACCTCGATCAACATCTTTTTGTTTTCTATGTTAATTTTCCCTGTGCACCTGGTGCTTACGTTAGATTATTCATGTGGTATCCAGCATTATCATCACCTTTATTTAGCTAAATGAATGGCTCAGTCATTGTGATTGGGTCACCTGTGCTGAAGCAGGGATATCCTTAAAACCTGACCTGTTGGTGAGCCTTGAGGACTGGAGTTGAGCAGCATCCCTGATCTATGCATATGTGGGGCCAATATAAACACATTTTTATTTCCACTATCTTGCTAGTAAAAATCATAGGGGCAAATAACTCCCATTGTTGTAAGGAACCCCAACCCTCTCTAATAGCGCGTCTGAGATCAGATGCATTGTAAGGAACCCCAACCCTCTCTAATAGCGCGTCTGAGATCAGATGCATTGTAAGGAACCCCAACCCTCTCTAATAGCGCGTCTGAGATCAGATGCATTGTAAGGAACCCCAACCCTCTCTAATAGCGTGGCTGAGATCAGATGCACTGTAAGGAACCCCAACCCTCTCTAATAGCGCAGCTGAGATCAGATGCATTGTAAGGAACCCCAACCCTCTCTAATAGCGCGTCTGAGATCAGATACATTGTAAGGAACCCCAACCCTCTCTAATAGCGCGTCTGAGATCAGATGCATTGTAAGGAACCCCAACCCTCTCTAATAGCGCGTCTGAGATCAGATGCATTGTAAGGAACCCCAACCCTCTCTAATAGCGCGTCTGAGATCAGATGCATTGTAAGGAACCCCAACCCTCTCTAATAGCGTGGCTGAGATCAGATGCACTGTAAGGAACCCCAACCCTCTCTAATAGCGCAGCTGAGATCAGATGCATTGTAAGGAACCCCAACCCTCTCTAATAGCGTGTCTGAGATCAGATACATTGTAAGGAACCCCAACCCTCTCTAATAGCGCGTCTGAGATCAGATGCATTGTAAGGAACCCCAACCCTCTCTAATAGCGTGGCTGAGATCAGATGCACTGTAAGGAACCCCAACCCTCTCTAATAGCGCAGCTGAGATCAGATGCATTGTAAGGAACCCCAACCATCTCTAATAGCGCGTCTGAGATCAGATGCATTGTAAGGAACCCCAACCCTCTCTAATAGCATGTCTGAGATCTGATGCATTGTAAGGAACCCCAACCCTCTCTAATAGCGCGTCTGAGATCAGATGCATTGTAAGGAACCCCAACCCTTTCTAATAGCGCGTCTGAGATCAGATGCATTGTAAGAAACCCCAACCCTCTCTAATAGCGCGTCTGAGATCAGATGCATTGTAAGGAAACCCAACCCTCTCTAATAGCGTGGCTGAGATCAGATGCACTGTAAGGAACCCCAACCCTCTCTAATAGCGCAGCTGAGATCAGATGCACTGTAAGGAACCCCAACCCTCTCTAATAGCGCGTCTGAGATCTGATGCATTGTAAGGAACCCCAACCCTCTCTAATAGCGCGTCTGAGATCAGATGCATTGTAAGGAACCCCAACCCTCTCTAATAGCGTGTCTGAGATCAGATGCATTGTAAGGAACCCCAACCCTCTCTAATAGCGTGGCTGAGATCAGATGCACTGTAAGGAACCCCAACCCTCTCTAATAGCGCAGCTGAGATCAGATGCATTGTAAGGAACCCCAACCCTCTCTAATAGCGTGTCTGAGATCAGATGCATTGTAAGGAACCCCAACCCTCTCTAATAGCGCGTCTGAGATCAGATGCATTGTAAGGAACCCCAACCCTTCCTAATAGCGCGTCTGAGATCAGATGCATTGTAAGGAACCCCAACCCTCTCTAATAGCGCGTCTGAGATCAGATGCATTGTAAGGAACCCCAACCCTTTCTAATAGCGCGTCTGAGATCAGATGCATTGTAAGGAACCCCAACCCTCTCTAATAGCACGTCTGAGATCAGGTGCATTGTAAGGAACCCCAACCTTCTCTAATAGCGCGTCTGAGATCAGATGCATTGTAAGGCACCCCAACCCTCTCTAATAGCGCGTCTGAGATCAGATGCATTGTAAGGAACCCCAACCCTCTCTAATAGCGTGTCTGAGATCAGATGCATTGTAAGGAACCCCAACCCTCTCTAATAGCGTGGCTGAGATCAGATGCACTGTAAGGAACCCCAACCCTCTCTAATAGCGCAGCTGAGATCAGATGAATTGTAAGGAACCCCAACCCTCTATAATAGCGTGTCTGAGATCAGATGCATTGTAAGGAACCCCAACCCTCTCTAATAGCGTGTCTGAGATCTGATGCATTGTAAGGAACCCCAACCCTCTCTAATAGCGCGTCTGAGATCAGATGCATTGTAAGGAACCCCAACCCTTTCTAATAGCGCGACTGAGATCAGATGCATTGTAAGGAACCCCAACCCTCTCTAATAGCGCGTCTGAGATCAGATGCATTGTAAGGAACCCCAACCCTTTCTAATAGCGCGTCTGAGATCAGATGCATTGTAAGGAACCCCAACCCTCTCTAATAGTGCGTCTGAGATCAGGTGCATTGTAAGGAACCCCAACCTTCTCTAATAGCGCGTCTGAGATCAGATGCATTGTAAGGCACCCCAACCCTCTCTAATAGCGCGTCTGAGATCAGATGCATTGTAAGGAACCCCAACCCTCTCTAATAGCGCGTCTGAGATCAGATGCATTGTAAGGAACCCCAACCCTCTCTAATAGCGCGTCTGAGATCAGATGCATTGTAAGGAACCCCAACCCTTTCTAATAGCACGTCTGAGATCAGATGCATTGTAAGGAACCCCAACCCTTTCTAATAGCACGTCTGAGATCAGATGCATTGCAAGGAACCCCAACCCTCTCTAATAGCGCGTCTGAGATCAGATGCATTGTAAGGAACCCCAACCCTCTCTAATAGCGCGTCTGAGATCAGATGCACTGTAAGGAACCCCAACCCTCTCTAATAGCACGTCTGAGATCAGATGCATTGTAAATTCTTCTGTATTTGGTACAATTTTCAAATGGCCTGAAAATTGCCGGGAACCCTTTAGGGATGCTCGGGGGAACCCAAGTGCTCCTAGGAAGCCCTGTTGAAAATCACTACTAGTGACATATGCGATTCATGAGAACTGCGTTATTACCGCGGAATTGCTTCATTCCATTGCAGTTTTGCGCGCTGTTATCTCTTGTGTGTGACTGTGATTCTTAGCTTTCTGTTTTATCCCTCCGCCATCTGGAGATGTATTTTGCATTTTCTTTCTAAACCTGCCAGAGCAAATACACTACAGCGTCTACTTATAGAAGCAAGCCGAGCGTGGGCTGTCTGATCAGATGTTTATTTTATTGTTTCTAAGTAAAACTGAGTAGAAGCAGAAACAGATAATTGGATATTTTTAGCGTGTAAATGCTAATTCCCTAAATAAACAAAAATTCTTTGATTCTTTGGAATGAAGGCTGTTCTGAAGCTGGAAACAAGTTGTCCTGCATGTGGAGGACAGTCCAAGTCGCATTTGCTCACTCTATAAATGTGTTCATATTATGTTATCACGGAAGCAATTTCCAAAAATTATTTAAGACTTAATTACTTCTCGTGCCAGTCTTTATAATAGTTTGAAGAGTCCTGTAATTTGCAGCACAGCTGCTTCACGCTGCTCACAACACATTGTTACTTCTAAATGTTATTCGAGTTGGAACACCATTTGTTTTTCATACGAGTCTTATCCCAGCTGTTGCTGAGACTCGAGAGATATAACTAAGTAACAAGAAAATAAACCAATATCCATCTGTGGTGGCACTCTTCTTGAAAACAAAATTGATAAAATTAGCACAACTCTTGCAGTTTATGTAGGTGCCTTGTTCCCAGACCCCCCTTCCCTAAAATGGTCCAGTTTGAAGAAAGAAAATGAAAAGAAAATAGTGCAGAGGAGTATGCCTCCCTGACAAAGGGAGAAAGTCTCCCGAAACGCGTTGGGCTTTGCTTCAGGAGCATCCGGTGTGTCTCAAGGAAGCGCAACATCACCAGTAAGGACTTCTGACTGAGTGGTGGAACAGGAAAGTAGATAGCAGGGAAGGAAAATCCAGGACCAGTGTGGACCGGCTCCCAGGAACGTTCACAGTGTATGCCTTCACCTTATGTGCCTGTTTGGAAATCCCAAACCAATATGAGTGTATCTCTGGTTTATTTTGTATATTACTGTATATTGTGTAATAAAGAGTACTGCACCATATTGGAGGTCTTGTGTACTCCGCCATCTTTTCTGTAGAAGTTGAATACTTTGACAAGGAGTTTTGGAGTGTTTTACAGACTCTAAAGACTGTTCAACACAGGGATATCGTGCCAAGCGCAGTGGATTTTTTTCATGGCAGAGGATTATGCACGCAAAAATGTTTAATAATGAAAGAAAAGAAAAAACACATTATAGAAAAATACGTAATTAACACACAATAATTTAAAAGGGCCAGAAAATTCACGTAAGGTGGCTATCATTTGTAAACATGTAACATCACTCTCATATTATGGCAAACAGTCCATAATGCAATGGTCAGAATAAAGTTCCAGATACAGTATAGTCCACTGGCATGCAATAGTAGTATGTTAGTATAATGTACTGTATGCCCAGGTTAGAAGACTCACTTCTTATCCAAAACTGTTTAACCATCTGCAGTAACAGTCAATGCACCTCACCATGGATAGCAGTGATTGCTGTGAAGCTGTGGGAGTCCATAAGTGACATTTCGGACATCTGGTCCTTCCTCTGGCCATCCACCGGACTCCATCAGCCAACCAATAAAGGGTTCAAACGGTGAGAAAACGAGTTGTTACAGGTTTGCGAATGATGTGGTCATCTGGCATGAAACTACTGTCCTTCTTGTAGTTATTGGGAGTAATTATTATTATTTCTTGTATTTTTTATTTTCTTTGATTATGGAATTATTTTTATTTCTTGTATTTTTTTTTCTTTGATTATGGAATTATTTGGGCTGGTTTTATATGCATACAGTATTCCTCTGTGCTATTATTTTGGCTGAGTAACAAGCCCTCGCTACCATGTAAGTGCTTTTGCTTCTAGTTGACATCCTGGGATTATTCACTGAAAGATAACAGCCATTAGAACTGCTAATGGTCATTCAATTGATAACAGCTGTCACTATTTAGACTTCTATAATAGGTGTTGGTTCTCAACTCCAATCTTCAAGAAACCCCAACGGGTCATGATTAAAGGATATCCCTGCTTCAGCACAAGTGGCTCCTAGTGGCTCAGCCATTTTAACTAAACCCCCTGTGCTGAAGCAGTGATATCCTTAAACCTGACCTAGTGTGGTTTCTTGAAGACTGGAGTTGGGAGCCGATATATTAAGGTATATTTCATGGTATTTTCCCACTGTTTTCTGGTGCTTGCCTCGGTGAGTGATTGGATGGAGATATATGAGCAATGTGAGCAGTTAGGGAGCACGTACTTAATAGACATACAGATATAACAGGCTTATGGTTCTTTTTTGTTGGGGTATTCTGTAGGAACAATGACAATTCAAAGCAAACTCTGTGGCATTGTGAGGCATTCCTGGGTGTGCTGAGTTATCTGAAAGAAAAATACATCTGTGTTGCAGTGCGAGGAACCGAATACTATGGCCATCATGTACTCTCCTAAACTGCGCCAAACAAATGCTGGTATCCGCGGAGTACACCTGCCCGCAGAACAGGCCCGCAGGAAATACAGAAACCCAGGTACACAACCCTCCCAGGTGCAAAACGGGTGGAAAAAACTGCACCTGATTTATCCAACAAGAAATGCTACGTCCATTGAGAGACATCTTTTTGTCTTTGTCTTTTTGTCTCAATTAGTGTATTTTGTGTGAAATTGCAGTCTTCTTTGTTGCAAGGCGACAATATAGCAATCAAAGACCTGCGGTATGCGTTGGTTGAATTGTTACAGTGTGTGAAGATGTTCTGCATGATGCATCTGACATCATTGGTGCGCGAGCATTTAAAAAGGGACTTCTACTTGGTACCATCAGAAGCACCTGAAGAAGCTGCCTCCGCAGTGAAACGCGTAGGGGAGCATTAGACAGGACAGAGGGAGGAGAACAAGGACGATCGGAGCTGACACTTCTAATGCTCAAAGAACTAGATTGGTCATCACTAGAGTCTAGGCGCAAAGTTCACCTTTCCTGTCTCACCCTCAAATACTTTCTGGGCGAGCTACCCAGCTACCTGAACAAGCTCCTCACCCCTACCACATGCAGTACCTATCACCTGAGATCAGACTCCAAAAGACTGTTCATGGTCCCAAGACTCAACAAAGTATCCGGACGTTCCTCCTTCTCCTTCCGTGCACCCCAAAACTGGAACAACCTACCAGAGACTCTCATATCCACCACCAGCTTAAGTTCTTTCAAATCTAAGGCTGTCTCACACTTTAACCTGGTCTGTAACTGTTTCATACGCTCATAATATACATTTTCTTTAACTGTGCATGCAATGTCTTGTATATAATGTATACCTTGTTCATTTATGTAACTGTATTTGTAACCATGTATTATTTTGTTTTACTCTGTGCCCAGGACATACTTGAAAACGAGAGGTAACTCTCAATGTATTACTTCCTGGTAAAATATTTTATAAATAAATAAATAATCCCGTGGAGGTCTGGGTAAACTGTACAGAAGGTCTGAGCTGGGGAAGGAATAGGACACCATTAAAGTCAACACACGTGTTCCAGCAACCGATGTTCTCAAGTACCCTGTGTGCATGTCCTGTTTGCCTGATATCCACATATGTTTATGAGTTTTTCAACTCTATTTTTTATATTTCACAGTAAAAGATGTTTTGTACTCTGTCCTATCCTCGTCTGTCTTTTGAGGCGACTAGTCTAGATGACAGCATTGAACATACACAGTACCCACAACAAAATACATTTCGGAACTGTTGCTATAACTTTGAACTGAGATTAGTAATCAAAAAATAATACAGGAGACTTAATTAGATTTCATAGGAAATAATGCAGTAAAGGGAGCCTCCTAACACATATACCATACCAAAACAAATTGTTTATCACAGATAATTGTACGGTAGGTTCTTTATCCAATTGCCGGGCTGCAGCTACTTTCCAATAAACTTGCAGTATTGATTTGTAGTTAAACAAAACAAAACAATTTACATTCATTTTCGAGCACAATTTTCTTCGACCCATAAAGCAAGTGATGCAGACAGGCCTGGGAGCATTCAGTAGGGAGCTATGTTTGCAGTTGAGCACAATGTACCACAGGATCCAAAGTAATTTAGAGATTACAGAATGGTGCGCCATGTTAAAGAGAGCAGAAAAGCAGCAATCTTGGCAGCACCCCCTACATTCTGCTTAGAATTACTATCACATCACGAGTCCCTTGTCAGCTCTTTGTTAGGTACTATGTTTCCATATTGTTTCATGTAATCTACAGAGAATATGTATTTGATGGATGGTGGTTTCTCTTAATAGAGGGTTCAGCTCATAACCCAACCTGCATCTGAGGCTGAGAGACACTCCAGCTAAACCATACAAAGTCCACCAGGATGCTGCGTATTGTAAGTGTAACCCTCCGAGCCCAGCTCTAAAGAAGTTCACATTGAGTTGAACTATATAAAATATAGAAAAAGTAAATATGAAATATGGCTTTATGGTGTTATATAAGGTCCATCGGTTTCAATGGGACAATCAGATATCATAAGTAATTATTGCTCGGATATAACGCACGTCAATTTAAGGGCTCTCCCCAATGAACAAAGTTCATTAATAACCTTCTAGAGATTTATAACAAAGATATATAGCCATCATTTTTACCTGGTGTATACTTATTACTACTGTACTGTGTTCCATCATTTAGGCCACCTCCTGTTCCTGATAAATTGTGAGTTAACATTGTCGTTGTTTGCAAACCCACAAACACGGGTTTGCAGATAATGAGTAGTTTATTGCATAGTATACTGAATGATCATACTGGAGGGTCAACAAGCGACTCTGCAAGGGGAGGGCCCAAGCTGGCTTTTTATACACATTTGATTTTCTTTGTCTAACATAAGTTGCTAGGCCGAATATAATGTCTCCTCCCTAATCTTAAGCCTATCATCTAAAAGTTCACTACAGCAATTGAAAATTGATTTAAAACAGCTCAGTAGAAATAACAAAATATAATAAGATACATAAGATACATTTTAATACATGTAAATACAGTGACATTGTATTAGCAATATGAAGGTCACAGGTAGGTTACAGGACATGCGACACTTTGTGCTTTCATGAATTTGTATTGGATAGTCAGATGAGTACTTTAGTATTAGGTGATACCTTTTAACACGGCTGCTTCAATTCATATTGTATAGTTCTAAAGTGGTTCTGGTTTATGTAACCGGTGTCCCCCACCCTAAGGGCGATTCACTGCTACCTGGTGTTGTGGTGCTCACCTGCAGGTTTACAGAAGGGCCTGTGCTTCCGTCGATGTTAGTTGGGGATGAACAGGACAGGCTTTTGGGATCTGTAGCTCTCATCTCATCTGGTACAGTGCCTCCATTCCCACAGGGCCTATTGCAGATATTTGCAGTCCCTGCAGAAAACCTCTTGCCCCCCCCTGAAAGACTGCAGCCTCAGGCAGGAGTGAAAACAGAACTTGATATGTATTGAACACACTCCATCACAGCATTCCTTACAACACATTCTCTTCTCTGTGTCCCTGGAATCAACCCCAAGGGCTTGAGGCCCCAGTGATCTATCCTTGTCTCACACACTCCCTGGTGGAGTATGGGGTAGCTGCTCCCACTCCTCTGAGGGTGGAAAGGCCTGGGGTCCAGGATAGAATAACACACCCCACTCCTCTGAGGGAGGAAAGGCCTGGCACCAGGTCCCTGGTCCAGGATAGAATAACACACCCCACTCCCCATGAGGGGAGAGGGTAGAACAGAGAACAACTACATTTGACTGCAGCTCCTTTTTGTTACCAGGGGAGGGGCTCCAGGTCTCAACCCTGTATGGGCAATACCTAGGGAGTGATCCCCCCTGTCACTCAAGGGAGCTGTTTACTGCAGCAGGGCGTAGATTTAACCCTAACACTGCCTGCGCTGGCACCAGAGCTGGCACTGAAGGTGTTAAGGAGGGAGGCAAGTAACAAAATGTTTAGTTCCTTTTGACGGGTAAATGTTACGGTTCCCTGTGAGTCTGAATGCTTAACACCATTTCCGTCCTTTCCTAATGATACACAATTTACATGGGGCTCGGGTAACAAATGTATGCACAGTGACTCCCGCTGACACGACTTAGCACATTCCCTTGTATTACTGTGTGCTAAGCTGAATAGCCTCTTGCTGGGGTGAAATTGAAATGCGTTTGTTTGCTTGCAAAATGTTCACTGGAGTTCAAGTGCTATATTTAAAACCAATTATGTCCACGCAGAGAAAGCATCCACGAGTTGTACTAATGGCTTTTACCTGCGGCATGCAACACCCCCAGAACAACATGTGCCTACTGAGTTATACGCTTCTGACTTCCCTCGATGACCACGAAATACAGCTTTAATGGTGGGAAACCAAATATAAAATGAAGCACATTTTCCCTTGAAAAGAAATTGGAGTCGCAGGGCTAGCGCTGGCTTCCCCACCTCCACGAAGGGCACGAGTGCTCCAAAAGCAGCATGCAGTGATAACACAAGATCGCCAGTATTGCTAACTTTTAACTTCATGGGGAGATGTGTTTGGCACACCACTTGCTCTGTGTTGCATCATATTTAAGAAGGTTGTTTATAGAAGCTTCTTACAATTGTGATGGATTGTAAAATATGGTGTTTTACAGCCCTTTAGTCCTGGTGAGCCTTTTGGCATAGAGTACGTCAGCGGTTCTCAACTCCAGTCCTCAAGACACCCCAACATGCCAGGTTTTCAGGATATCCCTGCTTCAGCACAGTCTTCGACTGAGCCACTGATTGAGTCACCTGTACTGAAGCAGGGATATCCTTCAAAACTGACCTGTTGGGGGGTCTTGTGGACTGGAGTTGGCCACGCCTGCCGGAAGTAATAGGTTGAAAATGGAGCAGAATGGGAGAAGAGCTTGATACATCCCATTGTAATATGTATGGTGGGTAACTCCTTCATTTAATACTTCCCAAACTGGAGCACTCGGCTCAAATATTAGGGTAAAGTATTTTGCTGTATTGAGGAAGAGGTGTTAGATTACAATGTCTTGCTTTGCCACATTGTTACACCCAAGATCTCTTGATACACCATGTGCCCCTTGGGTCTGTAGCTCAGCCCTGCTTGAACAAGTTTCCCTTGGCCATAGAAGTACAGGAATAATGAGAACCAAAATGCATTGGGAACGCAGCTACAAAACATCTGGACTAGATCAAAATCTCATGTTGGCATTGTCAGGTCGGCAATCCTGCAAGTCACAATGTACAGTAAGTCCGGAAACCATTCACTTTTTTAGGGCTTTTTTTTTTTCCAGGTAATGTTGGTACATTGGTGTGATAGCTGCTCAAATGGTACCCACTCAAGAACCCCAGAGAAGGGTCGGGTACCAGTGTCCATCACTTGTCCTATTTGCTCCACAGCTGACAACAAGACTGTAAGGAGAAGCCAACTTCGGCAAATCTCCTCAAAAGGATGCTCAGCTTTAGCACACATGTACTCCCATGCATATAAATGGAAGCTAATGCTTAGCACCCTTTTGTGGATCCGAGCCAAGGTGCCTTATTGTACTGTGGACCCTATGATTTAAAGTTGACATAAAGTGGACCTCTGTGAAAAATAATTTCAATAGCCCAGGCATATTGAGATACATCCCAACAGATCGTGTGAGGACAGCCAGTGACGGCAATCACATTTGTAGGTTGTATGCTGGCATTGCCATGATACCATGGAGTATGGATTTTGGGCTTGGAAAGTTGCGAAACATACAACAAACAATAACGATAATAGAGTTGGTGTTATTTGAATGAGTCTGTTCACCTTCCATAAAGGAGACATTCAAGCGTTTGCTTTTAAAACATTTATTTTAAATAATGTTTACATAGGTTTGAAGAAGGGGGTCTCCGGAGCCGAACCCCATTAATGTCAGCTCTGAAGACCCCCTGCTTCTGGAAATACTTACCTCTGTAGGGGGTGCCGGTAGACACTCCAGCTGAGCAAGCTGGGGTTTAAAGTTTAAAGCTCCCGCGTCACGCGGGCCAATAGGAAGCCGGACCTGATGACATCACAGCTTCCTATTGGTCCACACAGTGCAGGAGCTTTGAAACGCTGCCATAAAGTGATCCATGGAACCCGAGCAGAGTGGCTACCCGCACCCCCTATGGAGGTAAATATCGCCAGAAGCAGGGGGTCCCCAGAACTGAAATTAACTGGGTTCAGCTCCGGGGACTACCTGCCTCAAACCTGTGTACAATTATTATTATTTTTTAAATGCTTCAAAAATAAAAGTGTAATATTGATAAAGATTTTATTAAAGAAATACTGTCCAATTGAAAGTGATATACAATAATTATTGCCTGGGATAAATCTAGTGGTGGGAGGGGGGGGGGTGTGCCCTGGTTTTACTCCAGTTTTGATAAATAGTCCATTAGAAAGGGAAATTGTTACAAAATATCTATTCTCTCTTTAGCCTTTTTTTTTGTTGTTAGTAAAACTGCAAGCTGACAAGGGATGTGAAGAATTTCCATTTTAATGTGAACTTTTTTTCTCTCCGTAACATATGACTTTGAATTGTTTGTCAGTTTTCCCTTCATTGTAAAGATGTAAAGAGGTGCTGGTGAATCAATAAGAATAAATAATTTAAATTCAATATCCCTCTGCCACTATCAATAACAGTTGTGAAAATAATGGAGCCCGATAGTAATTCAATTTGCCTGACAGCAGCACAGTTTTTGATGACAATTTTTAAAAGTTGCAAACTTAATTTAGAAGACAGAAGTAGAAGACAGCTTGGGAAAAAAAACAGCTTTTTCTCTCAAAAGAAAGGAACGATCTTCTTTTCTCTCGGTTATTGCAGTATAAGTAAATAATAACTTGCAGTAGATAATCTTGTTTAATGTATTATTCGAGATGTATTTCCACAGAGAATCTCACATTCAACGTCTAAAACAGTATTTCCCATCTTCACTAAGACCCTACAATAACTTAGCAGTGAAGGAGTGTGAAAGTGTGCAGCCCGTGTATCTGTACCAATCCTGGGCAACCATCGATAATTGGAGAAGGAGCTGCTCAGTGAGTAACGACACTGACTGGCACTGAGTGTGAAGCAGGGGAACCTGGTTCAATACCTGGCGTGGGATCCTTGTGACCTTGGGCAAGTCACTTTATCTCCCTGTGCCTCAGGCACCAAAAACATAGATTGTAAGCTCCACGGGGCAGGGACCTGTGCCTGCAAAATGTCTCTGTAAAGCTCTATGTAAAACTAGCAGCGCTATAAAGAACATATTATTATTATATTTCAGAAATGCTACTGTAGATTAGTTCTTAAGACCATCCTTCTCCATAGAGGATGGGGAGGAAGCTTGTAACAGGTACTTTTTACTATTACAGGGTCCAACTTACAGTATGCACAGCAGTGTAGTAAGTGTGTTTGCGAATAGTTGACACACCCATATAAGCTTCCCGACTGCAAAACTGGAAAATGTGTTTCACAAAAATGAGTCTGTGCCTACTTTGATGTGCAAACCTGCTTTGTAATGTGTAACACATATGGTTATTTTTGCTTAGTTACTTGTGTCCTCTGCACTTAATGTATAAAACACAGGAGATGGTTATGGTAACTGAAATATGGCTATGGGGTTACAATATAGAACAAGGGTACCCAACTCCAAGGTTCAAGGGCCACCAACAGATCAGGTGTTCAGGATATCCCTGCTTCAGCACAGGTGGCTCAATTAGTGGCTCAGGCTTCGATTACATCACTTGTGCTGAAGCAGGGATATCCTGAAAACCTGACCGGTTGGTGGCCCTTAAGGCTTGGAGTTGGCTACCCCTGGTATGGAAAGTCCATCACTGCTAACATCAATCAAAGGCAAATAAAGCATCATTTCAATGGGACAATCACACACTGTAATTGGATGTGCGAGCGAAGTGAAGATTTCCACCAGACGTTGTGACCTCTTTGGTTGTGTGTTTGTGTTTTTGTGCGTGTGTTCTCTCTCTCCCCAGACCAAAAGCCTTGACCAATTTCTGATGATATTTTGAGGGTATCCGTCCTAACTTAGATCTGCTGGACGCTTCACACGAATCGGTGCTGCCCCCCTCCTGGAATTCATTCTTTGTTGGGTTTTTTAAGTGATTAAAACAAAAAAAAACAACCGGATTCTTCATACAAAACATTAAATGTATTATTTTGCAACTTGTACTACATTTTCAGACAATTTGCTCTAACCATATCAGAGAATTTAAATATTAAAACTGAAAATAAATTTGGTAACCACATTTACAAACGAAACTGTATATACTTATAGGTACATCAATGTAGATATAAATACATAGTTACATAGTAGATGAGGTTGTAAAAATATATCAAGTTCAACCCATGCTAAATTTAGGCGACAGATACTTCATCCTATATTTGTATTTACAGTTTATTGATCGAGAGGGAGGCAAACAAAAAACCCCAGGGAAACATTATCCAATGCTGTCTCAAAGGGGAAAAATAACTTCCCATGGGATATTCCCATTACCAGCCAATCACCCCAAAGTCTCAAGAGGTACCTTAAGCAGGTGGCCCTCCATGTCAGTCTCTGGCAGGTTCCTGGGTCCTCTGTGTCCAGGAAAAATAGGTCTCTGGATGTCTTGTTCTCAGCACAGCCTTTGTGCTCAAGACAGTGTCTGTATGCAGGCGTCTCTGCTCTCCTTCTGTCAGCCCAAATGTGAGCTAAGGAAATCTCTCTCCTATTTCCCACATCAGGCTTTTCTCAGAGTCCTAGCCAGTTGGAGTCAGCCAGGTGGAGCCTGGTTCATTGCCTGTGTGGCAGTTTCTCTCAAACTGTGATAAGTCCCTGTTACACCGTTATTCTATGGGGTCTTTGTATCAATGGGAAAGTGGTGCAATTCTGATGCAAACAAATGTGCACCATACAGTATGTATTAAATGGACAAAAATTACACTTTGAAAACAATATATTTTTATTCTTTCACCTGGAGCATGTTTTTGCCCCAGAACGGCACCAGTTCTGCCTTGCTACACGGATCCCCCTGTTTTTATTTCCAGATGTTTTCCACTTTCCTCCTTCTGAGGGTAGCTGCCTTCTCTCAGGGACTCTTCACTCTGCATTGTTCTACAACGGAGAGCTATTTGAACACTGACTTATCACGTTGACCAGTTTGCCCATGACATGATGATGTGGATAATTTGTCTTTCACACCTTGATGGACTGTGAATGTCACTTATCACGTGGAGAATGCCTGGAACGTTACACATCATCGTACTTATGAGCAGCACAAACATACATTGGACACACCAGAAACATCCTTGCCTTTTCGCAAGCATTTCATTCCTGTTCTAAATTACTGCTAAACAATGCTTTGAAACAATGTAGACTCTTGATATTTCAGTGATCACTGGGCCCTTTGAAAGCAGCAATCCAAGCAACAATATATATATATTTATACAGCGAGATTTGAAGCAGGGGGTTTCCGGAGCTGAACAGTGTTGATTGCAGCTCCGGGGACCCTGTGCATCATGAGATAATTGTCCATATAACCCTAAAGAGTGCGCGACAGCAGCAATACTGGGCAAACACAACAGAGACTCACAACAGGTAGACTACAAATAACATAAAAACAATAAAAGAAAATAGGGAGAGAAGAGGGAAGGAAAAAGGCGACCAGCAGTGTAATATGAAACAAAATACAATATATATATATATATTGGTAGCAAAAAAGGTATCTCCCTCACAAGCACAGTTGAATAAATAGCATAGCAATGAAGATCCTTGTGGAGTCAAGAGACTTGTGCCGGGCGGCAGACTCCGGTACTTTAAACTGCAGTTATTTCCTCGCGGCGTCTGTTTACTCTGCCTCTTCCGGATAGGGGTATATTGTGTGCGTCTAACGTGTCGTGCGTTCCAGGCCTCAGTACTGCTCTATACGCTGCTCTTGCGTTCCCACGATCGACTTACTCCAGCTCTCCAGAATGAATTCCCCTGGACCAGCTTTCCAGTTAGCTCTCTGCCGCTTCCTCTTTTTTTCCAACGCGTTTCGCCAGTATAACTGGCTTTATCAGGGAATCTTTAGGATTATATGGACATTGTACTTTGTTGCTCATTTGGAGGGAATATTAGATTGCTGCACCCATGGTTTAATGTAGATTTAAATTCTATGAATTGGTTGTATATCTGACAGTAATTAATTTATATTGTTTCACTGTTGCTTTTCCCCTCACTTTTGTTATTTAGGCACGTAGCCAGCTATTTGTGGATAGTTGTTGCAGAGTAGCACTACAAATATTACTTCTTGTGTTTCCCAACATAATTACCTCTGCAGGTACTGCCAGTAGGAGCTCTGGCTGGGTTCACAATATGGCGGTTTAAAGTCCCACATCCTTCGGGCCAATAGAACGCTGCAACGTCATCCCTTGTGTCTTCCTATTGGCCCACATGACGCGGGAGATTTAAACTGCAAAAAGAGGACAGTAGCACCTACGGAGGTATCTCGGGAAGCAGGGGGTCCCGGAGCTCAAATCAACGGGGTTCTGATCGGGAGACCCCTATTTTGAAATAATAAAAAATACTGTTGCTTGAACTGCTGATTTAAGGTTCGCAGCCCCTGTAGGAAGTACTGTAGCTCTGGCTTCTTGGCAGTAACATGGGACTAAAACTAGTTTCTTACATTGTTGATCTCTTATGTTAACTGCCTTTTTTCTCTAAATATAATAAATGCAAAATATGCTGGAGGGGTTTTATATCTCCAGGAAAATGCAGAGTACATGTGAACTCACCTTAGACAGCTCTCATCTCCAGTATTGAAGAGGTTAATATGATTCATTTAATGTCTTGTTTTTTACTGGCAATGCACTTCTTAACCCAGGCTGCGCTGAAAAAGCTGCGTACGTCCCCGTCCCCACTGCTGCAACGCGAACAAGATACGGCCCCCTATGGGGCCGGCCCCAGTCACTGCCTGCGCGCGCCTGCAGAAAGCGCGATGCGCGACCACCATGGCCAAAAGACAAGAAATGTGTCTTTTGGCGCGGCGGCCGAGTGCTGGCTATGTCATGGCGGGGGTTCAGCCAACGAGGGCGAACCAGCCGGGAGATGTCATGGCCGTTCCCCCGCCACCCTCCCCCCTGTCGAGATCTCCTGCTCTTCTCTGGACGCGCAGAGGAAGACCACAGATCGTGCCTGGGGGCGTGCCGAGGGGGCATCACGGAGCGGGTTTGCCCTTATTGGGCGAACCGCTCACGTGACAGGCCTGTCGCGCCAAGAAATCAGCTTGAACTGATTTCTTGCACAACGCGTGCCCCCTCCCACTTCCACACGCACGCGCTGCACGCCGCATGGACGCGAACACTGCGTTAAGCAGTCTGTTCGCTCAGCGTCCTCACGGTCTGCGGCACCATGCCCGAGGCCTTAGCCAGTGAATGCTATGGATTTCCTATAGCACAAATCTCATTGCCCTGCTTCCTTCCCTCTAACTGAAGTTCTGTAATGATGATGCCTGGCCTGCCACGCTCAGCCCCGCCACGTCCAGGTTTAAGTTAGGACCGGGCTGTGATAGATTCCACAAATGTTCCTTCATCACAGATCACCTCCTATGAAATAATATCCAGAAAACACAAGATGAACGAGCACTCAACTTGTGAGGTTGCATTTCTGAAAGCAGACTTAGACCAGCGCTATTACGCCTTTGAACATATTTCAGAGAAATTGCATTCTTTTGAAACAGAAGCTTTACTTCATAAAACATTTAGTTATAATGCCTTTTTTTTTGCATTACCTCTCACCTGTAAATGAGTAGAATCATTACAGCCCTGTACTTTGGACAAGGCAAAAACAATTCTTTCAAACGACCAAAGCCATCCATTAGTCACTGGGATCGTATTGCCTTACAATGGCAATAAGATGTTTACATATGTCATTTGCATTGTTGAAATGCAGGGTTGCAGTGACAACGGACTTGTTTATTGCTGAAACACAGTCTAAAACGGGTCTGAATCAAGAAATAGGATTTTCACAAAGATGCTACAATTGGAAAGGGATTGCAAGCTCGTCAAGGCAAAGATTCCATTTCTTGGCACTGTATTTTAATGGAACAATCCTGCTTGGATACAACCACATTTTGTAAACAACACAACAATATAATTGGATTCCCGAAACAAACAGTATGAGCAGCAAGGTCAGCCTGCTTTGGTTACTTTGGTAATTAAAAAAATATATATATATATATATATATATATATTTTCTACACAAACTCTAACTGTAGTCAGACAATAGGTAGCACATTTAGAAACATATAGAGAATCAAACCCCTCATTTCTTACAACTGCCCAACTATACAGCAAATTGTAGCAAAACATGTAAAATACCTATTTGTATGAGATTAAATCACAGCCTTCAGGATTCTGATAATGGTTCCACACGGGCAGGGGCGGCCATCTTCAGTCCTCAAGGGCCACCAACAGGTCAGGTTTCTCAGGATATCCCTGCTTCAGCACAGGTGGCTCAATCAGTGGCTCAGTCGATTGAGAGTGAGCCACCTGTGCTGAAGCAGGGATAATCTTAAAACCTGACCTGTTGGTGGCCCTTGAGGACTGGAGTTGCCCAGTCCTGATTTACACCAAATAAGGCACCATAATAGTATGGAAAGCCCGTCCTAACACAAAGAAGAAGAAAATAATGGACTTTGCAGATTTTCCAAGACAAATATTACATTTGAAGTACTGTGGGATCTTGTGGTTACTGGAACAGCTTGAAGTGTGTAAGGTGACCATTGTAATGTGTGCACTGTGCATAGTGCATGTGTCATTGTAATGTGTGCATTGTGCATAGTGCATGTGTCATTGTAATGTGTGCATTGTGCATAGTGCATGTGTCATTGTAATGTGTGCATTGTGCATTGTGCATAGTGCATGTGTCATTGTAATGTGTGCATTGGAAGGCTGGTAAGGCTTGAAGCAGGGGGTTCTCAACTCCAGTCCTCAAGACCCCAACACATCAAGTTGTAAAGATATCCCTGCTTCAGCACAGGTGGCTGAATCAGTGGCTCAGTGGTATGCTTCAGCACAGGTGGCTCAATCACTGATTGATCAATCAGTGCTGAAGCAGGGGTATCCTGAAAACCGGACCTGTTGGTGGCCCTTGAGGACTGGCGTTGTTCACACCTGGTCCAATGTTTTTATTCTAGCAGGATTTTCTTTTAAGAAAAACATGGCTGAGGGAATAATGTATGAACGTTCACTGATGTCAACACTGTTTGCACTGCGAGAGTTGAAAGGTTACCGCATATTCATGTTTGATTTAAGGCATTTTTTTCTCATTATTTTTATTACATGTTACTGTAGGCAAGCGGCAGCATCATCACTGCCAATCTCTGTGATATACAGTAAATCTATTCTCATAAATGGCGTTCTGCAGAGTCATGTTTTATTGTGTTCAGTAATTAATCATATAGTGACACAGTGTTTGGCCGCATAATCATAAATAACTCCTGCATTGCTGGAGAGAAATGAACTATATTGTAACTCAAAGAGTTCCCAAACTGTTCTGTATCAGAATTAAAATGGCAGATTTCTGGTGGAACTCTAAAATACTTTATAAATGTTATTTCAGTTATTGATTGATGCCAGAAATAGTGATATTTGATTTCATTATCTGCTAGTGATGAACACATTTTTTGGGTGAATTTGGACCCAAATTTGGAGCGGATCGGCCGGTTCCTTTGGTCTGTGGATTTCAGCGGATCAATCTCAAAAAGGACGATTTGTGTTTTTGCGGATTTTTTATTATTATTACCCATACACTCCGCGGATTCCAAAACCCGGGGACGGAATTTGTAGCATCCAATCCGCAAACTCAGCAGCCCGTTTGTGGATTCTTAAGGATCCGCCAACGGAATTGCTGAATCCGCGGATTGGATTCTATAAATCCGTCCACGCGTTGTATCCAATGGCGGTTGTTGATGAATCCGCGCGGATTAAAACCGACCAAATCCATCTGCGGATTTTACATCACAAAACTGATTTTTTTTGGGGGGGGGGAGTGGGGAGGAATGCGAGATAATCCGGGAAACGGATTTGGGCTGAATCGCCCATCCCTATTAACTACATATCGACTGTCATAATTCCCCCATAACACATGTACCAACAGTGTTGAATTTAATGGTATTGTACAAGAAATAATGACAACCATGTGACTCAATAATAAAACTACTTGGGTTGCCAATAGTGCCGGATTTAGCAGGACTGTGCTGAATTGGAGGGAATGTCCTATGTCCAAATGTATACTGGTCAGAACACATGGGGATATTTTGTCTGTTTATGTTATTGACCAGAAGGCTGGTGAGGATGGCACTGGAGTGGGCAGCTCCAGTCCTCAAAGGCCACCAACAGGTCAGGTTTTCAGGTTAGGATGAACTAAGGTTTATGAATATCCCAACTTCAGCACAGGTGGCTCAGTGAAAGACCGAGCCACTGATTGAGCCACCTGTGCTGAAGCAGGGACAGACTGAGCAACTTGTGCTGAAGCTGGGATATTCAGAAAACCTGACCTGTTGGTGGCCCTTGAGGACTGGAGTTTCTCACCCCTGTGATAGGAGGAAGAAGACAGACTAAGAGCTAGGTAGGCAACTCTCCTGTACATTGCAAAGAAATCCAAGTGAAACGTTACAATGGGAACACACCTAGGGCCTCATGCAGAGAGCAGCGCTATTTAGAATTGGAGAGGGGAATAAAATTTACCTTTATTGGAGAGTTTTTTTCTCCATATGCAGAAAGGGCATAAAACTGCATTTACAATCCTTTCTGCATATGGAGAGTTTCAACCAGCGCTATGAGCGCTGTTGAAACTAGTGGGAAAGAAATCGATTTTTTTTTTTTCCTCCACCAGCCGCCGAGCGCCAGCTTCATGGTGGAGAGGAAAAATGTTGAAAATCACGCCATATTTTTGGCGCGAACAGCCACTAGATGGCGTTCGCGGCTCTCTGCATACGGCCGTTTTAAACACTGGAGAGATTAGGATCTCTCCAGCCGCGCGGCGAGTTTCAAGAAAAAAAAAATGGCGCTTTTTTAAAAACTTGCCATTATCTGCCTTTCTCAAGGCAGAATTCGCCAAAACATGCCGCTTTCCCTGTTAGCGCTGCTCTCTGCATGAGGCCCCTAGTTTTAATTTAAAAATTTCTCAAGGAGTTTTTTTAAACAGCATTATATTCAGCTTTTTGTAACTCTTATAGCGCCAGGCACATTATTCAGAGGGAACAATGCCAACTGATAATGAACTATTTTCTATTCAAAGCAGCAAGTCAAATATTCGTTTTTTTTTTCATTAATAATTCAATGTGACAAATGTATTAGCTGCAAGGTGCTACAAAGCAATTAGACAATGGGAAATGGTGTCTTCCTTTCAGCCCAGTTAATTGGTTTTCAAAAGTGACATTCATCAAAAACCTTGACTTTTTGTGTAAACTTTTCATTATGTGAGATAAGATAATGATGACAGTGATCTGCATGCACATTTCAGCGGCACATTCTGCCTGATGAAAACATATGTATCGTCTGCTGCACTTAAATACATTTCCTGTCATTAACCCCCTCTGTGCCCTACATCAAGGCTGCTCAACTGCAGGCCTCAAGCCCCTACCCAATCCGGTCAGGTTTACAGGATATCCCAGCTTCAGCACAGGAGGCGCTGATTGAGCCACCTGTGCTGAAGCAGGGTACTGATTGAGCCACCTGTGCTGAAGCGGGGACTGATTGCACCACCTGTGCTGAAGCAGTGAAATCCTGAACGTCTGACCTGTTTAGGGGGTGCGGGGGGGGGGGCTTAAGGACTGGAGCCTAGCACCCTGTTCAAAAAAAAGTACCACCGCTTTATGACAACTCCTCTTCGAAGAGCGGTCACGTGATCATGAAGTGCTGAAGGGCACCACGGCCACAGAGTTGGGACGACCATCTGGTGCTGAAAGGGTTAAATCGGCAATTCCCTTCCCCCTCAATGACTGGCGGAGTCTAACTCGTGTAATGTTAGTACTTAGGGTTGCTAGGCGGCTTCTCCAAAAATACTGGACACAATTGTGAAAATTGCGACGAGCTCGACACACACACCTCTCTCCTCTCTCCATTCCATGCTGTTTCCTCCTCTCCTTGGCCCCACTCTCCTCCTGACACCTCCTCCTGATTAGCTGCTGCTGGGTAATGCAGCCAATCAGAATGGAGGAAGCTGCAAAGCCCCCTAACACAAGCCCTGCTCTCTCTGCTCGGGGAAAGCCCGCGGCCCCCCCAAGCCGGTCAGGTCACTATGTCCAGAGAGGTAATACCGGTATACACATACACCCAGAGAGGTAATACCGGTATACACATACACGCCCAGGGAGGTAATTCCGGTATACACATACACGCCCAGAGAGGTAATACCGGTATACACATACACGCCCAGAGAGGTTATACCGGTATACACATACACGCCCAGAGAGGTAATACCGGTATACACATACACGCCCAGAGAGGTAATACCGGTATATACACACACGCCCAGAGAGGTAATACCGGTATACACATACACACCCAGAGAGGTAATACCGGTATACACATACACGCCCAGAGAGGTAATACCGGTATACACATACACACCCAGAGAGGTAATACCGGTATACACATACACGCCCAGAGAGGTAATACCGGTATACACATACACCCAGAGAGGTAATACCGGTCACATACACGCCCAGAGAGGTAATACCGGTATACACATACACCCAGAGAGGTAATACCGGTCACATACACGCCCAGAGAGGTAATACCGGTATACACATACACCCAGAGAGGTAATACCGGTCACATACACACCCAGAGAGGTAATACCGGTATACACATACACGCCCAGATAGGTAATACCGGTATACACATACACGCCCAGAGAGGTAATACCGGTATACACATACATGCCCAAAGAGGTAATACCGGTATACACATACACGCCCAGAGAGGTAATACCGGTATACACATACACGCCCAGAGAGGTAATACCGGTATACACATACACGCCCAGAGAGGTAATACCGGTATACACATACACGCCCAGAGAGGTAATACCGGTATACACATACACGCCCAGAGAGGTAATACCGGTATACACATACACACCCAGAGAGGTAATACCGGTATACACATACATGCCCAGAGAGGTAATACCGGTATACACATACACACCCAGAGAGGTAATACCGTTATACACACACACACCCAGAGAGGTAATACCGGTATACACATACACGCCCAGAGGTAATACCGGTATACACATACACGCCCAGAGAGGTAATACTGGTATACACATACACGCCCCGAGAGGTAATACCGGTATACACATACACACCCAGAGAGGTAATACCGGTATACACACACACGCCCAGAGAGGTAATACCGGTATACACATACACGCCCAGAGTGGTAATACCGGTATACACATACACGCCCAGAGAGGTAATACCGGTATACACATACACGCCCAGAGAGGTAATACCGGTATACACATACACGCCCAGAGAGGTAATACCGGTATACACCTACACGCCCAGAGAGGTAATACCGGTATACACACACACGCCCAGAGAGGTAATACCAGTATACACATACACGTCCAGAGTGGTAATACCGGTATACACATACACGCCCAGAGAGGTAATACCGGTATACACATACACGCCCAGAGAGGTAATACCGGTATACACATACACGCCCAGAGAGGTAATACCGGTATACACATACACGTACAGAGAGGTAATACCACTATACACATACACGCCCAGAGAGGTAATACCGATATACACATACACGCCCAGAGAGGTAATACCGGTATACACATACATACCCAGAGAGGTAATACCGGTATACACGTACACGCCCACAGAGGTAATACCGGTATACACGTACACGCCCAGAGAGGTAATACCGGTATACACATACACCCCCAGAGAGGTAATACCGGTATACACATACACGCCCAGAGAGGTAATACTGGTATACACATACACGCCCAGAGAGGTAATACCGGTATACACATACACGCCCAGAGAGGTAATACCGTTATACACATACACGCCCAGAGAGGTAATACCGGTATACACATACACACCCAGAGAGGTAATACCGGTATACACACACACGCCCAGAGAGGTAATACCGGTATACACATACACGCCCAGAGTGGTAATACCGGTATACACATACACGCCCAGAGAGGTAATACCGGTATACACATACACGCCCAGAGAGGTAATACCGGTATACACATACACGCCCAGAGAGGTAATACCGGTATACACCTACACGCCCAGAGAGGTAATACCGGTATACACACACACGCCCAGAGAGGTAATACCAGTATACACATACACGTCCAGAGTGGTAATACCGGTATACACATACACGCCCAGAGAGGTAATACCGGTATACACATACACGCCCAGAGAGGTAATACCGGTATACACATACACGTACAGAGAGGTAATACCACTATACACATACACGCCCAGAGAGGTAATACCGATATACACATACACGCCCAGAGAGGTAATACCGGTATACACATACATACCCAGAGAGGTAATACCGGTATACACGTACACGCCCAGAGAGGTAATACCGGTATACACGTACACGCCCAGAGAGGTAATACCGGTATACACATACACCCCCAGAGAGGTAATACCGGTATACACATACACGCCCAGAGAGGTAATACTGGTATACACATACACGCCCAGAGAGGTAATACCGGTATACACATACACGCCCAGAGAGGTAATACCGTTATACACATACACGCCCAGAGAGGTAATACCGGTATACACATACCCGCCCAGAGAGGTAATACCGGTATACACATACACGCCCAGAGAGGTAATACCGGTATACACATACACGCCCAGAGAGGTAATACCGGTATACACATACACGCCCAGAGAGGTAATACCGGTATACACATACACGTACAGAGAGGTAATACCACTATACACATACACGCCCAGAGAGGTAATACCGATATACACATACACGCCCAGAGAGGTAATACCGGTATACACATACATACCCAGAGAGGTAATACCGGTATACACGTACACGCCCACAGAGGTAATACCGGTATACACGTACACGCCCAGAGAGGTAATACCGGTATACACATACACCCCCAGAGAGGTAATACCGGTATACACATACACGCCCAGAGAGGTAATACTGGTATACACATACACGCCCAGAGAGGTAATACCGGTATACACATACACGCCCAGAGAGGTAATACCGTTATACACATACACGCCCAGAGAGGTAATACCGGTATACACATACACACCCAGAGAGGTAATACCGGTATACACACACACGCCCAGAGAGGTAATACCGGTATACACATACACGCCCAGAGTGGTAATACCGGTATACACATACACGCCCAGAGAGGTAATACCGGTATACACATACACGCCCAGAGAGGTAATACCGGTATACACATACACGCCCAGAGAGGTAATACCGGTATACACCTACACGCCCAGAGAGGTAATACCGGTATACACACACACGCCCAGAGAGGTAATACCAGTATACACATACACGTCCAGAGTGGTAATACCGGTATACACATACACGCCCAGAGAGGTAATACCGGTATACACATACACGCCCAGAGAGGTAATACCGGTATACACATACACGTACAGAGAGGTAATACCACTATACACATACACGCCCAGAGAGGTAATACCGATATACACATACACGCCCAGAGAGGTAATACCGGTATACACATACATACCCAGAGAGGTAATACCGGTATACACGTACACGCCCAGAGAGGTAATACCGGTATACACGTACACGCCCAGAGAGGTAATACCGGTATACACATACACCCCCAGAGAGGTAATACCGGTATACACATACACGCCCAGAGAGGTAATACTGGTATACACATACACGCCCAGAGAGGTAATACCGGTTTACACATACACGCCCAGAGAGGTAATACCGTTATACACATACACGCCCAGAGAGGTAATACCGGTATACACATACCCGCCCAGAGAGGTAATACCGGTATACACATACACGCCCAGAGAGGTAATACCGGTATACACATACACGCCCAGAGAGATAATACCGGTATACACATACACGCCCAGAGAGGTAATACCGGTATACACATACACGCCCAGAGAGGTAATACCGGTATACACATACACGCCCAGAGAGGTAATACCGGTATACACATACACGCCCAGAGAGGTAATACCGGTATACACATACACGCCCAGAGAGGTAATACCGGTATACACATACACGCCCAGAGAGGTAATACCGGTATACACATACACGTCCAGAGAGGTAATACCAGTATACACATACACGCCCAGAGAGGTAATACCGGTATACACATACACACCCAGAGAGATAATACCGGTATACACATACACGCCCAGAGAGGTAATACCGGTATACACATACACGCCCAGAGGGGTAATACCGGTATACACATACACGCCCAGAGGTAATACCGGTATACACATACATGCCCAGAGAGGTAATACCAGTATACACACACACGCCCAGAGAGGTAATACTGGTATACACATACACGCACCCAGAGAGGTAATACCGGTATACACATACACGCCCAGAGAGGTAATACCGGTATACACATACACGCCCAGAGAGGTAATACCGGTATACACGTACACGCCCAGAGAGGTAATACCGGTATACACATACACGCCCAGAGAGGTAATACCGGTATACACATACACGCCCAGAGAGGTAATACCGGTATACACATACACGCCCAGAGAGGTAATACCGGTATACACATACACGCCCAGAGAGGTAATACCGGTATACACACACAGACACAGAGAGGTAATACCGGTATACACATACACGCCCAGAGAGGTAATACCGGTATACACATACACGCCCAGAGAGGTAATACCGGTATACACATACACGCCCAGAGAGATAATACCTGTATACACATAAACGCCCAGAGAGGTAATACCGGTATACACATACACGCCCAGAGAGGTAATACCGGTATACACATACACGCCCAGAGAGATAATACCGGTATACACATACACACCCAGAGAGGTAATACCGGTATACACATACACGCCCAGAGAGGTAATACCGGCATACACATACACGCCCAGAGAGGTAATACCGATATACACATACACGCCCAGAGAGGTAATACCGGTATACACATACACGCCCAGAGAGGTAATACCGGTATACACATACACGCCCAGAGAGGTAATACCGGTATACACATACACGCCCAGAGAGGTAATACCGGTATACACATACACGCCCAGAGAGGTAATAGCGGTATACACATACACGCCCAGAGAGGTAATACCGGTATACACATACATGCCCAGAGAGGTAATACCGGTATACACATACACGCCCAGAGAGGTAATACCGGTATACACATACACTCCCAGAGAGGTAATACCGGTATACACATACACGCCCAGAGAGGTAATACCGGTATACACATACACGCCCAGAGAGGTAATACCGATATACACGTACATGCCCAGAGAGGTAATACCGGTATACACGTACACGCCCAGAGAGGTAATACCGGTATACACATACACGCCCAGAGAGGTAATACCGGTATACACATACATGCCCAGAGAGGTAATACCGGTATACACATATACGCCCAGAGAGGTAATACCGGTATACACATACACACCCAGAGAGGTAATACCGGTATACACATACACGCCCAGAGAGGTAATACCGGTATACACATACACGCCCAGAGAGGTAATACCGATATACACACACACACACACAGAGAGGTAATACCGGTATACACATACACACCCAGAGAGGTAATACCGGTATACACATACACGCCCAGAGAGGTAATACCGGTATACACATACACTACCAGAGAGGTAATACCGGTATACACATACACGCCCAGAGAGGTAATACCGGTATACACATACACGCCCAGAGAGGTAATACCGGTATACACATACACTCCCAGAGAGGTAATACCGGTATACACATACACGCCCAGAGAGGTAATACCGGTAAACACATACACGCCCAGAGAGGTAATACCGGTATACATATACATGCCCAGAGAGGTAATACCGGTATACACATACACGCCCAGAGAGGTAATACCGGTATACACATACACGCCCAGAGAGGTAATACCGGTATCACACATACATGCCCAGAGAGGTAATACCGGTATACACATACACGCCCAGAGAGGTAATACCGGTATACACATACACTCCCAGAGAGGTAATACCGGTATACACATACACGCCCAGAGAGGTAATACCGGTATACACATACACACCCAGAGAGGTAATACCGATATACACACACACACACACAGAGAGGTAATACCGGTATACACATACACGCCCAGAGAGGTAATACCGGTATACACATACACGCCCAGAGAGGTAATACCGGTATACACATACACGCCCACAGAGGTAATACCGATATACACACACACACACACAGAGAGGTAATACCGGTATACACATACACGCCCAGAGAGGTAATACCGGTATACACATACACGTCCAGAGAGGTAATACCAGTATACACATACACGCCCAGAGAGGTAATACCGGTATACACATACACACCCAGAGAGATAATACCGGTATACACATACACGCCCAGAGAGGTAATACCGGTATACACATACACGCCCAGAGGGGTAATACCGGTATACACATACACGCCCAGAGGTAATACCGGTATACACATACATGCCCAGAGAGGTAATACCAGTATACACACACACGCCCAGAGAGGTAATACTGGTATACACATACACGCACCCAGAGAGGTAATACCGGTATACACATACACGCCCAGAGAGGTAATACCGGTATACACATACACGCCCAGAGAGGTAATACCGGTATACACGTACACGCCCAGAGAGGTAATACCGGTATACACATACACGCCCAGAGAGGTAATACCGGTATACACATACACGCCCAGAGAGGTAATACCGGTATACACATACACGCCCAGAGAGGTAATACCGGTATACACATACACGCCCAGAGAGGTAATACCGGTATACACACACAGACACAGAGAGGTAATACCGGTATACACATACACGCCCAGAGAGGTAATACCGGTATACACATACACGCCCAGAGAGGTAATACCGGTATACACATACACGCCCAGAGAGATAATACCTGTATACACATAAACGCCCAGAGAGGTAATACCGGTATACACATACACGCCCAGAGAGGTAATACCGGTATACACATACACGCCCAGAGAGATAATACCGGTATACACATACACACCCAGAGAGGTAATACCGGTATACACATACACGCCCAGAGAGGTAATACCGGCATACACATACACGCCCAGAGAGGTAATACCGATATACACATACACGCCCAGAGAGGTAATACCGGTATAAACATACACGCCCAGAGAGGTAATACCGGTATACACATACACGCCCAGAGAGGTAATACCGGTATACACATACACGCCCAGAGAGGTAATACCGGTATACACATACACGCCCAGAGAGGTAATAGCGGTATACACATACACGCCCAGAGAGGTAATACCGGTATACACATACATGCCCAGAGAGGTAATACCGGTATACACATACACGCCCAGAGAGGTAATACCGGTATACACATACACTCCCAGAGAGGTAATACCGGTATACACATACACGCCCAGAGAGGTAATACCGGTATACACATACACGCCCAGAGAGGTAATACCGATATACACGTACATGCCCAGAGAGGTAATACCGGTATACACGTACACGCCCAGAGAGGTAATACCGGTATACACATACACGCCCAGAGAGGTAATACCGGTATACACATACACGCCCAGAGAGGTAATACCGGTATACACATATACGCCCAGAGAGGTAATACCGGTATACACATACACACCCAGAGAGGTAATACCGGTATACACATACACGCCCAGAGAGGTAATACCGGTATACACATACACGCCCAGAGAGGTAATACCGATATACACACACACACACACAGAGAGGTAATACCGGTATACACATACACACCCAGAGAGGTAATACCGGTATACACATACACGCCCAGAGAGGTAATACCGGTATACACATACACTACCAGAGAGGTAATACCGGTATACACATACACGCCCAGAGAGGTAATACCGGTATACACATACACGCCCAGAGAGGTAATACCGGTATACACATACACTCCCAGAGAGGTAATACCGGTATACACATACACGCCCAGAGAGGTAATACCGGTAAACACATACACGCCCAGAGAGGTAATACCGGTATACATATACATGCCCAGAGAGGTAATACCGGTATACACATACACGCCCAGAGAGGTAATACCGGTATACACATACACGCCCAGAGAGGTAATACCGGTATCACACATACATGCCCAGAGAGGTAATACCGGTATACACATACACGCCCAGAGAGGTAATACCGGTATACACATACACTCCCAGAGAGGTAATACCGGTATACACATACACGCCCAGAGAGGTAATACCGGTATACACATACACACCCAGAGAGGTAATACCGATATACACACACACACACACAGAGAGGTAATACCGGTATACACATACACGCCCAGAGAGGTAATACCGGTATACACTTACACGCCCAGAGAGGTAATACCGGTATACACATACACGCCCACAGAGGTAATACCGATATACACACACACACACACAGAGAGGTAATACCGGTATACACATACACGCCCAGAGAGGTAATACCGGTATACACATACACTCCCAGAGAGGTAATACCGGTATACACATACACTCCCAGAGAGGTAATACCGGTATACACATACACGCCCAGAGAGGTAATACCGGTATACACATACATGCCCAGAGAGGTAATACCGGCATACACATACACGCTCAGAGAGGTAATACCAACATACACATACACGCCCAGAGAGGTAATACCGGTATACACATACATGTCCAGAGAGATAATATCGGTATAAACATACACACCCAGAGAGGTAATACCGGTATACACGTACATGCCCAGAGAGGTAATACCGGTATACACATACACGCCCAGAGAGGTAATACAAGTATATACATACACGCCCAGAGAGGTAATACCGGTATACCCATACACGCCCAGAGAGGTAATACCAGTATACACATACACGCCCAGAGAGGTAATACCGGTATACACATACACGCCCAGAGAGGTAATACCGGTATACACATACACGCCCAGAGAGGTAATACCGGTATACACATACAAGCCCAGAGAGGTAATACCGGTATACACATACACGCCCAGAGAGGTAATACCTGTATACACATAAACGCCCAGAGAGGTAATACCGGTATACACATACACGCCCAGAGAGGTAATACCGGTATACACATACACGCCCAGAGAGATAATACCGGTATACACATACACACCCAGAGAGGTAATACCGATATACACGTACACGCCCAGAGAGGTAATACCGGTATACACGTACACGCCCAGAGAGGTAATACCGGTATACACATACACGCCCAGAGAGGTAATACCGGTATACACATACACGCCCAGAGAGGTAATACCGGTATACACATAT
Source organism: Ascaphus truei (assembly GCF_040206685.1). NCBI lineage: Eukaryota > Metazoa > Chordata > Amphibia > Anura > Ascaphidae > Ascaphus > Ascaphus truei. The sequence continues at coordinate 46,312,694 of NC_134498.1, forward strand.
ACGCCCAGAGAGGTAATACCGGTATACACATACACACCCAGAGAGGTAATACCGGTATACACATACACGCCCAGAGAGGTAATACCGGTATACACATACACGCCCAGAGAGGTAATACCGATATACACACACACACACACAGAAAGGTAATACCGGTATACACATACACACCCAGAGAGGTAATACCGGTATACACATACACGCCCAGAGAGGTAATACCGGTATACACATACACTCCCAGAGAGGTAATACCGGTATACACATACACGCCCAGAGAGGTAATACCGGTATACACATACACGCCCAGAGAGGTAATACCGGTTTACACATACACTCCCAGAGAGGTAATACCGGTATACACATACACGCCCAGAGAGGTAATACCGGTATACACATACACGCCCAGAGAGGTAATACCGGTATACACATACACGCCCAGAGAGGTAATACCGGTATACACATACACGCCCAGAGAGGTAATACCGGTATACACATACACGCCCAGAGAGGTAATACCGGTATACACATACATGCCCAGAGAGGTAATACCGGTATACACATACACGCCCAGAGAGGTAATACCGGTATACACATACACTCCCAGAGAGGTAATACCGGTATACACATACACGCCCAGAGAGGTAATACCGGTATACACATACACTCCCAGAGAGGTAATACCGATATACACACACACACACACAGAGAGGTAATACCGGTATACACATACACGCCCAGAGAGGTAATACCGGTATACACATACACGCCCAGAGAGGTAATACCGGTATACACATACACGCCCACAGAGGTAATACCGATATACACACACACACACACAGAGAGGTAATACCGGTATACACATACACGCCCAGAGAGGTAATACCGGTATACACATACACACCCAGAGAGGTAATACCGGTATACACATACACTCCCAGAGAGGTAATACTGGTATACACATACACGCCCAGAGAGGTAATACCGGTATACACATACATGCCCAGAGAGGTAATACCGGCATACACATACACGCTCAGAGAAGTAATACCAACATACACATACACGCCCAGAGAGGTAATACCGGTATACACATACATGTCCAGAGAGATAATATCGGTATAAACATACACACCCAGAGAGGTAATACCGGTATACACGTACATGCCCAGAGAGGTAATACCGGTATACACATACACACGCCCAGAGAGGTAATACAAGTATATACATACACGCCCAGACAGGTAATACCGGTATACCCATACACGCCCAGAGAGGTAATACCAGTATACACATACACGCCCAGAGAGGTAATACCGGTATACACATACACGCCCAGAGAGGTAATACCGGTATACACATACACGCCCAGAGAGGTAATACCGGTATACACATACACGCCCAGAGAGGTAATACCGGTATACACATACACGCCCAGAGAGGTAATACCGGTATACACATACACGCCCAGAGAGGTAATACCGGTATACACATACACGCCCAGAGAAGTTATATCGGTATACACATACACGCCCAGAGAGGTAATACCGGTATACACATACATGCCCAGAGAGGTAATACCGGTATACACATGCATGCCCAGAGAGGTAACACCGGTATACACACGCCCAGAGAGGTAATACCGGTATACACATACACGCCCAGATAGGTAATACCGGTATACACATACACGCCCAGAGAGGTAATACCGGTATACACATAAACGCCCAGAGAAGTTATATTGGTATACACATACACGCCCAGAGAGGTAATACCGGCATACACATACACGCCCAGAGAGGTAATACCGATATACACATACACGCCCAGAGAGGTAATACCGGTATACACATACACGCCCAGAGAGGTAATACCGGTATACACATACACGCCCAGAGAGGTAATACCTGTATACACATACACGCCCAGAGAGGTAATAGCGGTATACACATACACGCCCAGAGAGGTAATACCGGTATACACATACATGCCCAGAGAGGTAATACCGGTATACACATACACGCCCAGAGAGGTAATACCGGTATACACATACACTCCCAGAGAGGTAATACCGGTATACACATACACGCCCAGAGAGGTAATACCGGTATACACATACACGCCCAGAGAGGTAATACCGATATACACGTACACGCCCAGAGAGGTAATACCGGTATACACGTACACGCCCAGAGAGGTAATACCGGTATACACATACACGCCCAGAGAGGTAATACCGGTATACACATACACGCCCAGAGAGGTAATACCGGTATACACATATACGCCCAGAGAGGTAATACCGGTATACACATACACACCCAGAGAGGTAATACCGGTATACACATACACGCCCAGAGAGGTAATACCGGTATACACATACACGCCCAGAGAGGTAATACCGATATACACACACACACACACAGAGAGGTAATACCGGTATACACATACACACCCAGAGAGGTAATACCGGTATACACATACACGCCCAGAGAGGTAATACCGGTATACACATACACTCCCAGAGAGGTAATACCGGTATACACATACACGCCCAGAGAGGTAATACCGGTATACACATACACGCCCAGAGAGGTAATACCGGTATACACATACACTCCCAGAGAGGTAATACCGGTATACACATACACGCCCAGAGAGGTAATACCGGTATACACATACACGCCCAGAGAGGTAATACCGGTATACACATACACGCCCAGAGAGGTAATACCGGTATACACATACACGCCCAGAGAGGTAATACCGGTATACACATACACGCCCAGAGAGGTAATACCGGTATACACATACATGCCCAGAGAGGTAATACCGGTATACACATACACGCCCAGAGAGGTAATACCGGTATACACATACACTCCCAGAGAGGTAATACCGTTATACACATACACGCCCAGAGAGCTAATACCGGTATACACATACACGCCCAGAGAGGTAATACCGATATACACACACACACACACAGAGAGGTAATACCGGTATACACATACACGCCCAGAGAGGTAATACCGGTATACACATGCACGCCCAGAGAGGTAATACCGGTATACACATACACGCCAACAGAGGTAATACCGATATACACACACACACACACAGAAAGGTAATACCGGTATACACATACACGCCCAGAGAGGTAATACCGGTATACACATACACTCCCAGAGAGGTAATACCGGTATACACATACAGTCCCAGAGAGGTAATACCGGTATACACATACATGCCCAGAGAGGTAATACCGGCATACACATACACGCTCAGAGAGGTAATACCAACATACACATACACGCCCAGAGAGGTAATACCGGTATACACATACATGTCCAGAGAGATAATATCGGTATAAACATACACACCCAGAGAGGTAATACCGGTATACACGTACATGCCAAGAGAGGTAATACCGGTATACACATACACGCCCAGAGAGGTAATACAAGTATATACATACACGCCCAGAGAGGTAATACCGGTATACCCATACACGCCCAGAGAGGTAATACCAGTATACACATACACGCCCAGAGAGGTAATACCGGTATACACATACACGCCCAGAGAGGTAATACCGGTATACACATACACGCCCAGAGAGGTAATACCGGTATACACATACACGCCCAGAGAGGTAATACCGGTATACACATACACGCCCAGAGAGGTAATACCGGTATACACATACAAGCCCAGAGAGGTAATACCGGTATACACATACACGCCCAGAGAGGTAATACCTGTATACACATAAACGCCCAGAGAGGTAATACCGGTATACACATACACGCCCAGAGAGGTAATACCGGTATACACATACACGCCCAGAGAGATAATACCGGTATACACATACACACCCAGAGAGGTAATACCGATATACACGTAAACGCCCAGAGAGGTAATACCGGTATACACGTACACGCCCAGAGAGGTAATACCGGTATACACATACACGCCCAGAGAGGTAATACCGGTATACACATACACGCCCAGAGAGGTAATACCGGTATACACATATACGCCCAGAGAGGTAATACCGGTATACACATACACACCCAGAGAGGTAATACCGGTATACACATACACGCCCAGAGAGGTAATACCGGTATACACATACACGCCCAGAGAGGTAATACCGATATACACACACACACACACAGAAAGGTAATACCGGTATACACATACACACCCAGAGAGGTAATACCGGTATACACATATACGCCCAGAGAGGTAATACCGGTATACACATACACTCCCAGAGAGGTAATACCGGTATACACATACACGCCCAGAGAGGTAATACCGGTATACACATACACGCCCAGAGAGGTAATACCGGTATACACATACACTCCCAGAGAGGTAATACCGGTATACACATACACGCCCAGAGAGGTAATACCGGTATACACATACACGCCCAGAGAGGTAATACCGGTATACACATACACGCCCAGAGAGGTAATACCGGTATACACATACACGCCCAGAGAGGTAATACCGGTATACACATACACGCCCAGAGAGGTAATACCGGTATACACATACATGCCCAGAGAGGTAATACCGGTATACACATACACGCCCAGAGAGGTAATACCGGTATACACATACACTCCCAGAGAGGTAATACCGGTATACACATACACGCCCAGAGAGGTAATACCGGTATACACATACACTCCCAGAGAGGTAATACCGATATACACACACACACACACAGAGAGGTAATACCGGTATACACATACACGCCCAGAGAGGTAATACCGGTATACACATACACGCCCAGAGAGGTAATACCGGTATACACATACACGCCCACAGAGGTAATACCGATATACACACACACACACACAGAGAGGTAATACCGGTATACACATACACGCCCAGAGAGGTAATACCGGTATACACATACACACCCAGAGAGGTAATACCGGTATACACATACACTCCCAGAGAGGTAATACCGGTATACACATACACGCCCAGAGAGGTAATACCGGTATACACATACATGCCCAGAGGGGTAATACCGGCATACACATACACGCTCAGAGAGGTAATACCAACATACACATACACGCCCAGAGAGGTAATACCGGTATACACATACATGTCCAGAGAGATAATATCGGTATAAATATACACACCCAGAGAGGTAATACCGGTATACACGTACATGCCCAGAGAGGTAATACCGGTATACACATACACACGCCCAGAGAGGTAATACAAGTATATACATACACGCCCAGACAGGTAATACCGCTATACCCATACACGCCCAGAGAGGTAATACCAGTATACACATACACGCCCAGAGAGGTAATACCGGTATACACATACACGCCCAGAGAGGTAATACCGGTATACACATACACGCCCAGAGAGGTAATACCGGTATACACATACACGCCCAGAGAGGTAATACCGGTATACACATACACGCCCAGAGAGGTAATACCGGTATACACATACACGCCCAGAGAGGTAATACCGGTATACACATACACGCCCAGAGAAGTTATATCGGTATACACATACACGCCCAGAGAGGTAATACCGGTATACACATACATGCCCAGAGAGGTAATACCGGTATACACATGCATGCCCAGAGAGGTAACACCGGTATACACACGCCCAGAGAGGTAATACCGGTATACACATACACGCCCAGATAGGTAATACCGGTATACACATACACGCCCAGAGAGATAATACCGGTATACACATAAACGCCCAGAGAAGTTATATCGGTATACACATACACGCCCAGAGAGGTAATACCGGTATACACATACACGCCCAGAGAGGTAATACCGGTATACACATACACGCCCAGAGAGATAATACCGGTATACACATACACGCCCAGAGAGGTAATATCGGTATACACATACACACCCAGAGAGGTAATACCAGTATACACATACACGCACAGAGAGGTAATACCGGTATACACATACACGCACAGAGAGGTAATACCGGTATACACATACACGCACAGAGAGATAATACCGGTATACACATACACGCCCAGAGAGGTAATACCGGTATACACATACACACCCAGAGAGGTAATACCAGTATACACATACACGCCCAGAGAGGTAATACCAGTATACACATACACGCCCAGAGAGGTAATACCGGTATACACATACACGCCCAGAGATGTAATACCGGTATACACATACACGCCCAGAGAGGTAATACCGGTAAACACATACATGCCCAGATAAGTTATACCACTATACACATACACGCCCAGAGAGGTAATACCGGTATACACATACACGCCCAGAGAGGTAATACCGGTATACACATACACGCCCAGAGAGGTAATACCAGTATACACATACACGCCCAGAGAGGTAATACCGGTATACACACACACGCCCAGAGAGGTAATAAATACACATACACGCCCAGATAGGTAATACTGGTATACACATACACGCCCAGAGAGGTAATACCGGTATACACATACACGCCCAGAGAGGTAATACCGGTATACACATACACGCCCAGAGAGGTAATACCGGTATACACATACACGCCCAGAGAGGTAATACCGGTATACGCATACACGCCCAGAGAGGTAATACCAGTATACACATACACGCCCAGAGAGGTAATACAGGTATACACATACACGCCCAGAGAAGTTATATCGGTATACACATACACGCCCAGAGAGGTAATACCAGTATACACATACATGCCCAGAGAGGTAATACCGGTATACACATGCATGCCCAGAGAGGTAACACCGGTATACACACGCCCAGAGAGGTAATACCGGTATACACATACACGCCCAGAGAGGTAATACCGGTATACACATACACGCCCAGAGAGGTAATACCGGTATACACATAAACGCCCAGAGAAGTTATATCGGTATACACATACACGCCCAGAGAGGTAATACCGGTATACACATACATGCCCAGAGAGGTAATACCGGTATACACATACACGCCCAGAGAGATAATACCGGTATACACATACACGCCCAGAGAGGTAATACCGGTATACACATACACACCCAGAGAGGTAATACCAGTATACACATACACGCCCAGAGAGGTAATACCGGTATACACATACACGCCCAGAGAGGTAATACCAGTATACACATACACGCACAGAGAGGTAATACCGGTATACACATACACGCACAGAGAGGTAATACCGGTATACACATACACGCACAGAGAGATAATACCGGTATACGCATACACGCCCAGAGAGGTAATACCAGTATACACATACACGCCCAGAGAGGTAATACAGGTATACACATACACGCCCAGAGAAGTTATATCGGTATACACATACACGCCCAGAGAGGTAATACCAGTATACACATACATGCCCAGAGAGGTAATACCGGTATACACATGCATGCCCAGAGAGGTAACACCGGTATACACACGCCCAGAGAGGTAATACCGGTATACACATACACGCCCAGAGAGGTAATACCGGTATACACATACACGCCCAGAGAGGTAATACCGGTATACACATAAACGCCCAGAGAAGTTATATCGGTATACACATACACGCCCAGAGAGGTAATACCGGTATACACATACATGCCCAGAGAGGTAATACCGGTATACACATACACGCCCAGAGAGATAATACCGGTATACACATACACGCCCAGAGAGGTAATACCGGTATACACATACACACCCAGAGAGGTAATACCAGTATACACATACACGCCCAGAGAGGTAATACCGGTATACACATACACGCCCAGAGAGGTAATACCAGTATACACATACACGCACAGAGAGGTAATACCGGTATACACATACACGCACAGAGAGGTAATACCGGTATACACATACACGCACAGAGAGATAATACCGGTATACACATACACGCCCAGAGAGGTAATACCGGTATACACATACACACCCAGAGAGGTAATACCAGTATACACATACACGCCCAGAGAGGTAATACCAGTATACACATACACGCCCAGAGAGGTAATACCGGTATACACATACACGCCCAGAGAGGTAATACCGGTATACACATACACGCCCAGAGAGGTAATACCGGTATACACATACACGCCCAGAGAGGTAATACCGGTATACACATACATGCCCAGAGAAGTTATACCACTATACACATACACGCCCAGAGAGGTAATACCGGTATACACATACACGCCCAGAGAGGTAATACCGGTATACACATACATGCCCAGAGAGGTAATACCAGTATACACATACACGCCCAGAGAGGTAATACCGGTATACACACACACACCCAGAGAGGTAATAAATACACATACACGCCCAGAGAGGTAATACTGGTATACACATACACGCCCAGAGAGGTAATTCCAGTATACACATACACGCCCAGAGAGGTAATTCCAGTATACACATACAGGCACAGAGAGGTAATACCGGTATACACATACACGCACAGAGAGGTAATACCGGTATACACATACACGCACAGAGAGATAATACCGGTATACACATACACGCCCAGAGAGGTAATACCGGTATACACATACACACCCAGAGAGGTAATACCAGTATACACATACACGCCCAGAGAGGTAATACCAGTATACACATACACGCCCAGAGAGGTAATACCGGTATACACATACACGCCCAGAGAGGTAATACCGGTATACACATACACGCCCAGAGAGGTAATACCGGTATACACATACACGCCCAGAGAGGTAATACCGGTATACACATATATGCCCAGAGAAGTTATACCACTATACACATACACGCCCAAAGAGGTAATACCGGTATACACATACACGCCCAGAGAGGTAATACCGGTATACACATACACGCCCAGAGAGGTAATACCAGTATACACATACACGCCCAGAGAGGTAATACCGGTATATTCACACACGCCCAGAGAGGTAATAAATACACATACACGCCCAGATAGGTAATACCGGTATACACATACACGCACAGAGAGGTAATACCGGTATACACATACACGCACAGAGAGGTAATACCGGTATACACATACACGCCCAGAGAGGTAATACCACTATACACATACATGCCCAGAGAGGTAATACCGGTATACACATACATGTTCAGAGAGGTAATACAGGTATACACATACACGTCCAGAGTGGTAATACCGATATACACATACACGCCCAGAGAGGTAATACCGGTATACACATACACGTCCAGAGTGGTAATACCGGTATACACATACACGCCCAGAGAGGTAATACCGGTATACACATACATGCCCAGAGAGGTAATACCGGTATACACATACACGCCCAGAGAGGTAATACCGGCATACACATACACGCCCAGAGAGGTAATACCAACATACACATACACGCCCAGAGAGGTAATACCAGTATACACATACATGTCCAGAGAGATAATACCGGTATAAACATACACACCCAGAGAGGTAATACCGGTATATACATACACGCCCAGAGAGGTAATACCGGTATACACATACACGCCCAGAGAGGTAATACCGGTATACCAATACACGCCCAGAGGTAATACCGGCATACACATACACGCCCAGAGAGGTAATACCAACATACACATACACGCCCAGAGAGGTAATACCGGTATACACATACATGTCCAGAGAGATAATACCGGTATAAACATACACACCCAGAGAGTTAATACCGGTATACACACGCCCAGAGAGGTAATACCGGTATACACATACACGCCCAGATAGGTAATACCGGTATACACATACACGCCCAGAGAGGTAATACCGGTATACACATAAACGCCCAGAGAAGTTATATCGGTATACACATACACGCCCAGAGAGGTAATACCAGTATACACATACACGCACAGAGAGGTAATACCGGTATACACATACACGCACAGAGAGGTAATACCGGTATACACATACACGCACGGAGAGATAATACCGATATACACATACACGCCCAGAGAGGTAATACCGGTATACACATACACACCCAGAGAGGTAATACCAGTATACACATACACGCCCAGAGAGGTAATACCAGTATACACATACACGCCCAGAGAGGTAATACCGGTATACACATACACGCCCAGAGAGGTAATACCGGTATACACATACACGCCCAGAGAGGTAATACCGGTATACACATACATGCCCAGAGAAGTTATACCACTATACACATACACGCCCAGAGAGGTAATACCGGTATACACATACACGCACAGAGAGGTAATACCGGTATACACCTACACGCCCAGAGAGGTAATACCACTATACACATACATGCCCAGAGAGGTAATACCGGTATACACATACATGTTCAGAGAGGTAATACAGGTATACACATACACGTCCAGAGTGGTAATACCGATATACACATACACGCCCAGAGAGGTAATACCGGTATACACATACACGTCCAGAGTGGTAATACCGGTATACACATACATGCCCAGAGAGGTAATACCGGTATACACATACACGCCCAGAGAGGTAATACCGGTATACACATACACACCCAGAGAGGTAATACCGGTATACACATACACGCCCAGAGTGGTAATACCGGTATACACATACATGCCCAGAGAGGTAATACCGGTATACACATACACGCCCAGAGAGGTAATACCGGTATACACATACACGCCCAGAGAGGTAATACCGGTATACACATACATGCCCAGAGAGGTAATACCGGTATACACATACACGCCCAGAGAGGTAATACCGGCATACACATACACGCCCAGAGAGGTAATACCAACATACACATACACGCCCAGAGAGGTAACACCGGTATACACATACATGTCCAGAGAGATAATACCGGTATAAACATACACACCCAGAGAGGTAATACCGGTATATACATACACGCCCAGAGAGGTAATACCGGTATACCCATACACGCCCAGAGAGGTAATACCGGTATACCCATACACGCCCAGAGAGGTAATACCGGCATACACATACACGCCCAGAGAGGTAATACCAACATACACATACACGCCCAGAGAGGTAATACCGGTATACACATACATGTCCAGAGAGGTAATACCGGTATACACATACACGCCCAGATAGGTAATACCGGTATACACATACACGCCCAGAGAGGTAATACCGGTATACACATAAACGCCCAGAGAAGTTATATCGGTATACACATACACGCCCAGAGAGGTAATACCAGTATACACATACACGCACAGAGAGGTAATACCGGTATACACATACACGCACAGAGAGGTAATACCGGTATACACATACACGCACAGAGAGATAATACCGGTATACACATACACGCCCAGAGAGGTAATACCGGTATACACATACACACCCAGAGAGGTAATACCAGTATACACATACACGCCCAGAGAGGTAATACCAGTATACACATACACGCCCAGAGAGGTAATACCGGTATACACATACACGCCCAGAGAGGTAATACCGGTATACACATACACGCCCAGAGAGGTAATACCAGTATACACATACACGCCCAGAGAGGTAATACCGGTATACACACACACGCCCAGAGAGGTAATAAATACACATACACGCCCAGATAGGTAATACTGGTATACACATACACGCCCAGAGAGGTAATACCGGTATACACATACACGCCCAGAGAGGTAATACCGGTATACACATACACGCCCAGAGAGGTAATACCGGTATACACATACACGCCCAGAGAGGTAATACCGGTATACACATACACGCCCAGAGAGGTAATACCGGTATACACATACACGCCCAGAGAGGTAATACAGGTATACACATACACGCCCAGAGAGGTAATACAGGTATACACATACACGCCCAGAGAAGTTATATCGGTATACACATACACGCCCAGAGAGCTAATACCAGTATACACATACATGCCCAGAGAGGTAATACCGGTATACACATGCATGCCCAGAGAGGTAACACCGGTATACACACGCCCAGAGATGTAATACCGGTATACACATACACGCCCAGAGAGGTAATACCGGTATACACATACACGCCCAGAGAGGTAATACCGGTATACACATACACGCCCAGAGAGGTAATACCAGTATACACATACACGCACAGAGAGGTAATACCGGTATACACATACACGCACAGAGAGGTAATACCGGTATACACATACACGCACAGAGAGATAATACCGGTATACACATACACGCCCAGAGAGGTAATACCGGTATACACATACACACCCAGAGAGGTAATACCAGTATACACATACACGCCCAGAGAGGTAATACCAGTATACACATACACGCCCAGAGAGGTAATACCGGTATACACATACACGCCCAGAGAGGTAATACCGGTATACACATACACGCCCAGAGAGGTAATACCGGTATACACATACACGCCCAGAGAGGTAATACCGGTATACACATACACGCCCAGAGAAGTTATACCACTATACACATACACGCCCAGAGAGGTAATACCGGTATACACATACACGCCCAGAGAGGTAATACCGGTATACACATACACGCCCAGAGAGGTAATACCAGTATACACATACACGCCCAGAGAGGTAATACCGGTATACACACACACGCCCAGAGAGGTAATAAATACACATACACGCCCAGAGAGGTAATACTGGTATACACATACACGCCCAGAGAGATAATTCCAGTATACACATACACGCACAGAGAGGTAATACCGGTATACACATACACGCACAGAGAGGTAATACCGGTATACACATACACGCACAGAGAGATAATACCGGTATACACATACACGCCCAGAGAGGTAATACCGGTATACACATACACACCCAGAGAGGTAATACCAGTATACACATACACGCCCAGAGAGGTAATACCAGTATACACATACACGCCCAGAGAGGTAATACCGGTATACACATACACGTCCAGAGAGGTAATACCGGTATACACATACACGCCCAGAGAGGTAATACCGGTATACACATACACGCCCAGAGAGGTAATACCGGTATACACATATATGCCCAGAGAAGTTATACCACTATACACATACACGCCCAGAGAGGTAATACCGGTATACACATACACGCCCAGAGAGGTAATACCGGTATACACATACACGCCCAGAGAGGTAATACCAGTATACACATACACGCCCAGAGAGGTAATACCGGTATACACACACACGCCCAGAGAGGTAATAAATACACATACACGCCCAGATAGGTAATACTGGTATACACATACACGCCCAGAGAGGTAATACCTGTATACACATACACGCCCAGAGAGGTAATACCTGTATACACATACAAGCCCAGAGAGGTAATACCGGTATACACATACACGCACAGAGAGGTAATACCGGTATACACATACACGCACAGAGAGGTAATACCGGTATACACATACACACCCAGAGAGGTAATACCGGTATACACATACACGCCCAGAGTGGTAATACCGGTATACACATACATGCCCAGAGAGGTAATACCGGTATACACATACACGCCCAGAGAGGTAATACCGGTATACACATACACGCCCAGAGAGGTAATACCGGTATACACATACACGCCCAGAGAGGTAATACCAGTATACACATACACGCCCAGAGAGGTAATACCGGTATACACACACACGCCCAGAGAGGTAATAAATACACATACACGCCCAGATAGGTAATACTGGTATACACATACACGCCCAGAGAGGTAATACCGGTATACACATACACGCCCAGAGAGGTAATACCGGTATACACATACACGCCCAGAGAGGTAATACCGGTATACACATACACGCCCAGAGAGGTAATACCGGTATACACATACACGCCCAGAGAGGTAATACCGGTATACACATACACGCCCAGAGAGGTAATACAGGTATACACATACACGCCCAGAGAGGTAATACAGGTATACACATACACGCCCAGAGAAGTTATATCGGTATACACATACACGCCCAGAGAGCTAATACCAGTATACACATACATGCCCAGAGAGGTAATACCGGTATACACATGCATGCCCAGAGAGGTAACACCGGTATACACACGCCCAGAGATGTAATACCGGTATACACATACACGCCCAGAGAGGTAATACCGGTATACACATACACGCCCAGAGAGGTAATACCGGTATACACATACACGCCCAGAGAGGTAATACCAGTATACACATACACGCACAGAGAGGTAATACCGGTATACACATACACGCACAGAGAGGTAATACCGGTATACACATACACGCACAGAGAGATAATACCGGTATACACATACACGCCCAGAGAGGTAATACCGGTATACACATACACACCCAGAGAGGTAATACCAGTATACACATACACGCCCAGAGAGGTAATACCAGTATACACATACACGCCCAGAGAGGTAATACCGGTATACACATACACGCCCAGAGAGGTAATACCGGTATACACATACACGCCCAGAGAGGTAATACCGGTATACACATACACGCCCAGAGAGGTAATACCGGTATACACATACACGCCCAGAGAAGTTATACCACTATACACATACACGCCCAGAGAGGTAATACCGGTATACACATACACGCCCAGAGAGGTAATACCGGTATACACATACACGCCCAGAGAGGTAATACCAGTATACACATACACGCCCAGAGAGGTAATACCGGTATACACACACACGCCCAGAGAGGTAATAAATACACATACACGCCCAGAGAGGTAATACTGGTATACACATACACGCCCAGAGAGATAATTCCAGTATACACATACACGCACAGAGAGGTAATACCGGTATACACATACACGCACAGAGAGGTAATACCGGTATACACATACACGCACAGAGAGATAATACCGGTATACACATACACGCCCAGAGAGGTAATACCGGTATACACATACACACCCAGAGAGGTAATACCAGTATACACATACACGCCCAGAGAGGTAATACCAGTATACACATACACGCCCAGAGAGGTAATACCGGTATACACATACACGTCCAGAGAGGTAATACCGGTATACACATACACGCCCAGAGAGGTAATACCGGTATACACATACACGCCCAGAGAGGTAATACCGGTATACACATATATGCCCAGAGAAGTTATACCACTATACACATACACGCCCAGAGAGGTAATACCGGTATACACATACACGCCCAGAGAGGTAATACCGGTATACACATACACGCCCAGAGAGGTAATACCAGTATACACATACACGCCCAGAGAGGTAATACCGGTATACACACACACGCCCAGAGAGGTAATAAATACACATACACGCCCAGATAGGTAATACTGGTATACACATACACGCCCAGAGAGGTAATACCTGTATACACATACACGCCCAGAGAGGTAATACCTGTATACACATACAAGCCCAGAGAGGTAATACCGGTATACACATACACGCACAGAGAGGTAATACCGGTATACACATACACGCACAGAGAGGTAATACCGGTATACACATACACGCCCAGAGAGGTAATACCACTATACACATACATGCCCAGAGAGGTAATACCGGTATACACATACATGTTCAGAGAGTTAATTCCGGTATACACATACACGTCCAGAGTGGTAATACCGATATACACATACACGCCCAGAGAGGTAATACCGGTATACACATACACGTCCAGAGTGGTAATACCGGTATACACATACATGCCCAGAGAGGTAATACCGGTATACACATACACGCCCAGAGAGGTAATACCGGTATACACATACACACCCAGAGAGGTAATACCGGTATACACATACACGCCCAGAGTGGTAATACCGGTATACACATACATGCCCAGAGAGGTAATACCGGTATACACATACACGCCCAGAGAGGTAATACCGGTATACACATACATGCCCAGAGAGGTAATACCGGTATACACATACACGCCCAGAGAGGTAATACCGGTATACACATACACGCCCAGAGAGGTAATACCGGTATACACATACATGCCCAGAGAGGTAATACCGGTATACACATACACGCCCAGAGAGGTAATACCGGCATACACATACACGCCCAGAGAGGTAATACCAACATACACATACACGCCCAGAGAGGTAATACCGGTATACACATACATGTCCAGAGAGATAATACCGGTATAAACATACACACCCAGAGAGGTAATACCGGTATATACATACACGCCCAGAGAGGTAATACCGGTATACCCATACACGCCCAGAGAGGTAATACCGGTATACCCATACACGCCCAGAGAGGTAATACCGGCATACACATACACGCCCAGAGAGGTAATACCAACATACACATACACGCCCAGAGAGGTAATACCGGTATACACATCAACGCCCAGAGAGGTAATACCGGTATACACATACACGCCCAGAGAAGTTATATCGGTATACACATACACGCCCAGAGAGGTAATACCGGTATACACATACATGCACAGAGAGATAATACCGGTATACACATACAAGCCCAGAGAGATAATACCGGTATACACATACACGCCCAGAGAGGTAATATCGGTATACACATACATGCCCAGAGAGGTAATACCGGTATACACATACACGCACAGAGAGATAATACCGGTATACACATACACGCCCAGAGAGGTAATACCGGTATACACATACACCCCCAGAGAGGTAATACCAGTATACACATACACGCCCAGAGAGGTAATACCAGTATACACATACACGCCCAGAGAGGTAATACCGGTATACACATACACGCCCAGAGAGGTAATACCGGTATACACATACACGCCCATAGAGGTAATTCCGGTATACACATACACGTCCAGAGAGGTAATACCGGTATACACATACATGCCCAGAGAAGTTATACCACTATACACATACACGCCCAGAGAGGTAATACCGGTATACACATACACACCCAGAGAGGTAATACCGGTATACACATACACGCCCAGAGAGGTAATACCAGTATACACATACACGCCCAGAGAGGTAATACCGGTATACACACACACGCCCAGAGAGGTAATAACTACACATACACGCCCAGATAGGTAATACTGGTATACACATACACGCCCAGAGAGGTAATACCTGTATACACATACACGCCCAGAGAGGTAATACCTGTATACACATACAAGCCCAGAGAGGTAATACCGGTATACACATACACGCACAGAGAGGTAATACCGGTATACACATACACGCACAGAGAGGTAATACCGGTATACACATACACGCCCAGAGAGGTAATACCAGTATACACATACACGTCCAGAGAGGTAATACCGATATACACATACACGCCCAGAGAGGTAATACCGGTATACAGATACACACCCAGAGAGGTAATACCGGTATACACATACACACCCAGAGAGGTAATACCGGTATACACATACACGCCCAGAGTGGTAATACCGGTATACACATACACGCCCAGAGAGGTAATACCGGTATACACATACACGCCCAGAGTGGTAATACCGGTATACACATACACGCCCAGAGTGATAATACCGGTATACACATACACGCCCAGAGAGGTAATACCGGTATACACATACACGCCCAGAGAGGTAATACCGGTATACACATACACGCCCAGAGAGGTAATTCCGGTACACATATACTCCCAGAGAGGTAATTCCGGTATACACATACAAGTCAGAGAGGTAAAACCGGTATACACACACATGTACAGTATTAGCTCTCACATTTTACTGGACACAGTGTCCAAATACAGGACAGTCCGGTTCAATACTGGACACCTGGCAGCCCTATGGAAGCAGAGTTTAAAGCTGACCAATTAGGACAGGGGAGGCCAACTCCAGTCCTCAAGGGCCACCAGAGAGGCCGACAGGGGGGGAGAGCCGTGATAAGTGCCCCGGGGCCCACCAGCTGCAGTGGACCTGACCAGGCCTAACTTCTGTATCCGGCTGCCTGACCTCTGGTTGCCACCAGGCCCCGGCTCTCTCCCACGTATCTCCGGGCTACGGTTTTATCGGTTATATCTCCGGGGCGGGGCCTCGGCTCTTACCTTCTCCGACGGCGGCATCTCCCCCTGCAGGGTCCCATCAACATGGCTTCGCGTTGCCATGACAACGGGACATCACGTGGCGCCTTAAGGCATCTCATAGCCAGGGCAACTGGACAACCTCGACGTCTCGTGGCGCCATTTGACATCGCGGAGCCACGTTGACGGGACCTTGCAGGAGGAGATCCCGGGAGCTTCCGCCGCCACCGGAGAAGGTAGGAGAAGTAAATATATAAATAAATGTAAAAAATGTAATTTCATTGCACCAAGTCTCCGGGTTCGCCTTCAATAAAAGGTGGCAACCCTGATTCTGGCAGTGAAACGGTTAAAGCAGAATTAACGTAGCAAGCTGCAAAATACAGCAGGTTAATGCTTGGGGCTGACCTTGTAATTAGTAGGGTCCGTGGCTGTCCTGTAATGTAGGCTTCCTGGTCTAAAAGGAAAAAGGTTTTAAAAAAAAAAAGGGCATAATTTGCAGTTATTAATATGGTGAGTGCTTTTAATTTTGCAATTATTCCCAGTAAGCCATTAGATGAGACCGGCGGTTTAATAGAAAAATGCAATGAGTATAAAGTATTGTAGCAATTACAGGAGGCCGTTAATTGAAGCTTTCCAGCTGGAAAAGGGAGCTGCCACAACGTGGCTCTTTCCCGATCCCAAAAAGGAGATGTAGTTAATGGCCAATGTGAGTTTGTAAGTGGTATGGGTAGGAGTATTATGACTGATAACATATGTTGCACGCTTTAATAGTACACATCCTCCCTTTTATTTAGAGGAAATCTCTCAGGTAGTAAATGATGTTGTAAAACTGGCGTAGCAGTGTACTGGAGTCCCCAATTATCGCTCTTAGGGCCAGATTCACAAAACGGTGCTAAGGTTTAGCAGGCCTTTCCTCCCCTTCATGTGCTTAACGTGTGATAACATTCATATGAACGGGAGGATATATACCTGCTAAAGCAGGGCCCTCAAACTCAGTCCTCAAGAGCCACTGGTTGAGCCACCTGTGCTGAAGCAGGGATATCCGTAAACACTGATCTGCTGGTGGCCCTTGAGGACTGGAGTTGGCCAGTCAATGAGTGACTAACTGATTGAGCCACCTGTGCTGAAGCAGGGATATCCATAACACCTGGCCTGTTGGTGGCCCTTGAGGACAAGTGTTTGAGACCCCCTGTGCTAAAGCTTAGCACCGTGTTGTTAATATGGGCCATAGTAGGTTATTCATTAAATTGCGATAGAGCCAATTGGGCCACGTTGGCTTCAGTAGGAGTTTCCATGCAATATTGCCCTGACCGGCACTATCGCAGTTTCATGAATAACGCCCTTAGGGTCAGAATTTAATTTATTTGATGAAGAAGTATATTTATTAGAAGTACAAATCCTATCTCGGTTTTGAGGTTGCTATGATGCCGATATGTTTATTGTATACAGTATTTTATTTTTAAACGTCTTTAACGCACCCCTGCCATTGTTTCATTATCAAATTTCCTTCGCAAAATGTTTTGCATTTCTGTTTAAAAAAAAAAAAAAAAGAAGGATTTAGGCGCAACATTTTCACCAGATTACCACCGGATTTTGCCAAATTTGCCAGGATTTTGAGAAAATTTCAGTACGTGATGGTATATAAAGGATCACATGCGACTGGTTTGTGATCGCCAACTAGGATGAACAAAGGTTTATAAATATCCCTGCTTCAGCACAGGTGGCTCAATCAGTGGCTCAGTCTTTGACTGAACCCCAATCATTTCGGGGGTGGGGGTAGGGGAGGGGCAGTAGCAGCTCCACCGGTGTAAAGCTCCCGGTCATGCGAGCCAGCAGGAACCTGCCAAGGGATGACGTCACAGCTTCCTATTGGCCCGCATGACACGAGAGCTTTAAATCCGCCATTTCGATAGCCCCACATAGCCCATCCGGAGCTGCTACCGGCACCCCCTAGGGAGGTACGTATCTCGGGAATGCAGGGGGTCCCCGGAGCTGAAATTAACACGGTTCAGCTCCGGAAACCCCCTGCCTCAAACTTATAATGCTAAAGTAGATTTAAAAAAAGAAAGGATAGCAGGATTGCACCCAGCCTCGGGGTTCCTGCAGCGGAACTGCACTGTTTTTAATTCGGGGAACCCTGTGGTTCCAGAGATACATACCGACGACCATACGGCATTTCAGCCCCTCCAGCGTAACGAAAATGGCGTTTTTAATCTCCCACATCACACGGTTTCCTATTATCCCGCGTGACACGGGGTGAGTCAACGCTCAGGTAAGTAACGCTGGTACCTTCACCGGCAAGTATTTGTGAAACTGGGGGGGTGCTCAGGACAGAAAGTAACGAGGTTCGGTTCCCGGGACTCCCTGTTAGGGGGGAGATTGCAGCTTTAATTTCACACTTTTCAGTTCTCTTGTTTGAGGTTTTATATCACGGAAGAAGTGCAGAAATGTAATTTAATGTATGATTGCATAAAACAGTCACGGAAGGCCACTAAGCAGCCATACTTGTCATTTCTTTGGTAGTAGATATTTAATTATGAGATAATTACTTGCATTTCTCTGCTCGGTTTCTACTTTTATTCAATACAAATTGAATTTCAATCAAAACTGCAGGAGAGCTCTTAAGAAGTTATACGTAAGTTTGCTGGTGCCTCTGATTGGAGGTGTGCAAAGCTTTGCCAAAGATAGAGAACCTGAAATATGGGGGGTGAGAGAGAGAGGGGGGCGGTAGAGATGGGGGGGATAGAGAGGGGGAGGGATAGAGAGGGGGATGGGAAGAAAGAGAGACAGAGAGGGTGGGGGGGAGAGCAGGGGGACAGAGAGAGAGGGAGGGGAGAGAAAGGGGGGAGAGAGAGGGATAGAGGGGAGGGGAAGAAAGAGCGGGGGAGAGAGAGCGAATGGGGGGGATAGGGAGAGAGAGGGGGAGAGAGAGACAGAGAGGGGGGAGAGACAGAGGGGGGAGAGAGAGAGAATGGGGGAGAGAGAGAGCGGGGAGAGAGAGAGCGGGGGGAGAGAGAGCGGGGGGTAGAGAGAGGGAGAGGGAGAGGGGGAGAGAGAGAGAGAGAGAGAGAGAGGGGTGGGAAAGAGGGGGAGAGAGAGGGGTGGGAGAGAGGGGTGGGAGAGAGGGGGGAGAGAGGGGTGGGAGAGTGAGAGGGAGGGGGAGAGAGAGAGGGTGGGAGAGAGGAGAGAGAGGAGAGAGAGAGATACACATCAATAGGATATAATCATATATGCATATTCAAAAGAGCTGATTAGTATATTTGCATATTTAAATGAGCTTATTTCCCAGGTATCTCTCTCTCTGTCTTTGGCACATTTTCGTTTTTTTTTTTGTTTTTTTTTAAAGTTCACATTTTGCCGAGTATTAAACCCATAGTGGTGCATTCACAGCCCTGTTTATTTCCTTTCCATTTCCTATCAACATACTAAGAGAACAATCACAGCAAACCTTCCCCCCCATGTACAAGCACACACTTAACGCACACACTTGCCCTGGCCATGCAGTTCTAACACGGGCTTCCGTTTGTCTTTTCTCTTGGAGCAGAGGTGGGCCAACTCCAGTACTCAAGAGCCACCAACAGGTCAGGACTGGTTTCAGGATATCCCTGCTTCAGCATAGGTGGCTCAATGAGCCATCTGTGCTGAAGCAGGGGCCGAATCAGTCCCTGCGTCAGCATAGGTGGCTCAATCAGAGGCTCAGTCTAAACAGGGATGTGAAAGCAGCACCTGCGGGTGTCAGAGAAACTGAGATCAGTTGACAAACTGTTTGTGTTTTTACCCAGTTTGCGCTGCTGGCTACAAAGTAATTCGTTTCTGCCACTGGGAGCCAATCACAGGACTGGTGGCATCGCCTCTTATGTGGGAAGATGCCGACACCGATGGGAGAAGTCAGAATATAAATCCTGCTCCACCTCCCATGAGCATGAACATTACACACTATATATACAATGATAGTGAGCGCAACTAATAGAGACGGGCAAAAAAATGTTTGATCATTTAGATCCGTCGGTCCGAGGAGTTCTGCCAATCAGTCTCCAAAAGGGCGATTCGTCTTTTCCGGATTTTTTTTAATTTATTTTTTTATCAACAACCCAATTGGCGGATTCTTAAAATCCGTCAGCGGACTGCGGCACCGGGAGATTGGGTCGGTAAAAACCCACCTACGGATTGTATCCAAATGGCGTTTTGTTTTTTTGTTTTTTTTATGAATCCACACGAATTGAAACTGGAACAATCCGCTGACGGATTTTACGCCGCGGAACGGATTTTGAATGGAAAGCTCTGGGAAATTCCACGAGACAGACGTTGACCGTCTCCCCCGTCTCATAACGAAGCACAAACCCAAACAAGAAATTCTTAATGTAAAAAGTTGCACTTGGCAACATACAATGCAATAATGTGAAAGCACTTTGCCATACAACCCCTTGCCTTTTCAACAATTGATTAATAAATTCAGATATGGAATAGGTAGTGTGCCACTTGGATACACACTGTGAATTAAAGCACCAAATTCCCCCCATTATTATTTCGTTTTCTATCTTACCTGCTTCATGGCATACCTGACATACAGGGCACCTCCTTGCACCCCCATTCCAACCCCAATATGTGCCCACAAGATACAATACGGCAGCGGGGTCAGAGCTCGGCGCAGCGGTCAGTAGAAAAGTTCTGATGACGTCACGGTTTCAAAGCAATGTTTTACAAAATGTTTAGTTTGAAAGGGATTAGAAGGAATTATTCATGAAAAGTAGCCAAAAGTGCTCTCATTTCCCCCCTCCCACCATTTCTTTTTCCAGCGCTAGTGCGGTTACTACCTTATTTTTTTAACCCTTCGCCGTCCATGTTTTGCTGACCGCCAGGCAGCGAAGAGTTAAAGAGCGAGTGAGTTAACGAACGTCTCCTTTTCTCCTTTGCTGCCATTTAAGTCCCCAAAATGAGGATAAAGTAGGTTTATTATGATTTTAAATGCAATAGCGGCCTTTACATGAGCGCAAACATCACCCCTCAGATGAAAGCAAATGTAGATTGACACTAGCATTTACTTGAAGAGAATCATTTTCTGCTATTAAATGTCATTAGGAACAGGAGTACACATTTGCATATAAATCATTACACGATGGGCATATGTTCGCTTCCAGTGATGCTGTTATTTGCCCCAAGCTTTTAGCAGTGAGCAGGGCTGCCTCTAATTGATTATACAAGATCTTGTCATGGACAGACCAGTCCAGTCAACCGAGACGCAGGAATGTGAGGCGGAGAGACGCTGGCTGTCCCACTGAGCCGTCAGACTAGAATCCAGCCCCAAATTGTGATGAATAGATGCGTGGGCCCCTTGCCACCTTGCCCTTACTCAGCTAGAGAGCCCACACTCTGTCTCTGTTCAGCAGGTCATATGCCACCCGAGGTCATCACGCTGCTTCATGGGAACGTTGCAATGATGAACTATTCAAGTGCCAATCAAACCCACAATTCTGGCGCAACAGACGTGATGATGTGCTGCGTACCCATAGAGGGGGGGGGAATATGTTTTCCTCAAACTCCCTGTTTCGCGTTGATTAATTATTTTCCTTCCTATAGGGGTCATCCATTTCAGTCCTCAAGCCCCCACCCCTCCCAAAAAGGTCAGGGTTTTAGGATATCCCTGCTTCAGCACAGGTGGCTCAATCAGAGGCACAGTCTTTGACTGAGCCTCTGATTGAGCCACCTGTGCTGAAGCTGGGATATCCTGAAAACTTGACTTGTTTGGGGAGACTTGAGGATTGGAGTTGAGCACCCCTGGTATAACCTACTAACCATAACCTCCCAGCTGTGTAGACCACCGGAGACCTACAGTCTATAGCATGTCCGTGGGGCTTTATGAGTACAGTAATGCTCAGCATACACTGAAAGCTGGATTTCTTACTGTTGATACGCAGGGAGGGTTTTCTTTAAGCTGAGCTCCCTAGCTCATTAGGTTGTCATGCCCAAGGCCTGTCCATCATCTTTCCTAACTGTTCTGTCGACGATTCTGGGGGCAGCCAGGAATCCTTCTCAGTTTTGCTGATGTTGTCAATGATAATCCCCAGTGTCTTGCATCTCATTTCTAAACAGGCTCTGATCCCTGGAGTTACCTACATGTCAGAAGTCCAGTAACTACATTTCTCGCTGAGCTACTTGTCAATTTTCTAGTTTTTCTAACACTGAAATTCACATGAAAGCTCATTTTCATCTTGCACACTTGAGTTTTACAGTAAACATCAAAATATTTCTTGTTATTTCAGATCGTACCCTCTCTGTTGCTTATTTTGCCCAAAACAACTAAAGGTTTAAAGAGTATTTTCTCTTGCCTAATATAAAAAAAAAAAAAATAAGCAGTTTTTTGCCTTTACAGCAATGCATTTATCTAAGCTGCCGATCGATCCGTTCTCCCGTGATTGATCCCAGGGTACTAAATATGGCTGCCTATTTCAAAAGAGGAAGTGGTATATGTAGCTTCCTAAAGGGCATAAAGAGCGAAAACAATGCAGTATTATCTAATACTACACCACTGAATTATTAAAAAATAAAATAAAAAAAAACAGGTAGGATGTTGAATGAAATGCTGTTTTAAAATCACAAAAAAGAAAGGGATCAGCGCACAGCCCTGGAGAGGTCTTGAGAATAAAAAATGTATTTATTGTAGCTGCATTTAAAAAACGGAGGGTATAACCACTCCTCCGCGTTTCGTGCAAAGCACTTTATCAAGGGGTCCCTAAGTGGCTCAGACAACGACGGTTCAGTTTCCCAGTCATTGTAAAAGAAGAGGTTATTGAAGACCCGGCCCGGGAGAGTGGCACCGCCATATGCAATTTGGCAAAGAGGAATAGGGGAGATTCACTTGGAATTAGAGAAGCTCAGATTACTACCATCAAAATTAGCACCATTTGTAAATGAATTATTTTGTATTCGGATGTATGGTTATAAGTGGAATGTACTTATCTATATCCCCCTTATACAAGTGGGCTAAAAATTATTTTAAAAAAAACGCATTTTAAAGTTAGGCCTAAGTAAATGCTTGAATAACTTCCTATATTGCGCTGGAGCACAGCCATAGCTTTTAAAGCAGAAAAACATGTAGCACTGCGCAAAGTAATTTAACTTTTATTACAGGATTGAACTGCGTTAATGTCTGCTCCGGGGACCCCCTGCTTCCAGAGATAGTTACCTTCGTAGCCGGGGACCCCCTGCTTCCAGAAATAGTTACCTTCGTAGCCGGGGACCCCCTGCTTCCAGAAATAGTTACCTTCGTAGCCGGGGTCCCCCGCTTCCAGAGATAGTTACCTTCGTAGGGCGTGCAGGGATCGGTGTTGAGTTTAAATGTCCAGCTCAAGCAGGACAGATGTCCTAGCTTCCTATTGGTTCGCTGGACATTTAAACACGCCATTTTGTTAGGCACACAAGTTCTATGGCTGCAGATACCGGCGCCCTCTACAAAGGTAAGTATTTCTGAAAGCAGCGGGTCCCCGGAGCAGACATTACCGCAGTTCAGCTCCGGAGACCCCCGCTTCAATCCAATATATATATATTTATATATTTAAGTTGCGCAGTGCCAGATGCTTTGCTGCTTTAAGGGCTATGGATACACTTGTAGTTAGCCTGCAGTTTTTTTAAAGTACACACCAGTCCTCTTATTACAAGACTGAATAGCGCATTTTTACCATTGTCATTAGGGATACTAAAAGCCTTTATGTCTCATGGGTATTCTGCACTAATGGACTGTTTATCTGTGGTTTACGCTAAAAAAAAAAGAAGATATTTTCAGTTATTATGGTATCATTGCCACACAAACTAGATAAATGGCAGCTTTGTGTGTATGGCTTCCGAGAGAATTCAGCCTGTTTAAGGACGGCACAGAATAGAAAGGTAATGGAATGATTTTCCTGCCAGCTCTTATAACATTGTATCTAGAAAGAGAACCAGAGTAAATTTAAATTGTAGCAGTTACTGGAATAGGAGAGCAAAGACGGGTGGGGGCCGTGATGGTCCTATCTTCCACGTAGTAACAGAGGAGGGAGAGGGAGTAGGGGGTATGATACCTTTTATGGGACCAACAAGTAGTTGACATGTTACAAGCTTTCCAACCTCTCAGGGTCCTTCATCAGGTCCGACCCCGACCCTGAGAGGTTGGAAAGCTTGTAACGTATCAACTACTTGTTGGGCCAATAAAAGGTATCATACCCCCTACTCCCGCTCCCTCCTCTGTTACTACATGGGAGACAGGACCAGCACGGCCCCCCCACCCATTTATGCTTAGCTTTATTGTGAGTTTCAGCTTTAAACGATCCCTTAGGTTGCCTTATTAACTGCAATGAAATTAGCAGGGGCAGATAACCCAAGGGCCGCTCCTGAGAGGTTGGAAAGCTTGTAACATATCAACTACTTGTTGGAATACGTGAGAAATTCCTACTCGTGACAAAAAGACATTCCCAGCCTGATTTCAACCACGTCTTCATCGTGTTGTAAAAACCTTTGTAGAGATCATCACTTCATTTCTCCTCCCCCCGGAATTACATACAATTGTGTCCCTGTGACTTATAGGTATTTTATTGTATATCTTTATTTATGTAGCGCACAAAGCTGTATTTAGCGCTTTACAAGAGAGACAATACAGAACAGGGAATTAAAGTACAATAAGTGCAACAAATAAGATCAGGCAATAGGAAATATATTATTTAGGTATCTCGTTAGGTCCCTAAAGAATGTATTTCTGTTTTGTGGTGGAGTAAATATCTTTCTTTTATTGGCGGTTAGGGTTGACAGTCGAAATTCCTTGCAATATAAATGTAAAAACCTCAATCATAGTATGCAAACTAATATATTAAGTGTGAAGCTACATAGAATAAACAATAAATAGTCTATCTAATGTGGCTCATAAGAATAGGTTGTCTCAACACAAACACACCCCAGTATAAATCAGAATATCCCTGAGATTCAGTGACAGTAATAGCACGATATATCCCAACATATCACAAGGAGAACAAAAAAGTCTGCCACATCTGCACACACATTACAGGGATACTGAGCGTAAACAGACAATCATTTTTGATCAGTTCCCCACACGTTATTTTACCTCTAAGTGTGCAGCCCAATGTACTGTATTGTGGGGATTTTTAAACCGCCTGCAGTACAAGTGAAAGTAGAATGTAAACAAGAGGATTTTGTGTATGACCTTAAAATGTTCTCTGCTAGCAAACAGAATCCGCTTCTGGAACTATGAAAACACTGTAGCCGAGTAATAATTAATTTGTTCCAACGGTAGAAGGAAATATGATGTGCCTGTGAGTTGATGCAAAAGGATTTAATTCTGCTTCAGTAGTTTTATTTTTAATAAAATAGGATAGAGTAAATCTAGACTAAATTAGAATAGAAAGGTCAGGCTTATTGTGCAGTTGTGCTCTTGTTAAACCTTTACAATGGGGAAAAAAGGTGGTTTAATCTTACCTGGATATTTGTAGAAATATAAAAATACTGTATTTTTTAGGCAGAAAAGTTTTGCTTACTGCTGAGCATCAATTTGCAGATCTGTTTCCTTTTATGCTAACAAACCAAACTCAAATGTATAGGTTTCTCTAGAGATAAGTTTTATATGAGGGCTTATACACTGTTTTTTTCAATCCTCGTGCTAATAATCAGGGGTGCTCAACTCCAGTCAGCAAGGCAACTCCACCTTTGACGGAGCCACTGATTGGGCCACGTGTGATCAAGCTGGGACTGATTGAGCCACCTGTGCTGAAGCAGGAATATCTTTAACACCTAACTTTTTGGGGAGGCTTGAAGACTTTAGTTGAGAACCCCTGTACTAATTTATATATAGACCACATTCTACCAAAAGGATTTGATCAAATTGAATATTATCAGTTCTCTTACCAGTACTTAACAAAACAAAATAAAGCATACAACAAAATGTGTGTCTTTTATATTTTTCATTTTCTATTGATTCATATTTGAACCCAATGCACTGTACTAACCACAAGTACCTTATAGACACAAGCAGGAAACTCTGCCAACGCGCAGAAAAACTATAGCGAGCAAATTCGTGTGTGTTTTTAAGATGTTTTCCCAGATCGCACATGAAATTACAAGTAGAGGTGAAAACAAAAACATTTTCTGGCAGAACAATGAACGCTTGTAAACTTTATAGAGCAGGAGCAGCCAACTCCAGTCCTCATGGGCCACCAACAGGCCAGGTTTTTTGGATCTCCCTGCTTCAGCACAGGTGGCTAAATCAGTGGCTCTGTCTGTGATTGATCACCTGTGCTGAAGCAGGGATATCCATAAAACCTGGCCTGTTGGTGGCCCTTGAGCACTGGAGTTGGCCGCCCCTGCCTTACGGCATGTTAATGTTGGAACTGTATTATTCTTATTGTCTCCGCATTGCATTGAATTGCTCTGTGCCACACAGTATGTAGCATGTCATACATTATTTATAATAATACTTATACTAAGAATGCAATATTATAATACATCTTTTGTCTTGAGTGCAACAAACTTTTTTGGGGGGGGCTATATTCACTTTATTATTTACTGTGTGATCAGGTTTATAGAAAAGTGGTTTAGTTATTCATGATTTTAAAGCATAACGATAACGCAATTACAATAACCAACAGCTCAGCAATAAAAAGAACTTAGATGACAGAACATCCTGTCAGTTCTGCACCTGACAAAATGTCAATTAAGCTTCAATGAATATTGAGAGAAAGGCAGCATTAAAATGTAGATGCAGATAGTATATAAGCACATTTTTGAAGTGCTGAGTCAGGCATTGAATTTACAATAAAACTGTTCATTTTGTGATCTGAACACTTTTCCACTAAAGAAACTTATTGCAGATTGTGTAAAATCAGAATTACATTAACGTCTACAATTAACTTTCCTATCTCGTCTCTCTGAGGTTTACAACACCAATATAACTCATTTGCCAAATTTATTTATCTTATCTTATCTTATATACTATATTAGTGAAAGCACTGTATGTTTGCCTGCCTGCCTGCCTGGATGTCCGGTGTCCCTAGGGGAAATCTCATTGGTCCCTTGGCCCGCCCGCCCCCGCACACCTCTCATTGGCCTGAGGCGGAGTGACGGGCCAAAGGACACACAGGGACACACACACACACAGGGAACACAGGGACACACACACACACAGGGAACACAGGGACACACACACACAGGGACACACACACACACACACACACACACACAGGGACACACACACACACACACAGGGGGACACACAGTGACAGACACACACACACACACACACAGGGACACAGGGACACACACACACAGTGACAGACACACACACAGTGACACACACACAGTGTTACATACATTAGCGGGGCTCACAGTGTTAGCAGCACCCGCGCGCACCTCCTCCTCTCCCCGTGTCTCCCGCGCTTTCACCCCGACCCCCCCCCCTCCCCCGGCGCCGCTACAGTCAGCGGGACACACACACACACACTATTATTACCCCTTCAGCGCCCCCCCCCCCCCCACCCAGTGTCAGCGGCCGTGCGAGACCCCCCCTCTATATCTGCCACCTCTCCCCCCCCCCACACATATACATGCCCCCCCCCTCCCCGGCGCTACAACTCACCCCTCCCCGGCGGGGGAACAGCCAGTGGCCAGGCAGGCTGCCTCGCGGCGCCGAGTGCCCAAGATGGCGGCGCCCGGGACACAGCGGGGGAGCGGCCACAACACGCTGCCTCCCGCCTCAGATCCACTTGGGACCTGCCGGATGGGTGAGTGAGCGGCCTTCACCTCCCCTCCACCCCCCCTTCACCTCCCCTCCACCCCCCCCCTCCCCTCCAGTGTCAGTGTCTCCCCGATACCCCCCCGGCGCCGCTACAGTCAGCGGGGGAGCGAGTGAGCGCCCGGGACACAGCGGGAGAGCGGCCACAACACGCTGCCTCCCGCGTCAGATCCACCCCCCCCACCTTCACCTCCCCTGCACCTTCACCTCCCCTCCACCCCCCCACCTTCACCTCCCCTCCACCCCCCCACCTTCACCTCCCCTCCACCCCCCCTTCACCTCCCCTCCACCCCCCCTTCCCACCGCCTCCCCCCTTCCCCCCCTTCCCACCGCCTCCCCCCCTTCCCACCGCCTCCCCCCTTCCCCCCCTTCCCACCGCCTCCCAGCCCCCCTTCCCACCGCCTCCCCCGCCCCCCTTCCCACCGCCTCCCCCCCCCCCCTTCCCACCGCCTCCCTCCCCCCCCCTTCCCACCGCCTCCCTCCCCCCCCCTTCCCACCGCCTCCCCCCCCCCCCTTCCCACCGCCTCCCCCCCCCTTCCCACGCCTCCCCCCCCCCTTCCCACCGCCTCCCCCCCCTTCCCACCGCCTCCCACCCCCCGCCATCCCACCGCCTCCCACCCCCCGCCTTCCCACCCCCCGCCTTCCCTCCGCCTCCCCCTTCCCACCTCCTCCCCCTTCCCACCACCTCACCCCTCCCCCCCCTTTCCACCACCTCCCCCCCCTTTCCACCACCTCCCCCCCTTCCCACCACCTCCCCCCCCTTCCCACCACCTCACCACCTCCACCATCCCCCCCTTCCCACCACCTCCCCCCTCCCCCCCACCTCCCCCCTCCTCCCCCTTCCCACCACCTCCCCCCCTTCCCACCACCTCACCACCTCCACCATCCCCCCCTTCCCACCACCTCCCCCCTCCCCCCCACCTCCCCCCTCCTCCCCCTTCCCACCACCTTCCCCCTCCTCCCCCTTCCCACCACATCCCCCCTCCTCCCCCTTCCCACCACATCCCCCCTCCTCCCCCTTCCCACCACATCCCCCCTTCTCTCCCTTTCCACCACCTTCCCCCTCCTCCTCCTTCCCACCACCTCCCCCCTTCCCACCACCTCCCCCCTTCTCCCCCTTCCCACCACCTCCCCCCTTCTCCCCCTTTCCACCACCTCCCCCCTTCTCCCCCTTTCCACCACCTCCCCCTTCCCACCACTTCTCCCCTTCCCCCCCCCCCCCACTCCCCTTCCCCCCCTCCGCTCCCCTTCACCCCCCCCTCCGCTCCCCTTCACCCCCCCCTCCGCTCCCCTTCACCCCCCCCTCCGCTCCCCTTTCCACCCCCCCTCCGCTCCTCTTCCCCCCCCCCATCACCTCTTTTTCCCCTTTCCCCTCCCACCCCCTCCCACACTTCCACCCCCTCCTCTAACCCTTCCTCCCCTCCTCTAACCCTTCCCCCCCTCCTCTAACCCTTCCCCCCCCTCCTCTAACCCTTCCCCCCTCTCCTCTAACCCTTCCCCCCTCTCCTCTAACCCTTCCCCCCTCTCCTCTAACCCTTCCCCCCTCCTCCACCCCTTGCCCCCCTCCTCCACCCCTTGCCCCCCTCCTCCACCCCTTGCCCCCCTCCTCCACCCCTTGCCCCCCTCCTCCACCCCCTCCTCCCCTTCCCGCTCCCTTCGCCTTCATGCCCGCCTTACCGCCTCCCCACCCCCGCCTCTGCCTTTCACCCGCCCTTACTCCGGCCGCCTCTGCCTTTCACCCACCGCCTCACAGCCGCCACACTCGACACATACCTGCCGCCACACACACCTGCTGCCTCCCGCCCCTACGCACCGACATCACTGACCCACCGCCTCACACCCTAGCAGGACCCCCACTCACAGACAGCACTCACAACCCACGCGCCAGCCGCCGCCTCACACCCTTGCAGGACCCCCACTCACAGACAGCACTCACAACCCACGCACCACCCGCCGCCTCACACCCTAGCAGGACCCCCACTCGCACACAGCACTCACAACCCACGCGCCACCCGCCGCCTCACACCCTAGCAGGACACACGACTCAGATTTTTACATCACTTATGCCACCAAAATATACATTGTACTGTGGTGTGGTTACAATAAACCATTTTTATACAACATCGTATTACATTTTCTTCCATCTTTCTTTTCAATATTATTATCCAACCTTTACAACAAATACTCACCTATTGTTCCACAATTTATAAATAATACTACCTATTACGCATTTACATGCCGGGCAACGCCGGGTCTCTCAGCTAGTGTCTAATAAAGTTCACACTTTATATACAAACTTCATACTAAGCTATTTCCAATAATCAACATGTTCTTGGTAGTCCTCTCCTAAACGCGATAATGTACATAATGATAATAATACATAATAATAATAATGTAACATTTGATGGAGAATCCCCTCGGCGTGCCGCGCGTCACCGATGCGCGGTCACGCTTCATCGGGAGCGTGCGCGCACGGCGTGCGTGCCCAGGGCTCCCCAAAGGGAGCCCTGGTGTCCCGCGTTGTGGGGGATGCGGTGGGGGGCTCCGGGGGACCCGGCGGACCTGGAGAGGGGAGGGGGAAGCCCCGATCGGAGGACCGATCCTCCGAGGCTCCGGCACGCGCGCGGGACACCTCTGCGTGCGCCCGAGATCAGATGCGGCCGAGACCGGGTAAGTGTTAGACTAAGCTCGGCCGCAGCTGTATACTCCCTAGTCATTGTACTCAATGTAGCTATATCCTGCGAAGCTTTAAACTAGGGGCCACCAACAGGTCAGGATATCCCTGCTTCAGCACAGGTGGCTCAATGCTGAAACAGGGATATCCTGAAAACCTGACCTGTTGGTGTCCCTTGAGGACTGGAGTTGGCTATTCCTGCTCTAAACCTTTGCAATGATAATTTTTCTAGTGCCGAGTACACTGTGGGCATTACATACAGTACATACATTATACAGTACATACATTATCACAACTCAATATGCAGTGAAACAGTCTTTCCAACGCTGGAGAAGATTTCAGTCTCACTCATTAGAATGGAGCTAAACTACTCCAAAGCACATTGAACAGGGACACCCGCAGAGAGAATACTTAGCAGAGAAGAGCAAATTTTTCGCCCAAGTTTGGGAGCCATGAGAAATTAGCCATTTTTTTGCTGGTGAAATTCACGCCAATTTCGCTAGAACTTGGACACGTTCCAGGTACATTTTCAGTAAATAAAAGTACTCCTTGTGAGCACATGCACGTCTCAGACAAGTCTGCAACCCTCCTTGTTAAAGAACTACACGTCCGAAACGCGTAGGAGGCTGGCACTACCCCCGTGGGTGATGTTCATTTGATCAATACATTTATATATTTTTTTAACCATTTGACTCCCTGGCAGTGCGCTGCTGTACTTTTTTTTTTCTTCTACATATGTCTGCAACTCTGCTTTTCCCCGTTATCTCGTAGCATACACGGCTTCCACTGCAGCCAGGGATTCTGGGTAATGGCATGCAAATGAGCACTCGGCTACATTTTCAGAACTTTTTGGGTCGGAAAAGATCGAGGGAAATGTTTTGCGAATTTTAGGACTTATAAAACAGTTGAGCAAAACCAAGCGAAACGTGCACGTTCGTTCTTCTCCATTTCACCAGGTGAGGCGTAGGTGGCCTCTGCAGGGGGAAGATTCATATTCATGGAGTTACAATCTTCTCCCGCGCGGGGAAGCAATTCACAGCATATCCTTCGGTGGATTTCCTCACCGGCTTCTAGGTGAACTGTCCGCCTGTTAACTCTTTACAACAACAACAAAACCCTTGGACCGAAAGTCTAACGATATGATAAATCCGGAAGATGCAATAGGCTCAGCGGAACATGCTGATGACACAAGAAGATTGCAGCATTACAAGGTGCAGTGAGATCAAGTGTTTGTTGTTTTAAGCTTTTGTTTTCAGGATTTACGTGGACTTTTCGTCCTGGGAGATTGTTTTTGTGCTCACTGCTGTACTGAATTATACACGTAAGTTCTACACGGCCTACAACAGTGAATCGCAAAAAGAGTATTTTAACTGTGCCATTCCTTTATGTAAAATGAACGAAGACTGTGAATTAAGCACAAATGTAAAAAAGCCCACAGAGGCAAAGAAGTTTTCAAATAAGATCTGCTATAACCCGCCAACTTTTATACCTATATTCCCTGAAAAATATCAATTGACATAATGATTACAAATATGCAAAGAAAGCTTTTTGTTTACCAATAAAGTAATTCCATGGGTTGCTGACTGCTATGTAATGGTAATATTTTAAAATTGGTCTCTCACTTTGACTGACATCTAATTAAACATTTACTAGACTTAACTTCTTCAAGGATTCAAAATTGCATGAAAGTCATTCCTTAAGCAAAAGAATCTTAATGTTATGGTTATTTAAAAGTGCGAACTGATTATTTATTTAAACCATGCATGCATTTCATGAAATTTTTAAAAGCCTCACAAAGTCAGATGGTGACCTGTATATTCTGCATAAACTCAAAGAGGGCTATTTTGTTGAGGATTTTAACATGTGTTTATAAGAGTAAATTATCCCTTTTAAATAATAATGCTTATGGAATCTAAATATATTAGCAAATGTGTTTTGCTTTTAAACAAGAGTATGTATCGTATAACAGGCAGACACGTTTTTATTTTTGCATCTACAATAGGAAGTCTGTATGCCTTTGAGCAAGTTAGTGACTTTGTACAATATTATTGTACGAAGCGGCATACGCGAACGACTTACACTAATCGTGCATGCGCGGCTGAGAAGAGCCGATCTAGGGCATTCGCCATTGGACCTTGACGGCAGCGCATTTGCGATTGGCGCAGGCAAACAAAAAAACCCGGGACGTTTTGCCACTTTTAAAAAGGCATTGGGACACGGGACACAATCCCAAAAACCGTGATGTCTGCTCATCCTGCTCTAGAAGTAATGCGCGCCACTGATGCAGTTGTGTAAAAAAAATAATAATAATAATAATTCTGTCTGAAATGCGACGTATTCTAGACGTTGATTCGTACTGTTTAAGAATTTGACTTGTACTGCGTTAGTATTCTGCGCGAATAAATGCCACCTTTAAGGTGAGGGAGAAAACCAATGCAGAAACCCACGAAGAAAAGTAATGCGAGCCGTACATGTTTAATACCTGCGCCAATATGCAAATATAACTCCGCCCTAACTCCTCCCACTTGCTCTGTATATTCCTCATCTTGTCACAGACAGAAGCAGACATACCCACCAAAAATGGTGCTAAGGTTACTACATAAACGCTGCCTGGCACAGCTATATTTCAGTGTGAGTTGCGACAAAATAATGACCTTTGATACATAGAGCCCTTATTTTACCTGCAGTGAGATGTGCAATTGCATTTACCTGGAAAAACAAACTACTGCCCACTACAATACAAACCTGCCCACAGCTCAAGGATGGTCAAGGTTTTCACAATGAAAAGAGGAAGTGCCAAACTATGGAAACGGTTTATACAGTTTGGGTTTCTTGGCTGGTCTTTGCTTAGAGATGGCTCCCTATTTATCCCAGTTGTTTTCTGTGCTTGTAACACTGATGGTAGATATCTTTCATTGTAACTCTTGTGATTTGATATAATATAAATGTTTGGATATTTGAATGATAGCCATCGACGGCATATTACTTTCGGATAAATAACAGTCTATAACAACAGGGGCAGCCAACTCCAGTCGTCAAGGGCCACCAACTGGTCAGGTTTTCAGGATATCGACGGAACCATTGATTTAGCCACCTGTGCTGAAGCAGGGATATCTTCAAAACCTGACCTGTTGGTGGCCCTTGAGGACTGGAGTTGGCCACCCTGGTCTATAATAATGTCCGTGTAAATGTATGTAATGCTGTACAACTATTGATATTGTAATTTGACTTTTCAATGTACAGTACACCTCCTTTTATCCCTGTATCCCTTCCCTATAAACCCCTTAAAGTTCCTTTTTAAAAAATATTAGTTATTTAAAACATAAATAACAATCAGATCATCTCTTAACTTCTTAGCCAAACTTTCTAAAATATCAATAAACAAAGTAAAATTAATTCTTCTCATGAATACATTCATTAAATATACAAGTGCACCATGTGTTGGGACATACTGTTAATCTCTTGAGGTTCTTTTTACAAAAATAACCCTCATTAAAAATGATGATACATGACAGTTTTTTTTCTACAATAGTAAACAGATATTGTTGGTGAGTACGCACAACTGAATGTATTATTACTAGTAAAAATAAAATCATGTTTTGTAAGTTATGGAAACAAACTAGTTTAATGTATTATTGTTTCTGCAAACAGCTAATTAAAATCGCTTCACTGCCTACTTCTGTATACGTAGCATGCTGTATGTCTCCTTAACATGACCTATTTAGCATCTAAGGCAAGTTATACAGTACTTGCCTTTTCTACAGAACTGTTATGTTTGCAAACATAACAAGATCCTCTGGGTAATAATGTACATATTAGGTTCGAGAGATTCTCTACATGAGAAAATATCCCATTTTGACATTTGCTAGGCAAGATTTATATTAACCATCAACGTTCTTAGGGGGGGGGGGGAAGAAAAGTGATCATCTTCTTTACCTTAGCCTTGGAAAGTTTTTGTGTACAAATATCTTCAGATTATACCTGTCCTTGCAAGAAATGTAGAAAGGTGAACTAATGGACATTTTTGTCGGCCATGTATCTTGATGTTCTCTCAAGAACTGTGGATAGACAAAAACGTCAAAGGCAGAGATATCAGAAATGCATAAACTATTCTCAAGAAGGATTTCTCAATAAACAAAGTGCTTCTTTAATGGTCTTGCAAAGTAAGAAGATATAGTCAAAAGATACCTACTTGATGTTTATGAAATACCTGTAATACATATTGCATATACAGGATACATTGCTATTTGATTTCTAAGAAAGAAAGAATATAATGTTTCTTTCTTATGTTGTTAAGATATGGTTTGGTGTAATGCACCCTTAGCTAGTGATCTAAAATGTGTTATTCAGAATTAAACCACCATGTGATTCAAATATTATAAAGTTGATGTTCCTCCCCACACAGAAAGCACAGAACAAAAACCGGCACCAGCCATCAGGTTTACATTTTATTTCAAAGCAGCAGCATACAGTATAAAACATACAAAAGCTAAAACCTCTGCACTATCTTAAAGCAGCGATCCAATCCAGCAAATGTTGTTAAACTTTTTTTTTTTTTTGTAATATAGCATTGAAGCAGGGAGTCTGGAGCTGACCCCCATTACTTTCCGCTCCGGGGACCCCCTGCTTCCGGAGATACTTACCTCTGCAGTAGGTGCCGGTAGCTGCTCCGGCTCAGCAAGCAGGGCTTCCAAGTTTGAAGCTCCCACGTCCCGTGGGCCAATAGGAAGCCACACCGATGATGTCACAGCTTCCTATTGGCCAGCAGGCCAGGAAATATCTGAAGAGCGAACATATTGTGAACCCTGGTAGTCAAGGAGAGCAGCGACCGGGACCTAATTCGCAGGTAAGTATCTCCGGAGCAGGGGGTCCCCGGAGCTGAAATTAACAGGGTTCAGCTTGGAGACCCCCTGCTTCAACCCTATATATATATATATATATAACATTTGCAAAAAATTCACTGCCTTGGATTGACGCTTTAAAAACAAGGACTGGGTGAATTTTCTTGGTACCATGGAATTCACAAAATACAATAGACGTAAATACTGGAACGCATAAAATATAATGCTACACATATTCCAGGTTAATAAGGACATTGTAAAATATACCAATTCTGCCAAAATTAAAACCTTTTCTCGTAGTGAGTTTATTGAATACACAGATATTGGCAATTAACTTTAGAGGCCTCATTATACGGCAAGAGAATAACATGGCAGTTTTGTACTGAGCGGTTAGCGTACACGGTGTTACTCGGCTTTAAGACTTTGCTCTCTTCGCGTCCTTTTTTCCACAACTCTCTGAGGCTGGATCGGCTTTTCTTTTATGCGACTAAAAATAAGATTAAAAACATAGATCTTAAAAATCAAATCACAAAACGGGCTGTTTAGCACATTAGAGAATTCAAATATTATATATACGGTGTGTGTGTGTGTGTGTGTGTGTGTATATATATATATTATATCAACAATGTTGTCAGGTTCTTTAACACTGCGATTTTTTCACAAATGCTTGTGAGTGCGCATTTTTAAGGTTACTCCAATTTATTAAGCGGTAATACACTATGGGGCACACGCTTCAAAAATATATATATATAATGCAAAACTGGCAGTGTGCTTAAACCAACTAAGGCAGGGGTGGGCAAGTCCAAAGTCAAAGATTGAGCCACCTGGGCTGAAGCAGTGATATGCTGAAAACCTGACCTGTTTGTGGCCCTTAAGCACTGGAGTTGCCCACCCCTGAACTAAGGTGTGGTGAAAAATGACTGCTAGAATGGTACAGCTGGTAGATATGACTTGCTTTTTAATACTCAGAGGTGTTATTGTTCATTAGTCTTCTTTATCACACAGGGTCTCTTTGTTCATTAAGGGCAGCTGTTAACTAAAAACTTAATCTAACCAACCCATCGCCAGACAGATTAAGATACATACAGTATATATTGGACCAAGATAAGAACTATTTGTAGCTGTTGACGAGCACAGACATTTATTACTAATCCTTCTGCCAGCTACTTCTTCTGCAACAGAACAAACCTGTCCTGTTTCTTCTCCTTTGTGTTAAACCTCAGCAGTAAGAGATAGGGTAGGAGAAGTCAGAAGGATAAGTAAGGCATTTACTGTAAATGTACTTTAAATCAGCCTTTCAATGTTAAAAATGACATCACAAATTAACATCATCTGTCTTCCCACCTGTGAAGAAAGCATGGCTAATCATTTTATTTTACATTTCTGTTTATATCATTCTAAAGTGAATATACAAATTTTAGGGAGATGTATCAACGTAAAGAAATTGCGAACAGAAGATTGTTTTGACGCATTGCTCCATTTTCGGGGACAGGACAAGTGTCCCATGCCCGGTGGCTGCAGGGGGCCCTGCTGCGTTAATTCCTTCAGGGCAGCCAGCATTACTGGGCTTTTGGGCACGAGAAAGCTGCGATCAGGCCGAGGTCGGGCTCTTGTTCATCAGCAGTTAGCTCACGCCCAAAGGCAACTTAGATAGCACTGCATCTGTACAAATACCGGAGAAGTATCTGTCGTCTATTTAACATAGGTTGTACTTGATGGACGTATGTCTTTTTTCAACCTCATCTACTTTGTAACACAAACCACAAGCTGACGTACACAGGACTTGGAGCAGAGCTTACAACTTTGACCCACGATGAAAAGAACACAATTTGCGCACATTGTACACCGTATTTGTCTTGTTACATCACCCCCATACACAACCATTAATAAAATCATCAATGCTTTGCAAAGGAATGTTCTTGTACCAAAAAGGAGGAGTTAGACTAACACATGATTCTATATGGTTTGATTATTTAAAAGCTAAAACACTCACCGATGGTTTTGGTGCTCGTTTCTTTTTCTCCGCTCTCTCTTTTTCTTCAATCTCCGAGTTTTCCTTTTCTATCAGTGATATAAGAGTGTTGCAACGTCTTTGCAGCTCCTAATAAAAGTAATAAAGAAGTATCAAAAACGGCACTGTGCTATATATTGTATCACATTTCCTGCAGTTTCATAAAGCCCAACGTGCATCCCAATCTTGTAAAGGAATATAGGCACCGGAACTAAATGTTATTGTGTTTAACTGTTTCATTGCTACTAGTTACATATATAAACACTCTTAAAACGGTTTGTCTCAAAGACTTCATGAATATAGAAACAAAAATCTTAGTAAAAAATCACCCAGATGAAAGATTATAGGAGAGATTTGCTAGCCAGCAGTCTGGATAACACAGCATTTTCCAACTACCAGTAATAAGCGTTTGGAAGGCCTTTTGTGGCTGCTGGAAGACATGGTCCGCCTACAGAAAATGCCTCCGGGAGACACGTTCCGGGGAAGATGCGGTCCAGTGTCTTATATTAAAACAAACTCATTTGAATAAAAAACAGTATTTACTAAATGCCGGTAGCTAAACATCCATCAGAAGGCATCTTCCAGATCACCTACTCAAAGAGGGTGTGAGTAGTTAAGACGGAGTGAGGGCCATTAACGCCTTGGTTGCCATGGCAGTGATTAGCGCATGCATAGTGCATGATTTCAAGACCATTGTGGTTACTAAGGGGTCAATAATGAAGCCTTTCCTTATTGGATATGCCAGCGATATATTAGAAATCAATATATACTGTACCTAGCAATTTCATCAGGAAAGGCAGCTCAGTTTTTCCAGAGCACCTACGCCAAGACACCTTCTTGGGATGGCGGTGTAGCTAGAGGCCCCTTCCTGCTATTTTACAGCATTTTCAGGACTAGGGTCACTAGTCCCTCTGGCAGTGAAAGGGCCAATGATAGAGAAAAAAGTGCGGTACCTCACTCTACTTAGGTGACTTAAATAACGTGCAACCTTAGGATCGGGCTTCGTGAGAAGCTTAGAAAATACATAACACAAAAGCAATAGACAATCCTGTGATTAAGGTGCACATCTAACTTCAAAAAACTTACTTGAGTCCTATGTTAAGACTTCACTTTTATTGCCCCCGATCTTAAAACGAAAAGAACCTCCAACACTGAATAGCTTATGAAACAATGAATATATAATGTATCAGTGACGCACTTAAACTAAGGGTATTTAAAAAATTATAAATATATTAATAAATACTAAATAATTAATCAATATATTAATAAATAATATAAATTAGAACTATATTAACATAACAAGCAACTAAAAAAACAAAGGCTCTGAGAGCAACAATAAATGGAACAGACTTTAGTAGTTAAGAATTCCAAATGATTCTTGACTACTTACTCTATTCCTCTTTTCAACACTTCTACCCTAAAGTCCCCAAATATCCCTAGTCTCTTCATTATTATACTCTTGCTAGTGGCTAAACATTTAAACTGCTTCTTTAAGAGAATGGAGTTAGCACTAGCTAATAACATTGCTGCAATACAGCTAAACCCCGTTATAGCATGGTGCTAGGGGCCCACAGAATGCGATCGCGTTATATGCTGATCGGGGGGGGGGGAAATGTGGCCACGACCATTGCACCGATCAAGGGTTCCGAGGCCGCCGGAGGGGGAGAGCTGGGATAACTCACCCAGCTGTCCCAGACCCGGCGACGCAGCGGTTCTCCCATGCAGGGCTTACCCAGCATCTGCATCAGCGGTCAGCTCTCTCCTCTCCCTGCTTCTGCCTTAATTAATTTTGTTGAGGTATGGATGGATATACAATATTGTACACCCATAATTTATATAGTCATTATTATATTATATAGCATATTAGTTCACACAAATATATCACTTTAATCATTAAAAACATAATATATTTATGATGTGTTTCAGACATTTATATGATACATAATATATATATATCTTTGTATGACATAACTTTGTGTAATGATAGGGTTAAGTCCTACCCTCAGTAAGTACATTGCCTTTAGGATCTGTATGTGAGTAAGGGCAGCATTTGGAAGGTGCTAATTATGGTAGCCTTATTATCATGTGCTGACATGAACGGAGATCTGAGGATCTCTGTTAGGTAAACTGCTCATTACCAATTGATTTACATATGAGTAAGCCCAAAGTCGGTTAAAATATATCGTCCCCTTATTTGTATGGGAAATGGTTGATCGTCGCAGCACTTTAATCAAAGGATTGTCTGTAGTTCTTTTTTTGTTAAGTGGAAGGTTTAAATAGGACAGCTTAGTAAATATGGCGATATGACTTCTTCCAAACCATGTCAGAAACTCCTTGTTACAAGCTGTCTGCCAGAGGACTGGAGAAACGGTTATCAAATCTCCCTGTGAGTTGGCATTGTTGCAAATTAGTACATTAAGAAAGATTACTAGTGTTGCAAATTCATCTCAGGTAGGAAACTCCTTGATCATACTGTAGTTACCCGAGGTAGTGTATTAATGAGCTATTCTGAAGAACCAAGTCTGCTACTTAAAGGCAAGATTTCAAAACCGTGCAGAGGGAAATTAAAAAGGGATTAATGACCTGCTAGGTCTGTATTACGCAGTAACTGACTACAATCAAGAATTGGTTAATGAGAACATTTAACATATTTACTATTGTTATATAAAATAAATTAAAAAAACAAACAAGGTAATCC
Organism: Ascaphus truei; assembly: GCF_040206685.1. NCBI lineage: Eukaryota > Metazoa > Chordata > Amphibia > Anura > Ascaphidae > Ascaphus > Ascaphus truei. The sequence continues at coordinate 46,354,741 of NC_134498.1, forward strand.
AGTTATTTTTAGACCAATTAATAGTTTTTGCCTTCAAATCATATAAATAGTTCATTATTTTTTTTGTGATGAGTTACCGGTTTAATCTAGGGAACAGGGATGGGCAGCTCCAGTCTTCAAGGACTACCAACAGGTTAGGTTTTCAGGATATCCCTGCTTCAACACAGGTGGTGCAGTTTTCAACTGAGTCAGTGACTGAGCCACCTGTGCTCAGGCAGGGATATCCTGAAAACCTGACCTGTTGGTGGCCCTTGAGAGCTGGAGTTGCCTACCCCTGTCATTGACCAAACTCTTCCACCACCAAAGAAAAACTATTTGTTCTAGCAGAAACAAAAATAAATCGGGTATAGCAAATGAAATACAAATTACCCAACAATTACATATCCAACAGTATAAAAAAAAAAAAAAAATGATGAAAATAATAATAAACCATTAATGTACTATAAATACAAGGCAACTATCCCCGGAAAAAGTTACAAGGAACAACCTAAAAATGCCCCACTGCATGAAGTACATTTAGAAGAAACATTTTATATGTACAATACTATAAATTATATTCAAATTCCCCTAACAAATAAATCGACCTCAGCAAATGTTGATTTATTAGAGATGCCCAAACTGGTCGCACAAGTTTGCAAACTGCAAAAATAGCTGTTTTTCTGTTGAAGCCCCTCCAGCCCCAAAAACAGGAACATTCGCCCCAAAATATCCGCAGGGTTACCACCCTGATGTGAAAGGTCACATGACCAGGGAGTACTCACATTAGTCATGTGACATATTTTACAAATAAAAGTAATTAAACATGTGTCTTTCTAAAGATCTAGAGTATGTATTACTACAATCAAATGCCCAAAGTGCCTTCTCCAAAGAACATATTTTGGGCATGAAGCAGCCCAAATTGGTAGCAAATATCAACCACCTACAATTTGAGTTAAATAAACTGGATTGGATAGGTCCATCTGCAGGAGTAAATATATTTTAGAAAAAAAATCCAACACATGGTTGAAAAGCCTCTTAGCAGTTAATGGAACTTGTGGAATGACAGAGTACTATATCATTCAGTGCACACATAGTATATGATGGCCTTTAGCTATACCAGTTTGTTGTTGGCCAAAGACTAATGATTCCTGACAGCGCAAGAACAATAACCCAGCTCTCCGGAGATTTAAGCAGGTGACTGTTGATGACACACAATAACAGCACCAAAGAGCTTTGCAATTGAAGTCAGTTCATGTTTTATTGCGGGAGTGGGCAACGCCCGTCCTCAAGGGCTACCAACAGGTCAGGTTTTCAGGATATTCCTGCTTCAGCACAAGTGGCTCAATCAATGGCTCATTTGAAGACTGCACCACCTGTGCTGACGCAGGGATATCCTGAAAACCTGGCCTGTTGGTGGCCCTTGAGTACTGGAGTTGGCCACCCCTGCACTAAAGTCCCTTCCACAGATATTACAATAATATTCAAGGGATGAAGCATAAATATCTAAGAAGTTTTAAATAGTGGGCCTTAACACTACAGTGATTTGTGATGGAACTGCCATAAATATACAAAGCTTACTTCTGCTGGTACAGTAGCTATAGTTGTTCTCAATGTAGCAAGGTGTTGGATTAAATACAGAACTGTAGCAGTGACCAGATGTGCATGACACAATGCTTATACATCCAGGTACATTACTGTATTTGTCAGTGTTGCTGTCTGTGGAGTCCAGCAAAGAAATATCCGTTTGATTCCATGACACTGCATTTTTTTTAGAAGTGACGTTTTAGCATTAGTAAAGTCAGGTCAGGGAGTGTCCTAATTGGGAGAAATGTTTGAGAATATGTGTTGGGTAATGGTTTTCCTGCTGACTGATGAGGTTATATAAGAGACGCTGAAAAAACTGTAAAAGTCAAAGCATTGAAAGAAAAAGCTGAACACCGCATTTCTATTTTATACCCGACACACTATATTAATGATAAGGGGCTGAAATATTAACCTGAAAAATACTGCAGCCTTATGGCAGAAGGATAAAATGTCTTGGGTTATATTTTCACCATATATTCTATAAGGGCTATGTATGAACAAATTAACAGAGGGAATTGCGTTACAAAATACATTTCTCACCTAAAACAGTTTGTGGCATAAAGTATGTATTCTTTATGATCTATTTATGTTCTTACTGTCTATCTGGCAAATGTTTTCTTTGTACGGTGTGTGTCAAGTTCATACATATGAATTTGTTAAGAATTGTTAACGTCTATATGCATTTGTCTTCTACGGCAAGAAAAACTCAACTGACAATTTTTCTGCATTTTTGGCGCACCCAAGTGGCGCATTTGCGTAATTTATTATTACATATCATTTGCATACACCGGGGGTGACCAACTCCAGTTCTACAGGGACACCAACAGGTCAGGTTTTAAGGATATCCCTGCTTAAGCACAGGAGGCTCAAATCAGTGGCTTGGTCAACGACTGCATCACCTCTGCTGAAGCAGGGATAGCCTTAAAACCTGACCTGTTGGTGGCCTTTGAGGACTGGAGTTGGTCACCCCAGGCATACGCGCTTCCACAACCATCTAAACTTCGCCTTCAACTCCGCCTCCTAGCGCCATTCTCTTTGTGAATAAAAGTTGCCTCACATGCCGCGCCGCTCACCAAAATCCGTTTACTACATTGGCGCACAAAGGTGCTAGAATTTGCTACATTTCCTTGCATCTGTTTTACGACAAAATTGCTTTTAGCGACGCTTTCTACATACGCCGCCCCTATGAGTACCGTGAGTTCATTTGTCAATGTCTTCCACCTACAAAACTGCGGCAATGGTGGTTCAAAACACTTCAGGTTAATCTGCCTTTTGCCTATTTTTGATGTCTGCCATTTTTGTAACAGTTTTGCTGCCAGGAGACTGAACCCCCACAGTCCCAGCATGTGCTAAGATAGAAGCTCTCAAACATGTTCCTATTGGTCGACCACTTCCATGTTAATTATCATTTGAAGGACTTCCATACTTTATAGGTTCTATTGATCTAATATACATATTTTAAAATAATCTTTCAGTATAAGACAAGCTACAGTATGGACGACCAAAGAAAACTGCAAGGTTGCAAGGACTACCATTAAAGACTTCACGGACCAGTTTGTGAACCACTACGCTAGGAAATACACCTTGTTCTCTGATATCTGAGAAGCTAAAACAAAGCGTCAAACATTTTGCTGCCTCTATTACTTACACACATTGATAATTTTTTTTCCATTGCTCAAAAAATTAAAAATAAACCTTATGGCAATTTCAATACTTCAAAGATATTACTATTTCTATCTTCAGGTAACTATGGATATCTGTAGCTGGGTTGTAAAGACAATAAAAAAATAAAACGATTATAAAACTGGTGTCAATTAGGGCAGGGGTGCGCAAACTTTTCCTCGTGTCTGCTCTCATTCCTAGCTGCCCCCCCCCCCCGTGATGTCACGTGACCCCGCAGCGTCATTTGATGCCGGATTACCATGATAACGCATCGCTGAAAGGCAAGGTGAATTTGTTAGAGGCCTCGCGTGGACCCCCAGCGAAAGCCCGGGGCCTCTGTAACAGCCGCACCCTCCCCCCCACGAAAATATTGCGTCCCCCTAGTTTGGGCACCCCTGAATTAGGGCAACGTTATTAAAGTAATTGTATGCAAATTAAATTTATTCTTGTCACCATGGTAAACGTACAACTTGTTTTGTAGTAATGAATTACTTAAACCCCAAAAAACATTACTGCACATTTGAGACTATTAGAATTAGTCAAATTGAACTGCATGAAACCAGGATGACTTGAAGCAATGTGAAATATTTTCACTGAATTTATTTGCTCATTTCGCAGCACTGTTTTAGATGAAAACAGTTGAAAATAGGAAAAATCTGAATCGGATATTGTTCAGAACAAGTTATTACACTGCAACCATGCAGAAGTAAGTTCCATCTCTCTCTCTCCTCTATCACCGTAATGAAAAAACTGTTTTCCTATACGTGTGTTCTACAGCTTTTTAAATATGTATTACTTTGGAGATATATTATTGCCAGGACTCTACAATAATGAGTAAGCAGAATGCTGATCTCCCTAGTGGAGACATCGGTGATGCAGCACAACCTTTTTTATGTAAACAGAGGGACACATCAGAAAGACATAGAAAAGATACTACGTGTTAACAAAAGTGTCATTTGTGAACAAATATTCATCAGCTTTTGTTAAAGGATTGTGGAGTTTTTATGGAAGCCGCCTTGGTTTACTCTTCGGACCACCGGACATATAGAATAGGCATGCAGTGTTCCATATGGGGCATGAATTTGAAGAATAAAATCATAAGTATAGCCATGTATATAAATGGTTTATTGCTTTCCTCTCTGTGGGCAGTAAGTCCTGGTAAGAACAGGTATGCCCACAGTAGTTATGGAGGTTTTCCCTCATCCAATGGTGAGGTGCCCTATGTATGGAGGGGAGTGGCTGTATGCTCTGAGTCCCTGGATAGTGACATCAGGGATGCGACTATTTCCTGAGGTATATAAGGCACAACACAGTTAGCTGTAGATGTGTTGGTTGGGTGTTGGTGGTGGATTTTGGAGTGAGAGTTCAGAGTTCTAGTTCTACAGTGTTCTGGCAGCGGCGGAAAGCTGATAGGATAGTACGACCTGCATAAGGGATTGAGGAAACAATTTGTGACCCTAGTGAGGTAACTAGCGGTCCGGGTTGACCAATCAGCCTGTCAAGCCACTCTGTGTCCAGGGACCTGGCGCAGAGAGGATCTCCCTAGGAGAATAGGGAATCCCACTCCAATTCAGGAGGGCGTACCTTGCGAAGGGACAGCACAGAGAGATGTGCAGCTAGAGCCGGCAGCTGCATGGGGCAGTCTGCCACATCCCCGTCAATAATAAAGATGCCTTGTTCAACGAGACCCCCACTATGTGAGTGTGAAATTACTCGCAAGTGGATGGCACCACCAAGAAGGAGTTCCTAACCAGGACCATCTCCCTGCGGAAGCACAGATCCTGATGAGGTGGAGGCGCTGCACATGATGTAAGTTGGACTCGCACACACTACCTCAGCCACCTGTCTGTTGATAATCCCCTAATACCATCAAGCGGGAGACTCAGGAGCCCTGTTGCCTACAGGTGCACCACCAGACACAACATGTAATGGGGACAGTTTAGATCACCCGGGCCAATGTGAGATTGGGGGGGGATAAACCCGTTACATAAGATAAATGGAAAAGGGAAAACTGGGTTATTGCGATGGTGAAAATAACAACAAAGAAACAAGTGAACTGAGAGAATCGCAAATATTTATTACCATTGAGAGACACCTAGTGGCTTCGCAAATGTTTGTACGCTGTCAATTAGTTGAATTATCCACTTGGTCCTGTAGAGCCGGGACGGTCAACTCCAGTCCTCAAGACCCTCAACAGGTCAGGTTTTAAGTATATCCCAGCTGCAGCACAGGTGGCTCAATCAATGGCTCAGTCAAAAACTGAGTCACCTGTGCTAAAACAGGGACTGACTGAGCCATCTGTGCTGAAGCAGGGATATAAAACCTGACCTTTGGGGGGGGGGGGTTGAGGACTGGAGTTGCCCACCACTTCTGTTGAGCTCATTGTGGTAAAATGTGTTATCTACACGCCCATCACACAACCACTTTATGGTATTTGTATAGATAGCATTAGACTTTCTTAAATGTAGTTTAACCAGTTATCTTATTTTATATTGTTCAGTATATAAAGAAAGCTGCACAAGAAAAGAAAACATTAAGTAAGAAAGGACAAAAATACATTATTTATGCTACGTGTAATTTTAACAGAAAACATACAAATATAAGCAGAAGCAAACATTAGGCATGCTGAAAATACAAATATGTCTGGAAGTAAATATGATTTATCTGGATAATCTTTTGAAGCACAAAAAAGCCGATGAATGAGAGTTGTCCATTTTTGGCTACCATCGGGGAAAGCCAAGAGGGAGACATAACCTCTGACCTTATTTTCCATTTTTGCAGTGATACATCGACAACACATGTACCCATGGGCGATAAATACCAGCAGATGTGCTTTCAGGTTCAGTAGAAGACATTCTACACATGTAATATCATTAGCCTACAACATTAATTCAGTTAAAGTATGCTTTTTCCATTTCCAGCTCTATAAAGGATGGTGGTATTTTTCCTTTGAAATCATCTTAAATCTTTTTCGATCATTTGTAAATTGAATACATTCTCTTATTCTGAATAGATCATCATAGATGCAGAGACTAACCCATTTACAGATGAGACAGACTGTGTCTTTGTGTTAGGTTTGAGACCAAAAACAGACAACTGTGCCTAGCTAGCCAAATAGTTTTATCTGCATAGTGCAACTGGTATAAAATATAGTACATTACAAAATCATCTACTTCTGCTGACGTACTTTTAAGGACATGAATGCATTCTGAATCAAAGGCTGGACAAAATACGTGTTGTTTTGCAACCTTCAATTAAGAGAATTATATTTATTGAACGTAAAAACTATTATCTATTTTCCCTTTTACTGCGGTTTTGTCTGCTCCTCTAGTCTGCTCCTCTATTGAAGTTAATAAATCCCATGAAACATATACAAAGCCAAATCATGATCTACTAGCACTTTTCCTCTGTACAATCATTGATGTCTTACCAGCACCATAATGTGCAAACTGGCGTTGCAGTTATCACCACACAGATGTTCTACCATTTTTGTAATATGTAGCTTTGCTCAGCAACCATTCTTTTTATTTTAAATTAAAAGTTGCACTGTGTGTTATAGCCAAGTACGACACTTCCAAAAGTCTAATCACAATATGACTTCTCATGCGGTCAGTATAAGTTTAGTATTTAATATTAGTAAATATCACTTATTACTTTAACTTTATGTATAAAAGTAGCCATGTTGGGAAAATAATGTATTTTTAACCTATATAATTAAACTTCCCTGCAGCATCAAATAAATGTTTTCCGATTGATACATAGCAACTTTAACTTTTTTTAATACATACCATGTACCCCTGTTCGCTAAGCGCAGTTTGGGGCGCCAAAACGACAGCTGGTGCAGATGGAGGAAGACGCATGGAAGCGCAACTGAAATTGACATGCACCAATTTTGCACCGAAAAAGCCGTTCACGTCACTTAGTACATAGGCCCCAGTGTGTTGCAAATCTATATTAAGTGGTGGTTATGCACGGACACAGGATTTACCCTTTGAGTGGCGACCTCAAGTTCACATTTGCAATCATGTGAACGGAGGAGGAGTCCTTTTCCGTTTGTCTGCCTGACAGATCGCGTTTAGCGCCCGACAGAAGCGCAGCATGCCATCTCCCCTAGAAAACGAGCTGAGAGCCCCAGCCGTAGACACTGGAGTGCCAGGCACCATGGCGCGGTTACGTCCTGGGGCCTCAAAGGGTTACGGTCTGTTCAAAACCCCTCCATGGAGGATACATGATGGATGTAAAATACGACTGTAAATATTCGTTTTCATAAACATGCAAGAACTTTGCAGTAATTATTGCAAACAGAATAGAGTGCGAAGAAAAGGGTAACTTTAAATGAATGGCTGGAAGAATAATGCATACCATGGCAGTCCTCGACTTGATAAACCAATCGAACCTGAACTGGGGGGCGTTTCGGACGCACTGACGTAACTCTTCATATACATTTTCCTTGTCGAAGCCCATCTTATGCAGCATACAGATGAGAAACCGATCTTCTTCTTCTGTATAGTTTTTGCCTTTGTTGGTTCCATACTGGATCCGTAGCTGGTGAAAAGGAGCCTTGTACCTGGCAATCTAAACATACAACACCAGAGCACATTTTATAAGTATCATTTGTAGTTTTTGGATTAAAAAAAAATAAAATTTTTAGCACCAATACCGTTCTTAAATGGGCGTTCCCCAGCCTAAACGGCATCTCTGGGGTTTCAGAGAAAAGTCTCTATTCTAGTGAATAAATAAATATGTCCAACATTCACCTATTATTTATCACTTCCTTTGATTAAAAAGGAAAGGTGCCTGGGCGCTCTCTGAGATTAGAACTATTGCTAATAGCAGAAAATGAGGAAAAATATTACCACACTCAGGGAACCCGTGTTCCCTTCTTTATAAGGTGTAAACGTCCAGGGGTCCACCGTCCGCAGCACAAACACCCTAAAGGGGAGATAACCTTTTCTCCCCAATATGTGAAAGAAACAGAGAAAACAAGGAGAGCGCGAATCAGACACACAGCTATAAAATATATATATATATATGTATAGTAAAATCAGCAGTGATTGTTGGAATATAATCCACTATAAATGGTGGCCTAAAAGAGACAAAAAGTCTGCAAGTCGTGGAAATAAAGGTGAACTATTGTCAATACTCACACGGACCAGTGTGAGTAAAAACCCATAGGGGTTTAACTCTGTAGAGGGGCAGTTGCCCAAAACACAGATCCTCAGGACATCAAGTTACCCCCACAAAATAATGAGATCCAAGGGTGAGTATCAGTAGGTGTGAACTGACATAGATAGATATGAATATAATCAAATACTCTCACACGGGCCAGTGTGAGTAAAACCCCTAAGGGTTAACTCTGTAGAGGAAATTATCCTTGGACTGCCCGCTTGTCTTCTGACGGGGCTCAAGTCCTTGGTGCCTCCAGGATCCCCGAAAATGCAAATAAATGATCCAAATGTAAAAAACACTTATTTAATGATGGATAACAGAATAAAATAATCTAAACAACACATACATTAATCCAGCTGGATGTAGGCAGGTCGTAGAGGTGTTTTCTGTGATGGCGACTCCTTCCCTTCAGCGTCTGCAGCAAGCTGAAGTGTTGGAATGCACAATGTGATTTGGAACGCACCCCTCACTTCCTGGCTACGGAAGCCGCCGGTGGCCAAAAAACAGCAGGTGGATCAAGCAACGCGTTTCGCTTGCGTCATCAAGCTTCCTCAGGCTGACGCAAGCGAAACGCGTTGCTCGATCCACCTGCTGTTTTTTGTCCACCGGCGGCTTCCGTGGCCAGGAAGTGAGGGGTGCGTTCCAAATCACATCGTGCGTTCCAACACTTCAGCTTGCTGCAGACGCTGAAGGGAAGGAGTCACCATCACAGAAAACACCTCTACGACCTGCCTACATCCAGCTGGATTAATGTATGTGTTGTTTAGATTATTTTATTCTGTTATCCATCATTAAATAAGTGTTTTTTACATCTGGATCATTTATTTGCATTTTCGGGGATCCTGGAGGCACCAAGGACTTGAGCCCCGTCAGAAGACAAGCGGGCAGTCCAAGGATAATTTCCTCTACAGAGTTAACCCTTAGGGGTTTTACTCACACTGGCCCGTGTGAGAGTATTTGATTATATTCATATCTATCTATGTCAGTTCATACCTACTGATACTCACCCTTGGATCTCTCATTATTTTGTGGGGGTAACTTGATGTCCTGAGGATCTGTGTTTTGGGCAACTGCCAGACGAGAGACGTACGGTTTTAGAAGAAACCCCTCTACAGAGTTAAACCCCTATGGGTTTTTACTCACACTAGTCCGTGTGAGTATTGACAATAGTTCACCTTTATTTCCACGACTTGCAGACTTTTTGTCTCTTTTAGACCACCATTTATAGTGGATTATATTCCAACAATCATTGCTGATTTTACTATACATATACAGTTAGGTCCGGAAATAATTGGACACTGATACAAGTTTTGTTATTTCGGCTGTGTACCAAAATAAATTCAAGTTACAGTTAAATAATGAATATGGGCTTAAAGTGCAGTCTATCAGTTTAATTTGAGGGTATTCATATCCAAATTGGAGGAAGGGTTTAGGAATTACATCTCTTTAATATGTAACCCCCTCTTTTTCAAGGGACCAAAAGTAATTGGACAATTGACTCAAAGGCTGTTTCAAGGACAGGTGTGGGCTATTCCTTCGTTATTTCCTCATCAATTAAGCAGGTAAAAGGTCTGGAGTTGATTCCAGGTGTGGCATTCGCATTTGGAAGCTGTTGCTGTGAACCCACAACATGCGGTCAAAGGAGCTCTCAATGCAAGTGAAACAGGGCATCCTTAGGCAGCAAAAAAAAGAGAATCCATCAGAGAGATAGCAGGAACATTAGGAGTGGCCAAATCAACAGTTTGGTACATTCTGAGAAAAAAGAACGCACTGGTGAGCTCTGCAACACAAAAAGGCCTGGACGTCCACGGAAGACAACAGTGGTGGATGATCGTAGGATCCTATCCATGGTAAAGAAAAACCCCTTCACAACATCCAGCCAAGTGAAGAACATTCTCAAGGAGGTAGGCATATCATTATCCAAGTCTACCATACAGAGAAGACTTCACGAGAGCAAATACAGAGGGTTCACCACAAGGTGCAAACCATTCATAAGTCTTAAGAATAGAAAGGCCAGATTAGACTTTGCCAAACAATATCTAAAAAAGCCAGCTCAGTTCTGGAACAGCATTATTTGGACAGATGAAACTAAGATCAACCTGTAATAGAATGATGGGAAGAAAAAAGTATGGAGAAGGCTTGGAACGGCTCATGATCCAAAGCATACCGCATCATCTGTAAAACACGGTGGAGGCAGTGTGAGGGCATGGGCATGCATGGCTTACAAAGGCACTGGGTCACTAGTGTTTATTGATGATGTGACAGAAGACAGAAGCAGCCGGATGAATTCTGAAGTATATAGGGATATATTGTCTACTCAGATTCAGCCAAATTCAGCTAAATTGATTGGACGGCGCTTCACTTTATAGATGGACAATGACCCAAAACATACTGCGAAAGCAACCAGGAGTTTTTTTAAGGCAAAGAAGTGGAATATTCTGCAATGGCCGAGTCAATCACCTGATCTCAACCCGATGGAGCATGCATTTCACTTGCTGAAGACAAAACTTAAGGCAGAAAGACCCACGAACAAACAACAACTGAAGACAGCTGCAGTAAAGGCCTGGCAAAGCATCACAAAGGAGGAAACCCAGCGTTTGGCGATGTCCATGCATTCCAGACTTCAAGCAGTCATTGCCTGCAAAGAATTCTCGACAAAGTATTAAAAATGAACATTTTATTTATGATTGTGTTAATTTGTCCAATTACTTTTGAGCCCCTGAAATAAGGGGACTGTGTATGAAAATGGTTGCAATTCCTAAACGTTTCATTTGATATTTTTGTTCAACCCCTTGAATTAAAGCTAAAAGTCTGCACTTCTATGGCATCTTGGCTGTTTCATTTCAAATACATTGTGGTGGCGTACAGAGCTAAAATTATGAAAATGGTGTCAGTGTCCAATTATTTCCGGACCTAACAGTATATATATATATATTTTATAGCTGTGTGTCTGATTCGCGCTCCCCTTGTTTTCTCTGTTTCTTTCCTTTGATTAAAGCCAGTGCTTGAAGGACAAGCACTTACACCTGATTTGAGGCAACTTTTATTTTAAGACTTCAGACAGATGATAGATTTAATTATTATTATTTGCCCATTGAAAGGTAATAGTACTTATAGAAAAGAAGTAGGTTTGTTCAAGCTCTTCATACAGTTTGGAGGTGTGCATAGACCGTAAACTGCAAATACGCAAAATGCTTCTTCATTTTTGCTTGTGTAGCAATTTCAAATATTTTTTCCAAGAATTGGATTGAAGCAGGAGGGTTCCGGAGCTGAACCCCAATAAATATCAGCTCCGGGGACCCCCTGATTCCCAAGATACAGACCTCAGTATGGTGTGTGCTGGTATGTTAGTGCTGTTTAAAGGTCCTGTTCATGCGGGCCAATACGAAGCCGCAAGGGATGACATCACGGCTTCCTATTGGCACGCAGGACGCGGGAGCGTTGAAGCCGCCATTACGAGAAGCATAGCTATTCCAGCCGAAGCTGCTACTGGTACCCCCTGAGGAGTTAAGCATCTCAGGAAGCAGGTGGTCCCCGGATCAGAAATTAATGGGGTTCAGCTCCGGAGACCCCCTGTTTCAAACCTATTTTAAATCTATTGGATTGCCTCTAAGTTTCACCTACAGTATATAACGTTTACCACATAAATATTTGAACATTTGGTTGTAGACAAGATAGTAAATGACACAGCAAATGCCCCTTAACTTTGTATGTATTTTTACTCAATTGATTATTATCCATCGTTTTAATGAATCCAGTTGGAACATGGATACATATGAGTTTCTAGTGGAAAAGATTGATTATGAGTGTCCCTTTTTATTTTACTCACTCGTACCGTATACAGTAGTAACCCGCTCTTCTGAAATAATTTGTTGCTAAATCCCAAAATAATGTGGATACTTATTTATCTAGTCCTAAGTATTTAAGTTTAACAATAGTATGGTATATATTTGTTAAGGTAAATAAATATTCTAAGGGAAACATTACTTTAGCATCCAAGGCTTTCTTGATACTGATCCTCCTTTGAATCCTTGCTTCACCTCGTTCAATTTGAGCCATGATTTTCTCAATGTCTTGTAGTTCATTGCACCGTTCCCAAAAAACAGCTGGAAACCAAAACAAATCAACATCATCTCAACGAGCCTAAAGTTTACTTTTAACCACACCGCCCAAGTGCTGTAAAAACTATTCGCGTCAATAAGCGCCTTAAATATTTGTTTGTAGTACAGTATGTGTCATCATTTATTATGTTCGATTTCTGATTTACCTATCTAACCTAATTGTCCAAAATAGAAGGGTTGAAGATCATGTTGACTACATGCAATTCTCAAATATATTTCTTCTTCTTGTGTTTTTATTTTGAAGTGCAGGTATCAAGAGATGAAACCAAAACAGAAGTTCAACAATTAATATTTAATTCTCTTTCCCATCAACCGAATACACTGAAAGCTTTACCCATATTGGTGTGCCTGTGAATACTGTATGTTCTTCTGGCATTTATTATGAAGATGATTCTTAACTGGACAAAAAAAATATGACACAAATATGCAAGTTGTAGGAATTAAAATCTCAAGTAACATATTTCTGAGGGAGGGGTGGCCAATTCCAGTCCTGAAGGGCCACCAACAGGTCAGGTTTTCAGGATATCCCTGCTTCAGCACAGGTGGTGCTGTCAAAGACTGAGGCACTGATTGAACCACCTGGGCTGAAGCAGGACTGTCCTGAAAACCTGACCGGTTGGTGGCACTTGAGGACTGGAATTGGCCACCCCTGTTCTAAGAGTATAGAGCAGAAAAAATCTCAACAACCAGGAGCCCTAGAGAGGAGGAGCATCTATAGACATCAGGGGCAGCCTGTTCCCAACCCCACAATCTCAGCCTGGTAATGTGAAAATCACTTCATGTAGTAATTTAAAGACCATCAAACCTGAGTACTCAATGACCTCCTCAGGTGTCTTTCCTTCCACTTCACGAGCGATGTTATCTATATCATCACGTCCACACTTCTCATTAGCTTTAATAAACTGGTTAAAGTCTCGTTTGTTCCAATTTGTAAAACCCTATGAAGCAAGACGAATAAACAAGGTGTCATTAAGTGAATGTTTCACTGAGACTTGCATGCTAAACAGCTCTCTCTTTGACTTTGTTTGCTGATGAACTGATTTTTTTTTTATAGCAGATAATTAGTATCATAACACAGGGGGCTTCTAAATCTGTTCTGCGGGTCCGCAAGGGACATCTGATTTTTAGAATAATAACAAATTAATATGTAAACACATCTTTTATACCGAACTGTGGTTCATTTTAAACATGGAGAGGGTTTCTATTAATATTTATTAGCTGGCCCTATTTTAGGTTTCCTGAGAACAGGTTTTAGGACCCGGCCTTTCCTTGTCCAAGGACTGAAAACACATTGTCCTCTTTTTTTGCACATTTTTTTTATGTCTCCAAAAACAGAGAAGAACATCATTACTTGGGAAAGCACATGTTATATTAGACATTTATTTTAATCTTTAACATAACATCATTTTAAACGAGGCAATTTATATGTGTTTTGTGAGATTGGCAAGGACAATTATTTAGGAAATAGAAGTCTTCAATTTGGTGCAATTTTGAACAGTGATTTGCTTCAATCTACAGAGGCAATTTTCATTTTCGTATGTTACGTTCAAAAATGAATATGAAACAACAATTCTGAGTATGTAAACAATTAATTATCTTTTGTTCCCATTAAAAGTGCTCGATGAAATAAATTTTGCTTCACTAAAACACATAGCATATATCATTTGGCTTGTGAACCATAAAAGACTTATGTACTGAGCTGTTTGTGACAATATTTTATTTATAATTTATCTGGTGAATTAAGTTACAGAAGAGGACATATTTGTCCTGGGAAAAAAATGGATTTCTTCCATTCTTTCGTCCATGATTCATATAAGCTTTAAAGACCCTATTAGTTCATGGGAGGAGTGGCTCAGTGAGTAAATACACTGATTCTGGGGTTCAACTCCCGGTGTCGGCTCCTTGTGACCTTGGGCAGGTCACTTTATCTCCCTGTGCCTCAGGCACCAAAAACATACATTTTAAACTCATCAGGGCAGGGACTGTGTCTATAAAAATTATTATGTGCTGCGTACTGCGCGTTATACTGTAAATATACTCTAACTGCACTTTGAGTCCCATTGGGAGAAAAGCGCTATATGAAATAGTTATTATTTATTACTAAGATTTCAGTTCTGAAAGAACATGAGCAACAAACCTATAAACAATATATTTATATAAAGAACATTACACAGGAGGAGCAAGCAGAAGACAGGTGCTTACACTGGGCTACTTCTCACAACTGTGGCTAATAATGACATGCACACTACTTTGTTATAATCCATGAGGCAAATGCCTACATGAGAAACGGTATCTTGAATAGAATATTATATAAGCAGGACCCCGACAGAGGCAATAGGTAAAACATACAATTTTCATCTGTGCTAGGTGCAGAGCAAACGGTTGTACAGAAACCATTGAGAGCCTGACACAACGGTTTCTTACTACTTCTATCAGCTGAAGCAGTGACTGTGCTTTTATTTGTCCAGGACGATAAAATAACTATTATCAATTAAGATAATATCCCAAGTTATACAATGTTAGCATAGTCATGTTGTATATACATCTTTACACTGAGCTCAGACTTCTAAACTAAGATGTAATCCCTCAAGTCTTTTAGAATCTCATTTTAGCACCGTACAATTTCAATGGATTGACAGTACAAATGTAGCCAAGGTTAGTCGTGCGCTGTTATGGGACATACACAACGCATTAGCGGGAGAAGCGGCCATTGTTTTGAATCAGCCGCATGCAAAAAGGGAGGGCACCCAGGTTGCAATTAAAATGGGGCGGGGCTATCGTGCTATTTCACTTGCAGGAGCGCACTATGGGTTGCGATATTGGCTATAACTGTATGTTAGTTTATCGTGTTTGTGGTATTTAAAATAACTTGTAATTCTAACAGCAAAGAGCAGGTGAGAAGTTGGAGAACATGATTCTACTTTCGGCCTCAGCAAGCCACAGGGATTTGGCAATACGACAGGAACTGTCCGGTGACATTAGAATTGTCTAAGTAACACTGAAAGGCCCATTGAAGAGGAGGCAATCTGCTCTTGGACAGGGGGGATTAATGACAAAGCTGTTATTCTAGTCCCAAGTAATACTGTGTATAGGGCAATGTTCACTAACCAGTGTTACTCCATTACACACCCTGTGGCACAAGAAGAGACCTTGAAAGGGACATAAGGTGTTGTCCAGACACTGGATGGTGTATTTTGGAATAACAGCGCATTGGTATATTAGCCCCAAAATGCCATAAATTCTCATTCTACTGTGGTTAGCATTTCAATGAATATTGAAGCACTTGCCTAAAAAAGTTAAATATTTGAAGGCTTCCTATAGCTATATTTATAGGGTCACGCTAAGGCACAATTCTAACTAAATGGACCCATGATGCAGCAAATTAAATGAATTAACACAAGATAGGATATTGCATAAAGTAGCATGCACATATTGCAATTTTAAACACTGAAGGAAAGAAACCCAAGTAATAGCACTTGTGCTGCCCCTCTGTATGTTAATTGTACTAATTAACGTAAACACTGAACATATTTTGGTTTGTTACACCTCTGGTATCAAGCTATTACATTAGGTGGTATCCCCGACACCCGCTGCTCTTTTTTGGATCTGCTATTTAGAGCAATCCAATTTTGGGATAATTGCCATATACTATTATTACTTATCTCTACTAATATGAACCCAGGGTGCTTATCTGCACACCCATTATAGGATTTGCAGTGTGTCTAGCATTGTCAATTTTAACACCCATTATTTTATTTGCTTATACTAATAAAGTTATTTTAATTACTACAATTAACATACAGAGGGGCAGCACAAATGCTATTACTTGGGGTTCTTTCCTTCAGCGTTTATAGTTATTACCCTACCCATTAGCACCGCTCCCTACCCTACTGTTAAGATGATGCGGGGGTACCCATATCTATTTACATATTGCAATTTACAATATAATATTTGCAATGTACTTGTGCGAGAAGTTTCTCTTTTTCTTCCGACTCTGCTGGGCAGAGAGTCTCAGCTTCATCAATCTTTCTCTGTTCTTCTTTTTGTACCTGAGATGCATTTGGGAGGTCTGAATTTCTAGGGACCTAAAATCAGGAGTCAAGAAGTGCATAAGCTGTGAAGGAACAATGTTATTATAGATTCACACCCATATCAATCTTACTTTACAGCACACACTACATAAATGGAGCAAGGTAAAGCTGATAAAAGGATTGATGGAGTTCTCACCACACAGCATTTGTCACAAAGAATAACATTTCAGCTGTTTTAATAACCCAGCCATAGCAGTAAGGGATTTTTAGAACCATGCCACATAAGTAGCACTCTGTAGCACTGCTTATATTTCACTCAAATGCAGCAACAATGAAAAATAACTGCAGTCCGGGCAAAGAGCAAACCACCATAAAAAGTTGGTGCTTTTTATTGCTAAGACTTTTTAAGAAACAAAGTACCTAAAATTTAAAAAAAGAAATCCATAGGTCTCTCTGTAGGAAATAACAGAATGTAATGATATCGAACTCATTTATTAAATCACTTTAGCAATGTTTATTTCAAAGCAGTTTATTTAGTGTTGGAAGGCATTGAAACAGATGTATTTGCAACATGCTCCATACTGTACAATACTGTTTTATTACTATTACCATTTACCAGGCCTTTTAAGGCGCTCTACATACATCCTTTTTTATTTTCATGATGTAGCAATCTCCGAGGTATCCACTTGTATGTGTTACTTTTTCAGGAAATAGCAGATTTGTTGTCTCTTGATTAAATTTTAAAAAAAGGTAAAAAAAAAAAAAAAACGACAAATACTGAATATTTTAACAGTGCTCTGGTATCCATTGGCTTGCTCAAAAAAAATGCGTTTTGAAGGATTGCCCCGTAAAGTGGCTAAATCCTATAATTCATATCAAAATGGTTAACACTGTGCGTGTCATAATGCATTTTTTTGTGGGTACTCACCAGAAAAGAGTTCGGATTTAGTATTTCAGAATAATGTATTTTCTATGCGATTTCTTGCATTTATTAAATGGATTTCCCCAAAAGCCATTTAAGACATAATTTTTTTAATAAAAGTCACTGCTACTATTTTTTCTTTTGTTACAAAGAGGCAATCGAAGCTAGTGGGGTTTTTTTCCCTTCATTTTTTAAAGACAGGATTGAAGCAGGGGGTTTCCAGAGCTGAACCCCATTAATGTCAGCTACAGGGACCCCGCTTATCTCCGTAGTGGGTGCCGGTAGCCAATCCAGGGTTTACATTATGGCTGCTTTTGAAAGCTCCTAGGCCCTGTGGGACAATAAGAAGCCAAGACGTCCCCTGGTGCGGCTTCCTATTGGCCCATGTGACCAGGGCCGTCTTAACGTATGGGCACGCTGGGCAGTAGCCCGGGGGCCCCACAGCATAGGGGGGCCCCACGCGCCCGGCCCATGCGTGCCCACCAATGCTCTCCCCCCGCCCGGCACCCCTGTCTGGTAAAATATGAGATATAGTACCGGACATGGGATAGAGCAGGGCTGCTGCTGCTAGGGGGCTGGGCAGCAAGTGATTGGTTGCTGCTGTGTAATTCAGCCAATCGGGAGGTGGCAGGAGCCTGGGGGGTGGGGCCAAAGAGTGGAGGAAAAGCATCCAGCAGAGAGGTGAGGCTATGTCTGTGTGTCTCAGTGTCCTGCCTGTGTGTGTCCTGCCTGTGTGTATCTCAGTGTGTGTCCTGTCTGTATGTGTGTGTGTGGGTGTGTATGTGTATGTGTGTGTATGTGTATGTGTGTATCTGTGTGAGTGTATGTGTGTGACTCAGTGTGTGTGTGTCTCAGTGTGTCTGTCTTTCTGTCTGTCCTGTGTTCTGCCTGTATACAGGCATACCCCGGTTTAAGGACACTCACTTTAAGTACACTCGCGAGTAAGTACATCTCGCTCAATAGGCAAACGGCAGCTCACGCATGCGCCTGTCAGCACGCCCTGAACAGCAATAGCGGCTCCCTGCCTGTACCGAAGCTGTGCGCAAGCGGGGAGATTATAGAGCCTGTTACAAATGCGTTATTTACATCAGTTATGCACATATATGACGATTGCAGTACAGTACATGCATCGATAAGTGGGGAAAAGGTAGTGCTTCACTTTAAGTACATTTTCACTTTACATACATGCTCCGGTCCCATTGCGTACATTAATGCGGGGTATGCCTGTATGTGTGTGCCTCAGTGTGTGTGTGTTTGAGTGAGTGTGTTTGAGTGTGTGTGTGTGTGTGTGTGTGTGAGTGAGTGAGTGAGTGAGTGAATGTTTCGGTGTGTGTGTGTGGTGACAGACATAACATACAGTACTGGCAACGTTGTTTAATTTCTCACTCACCCTTACTTTTCTTTTACTATACTAACAGTCTTCCCATTTTCAAGATCTATTAAAAATAACCCGCATTGTACATTCTCAGAAAGGCTCCATAACTCAGCTCTCATCACAGCAGCATTGCAATCTCTGCAGCACTCTGAGGCCTCGTTCAGGGTGCCAGAGGCAGAAGTTGGAGGGAGGGCGTTCGGGAGGGTGTTCGGGAGGGAGGGCGGCAGTCTGCTGGGCAATGTGTGTTCATCCTCCCAGCAGACTTTTTCAGGAGTTGAGGAGGCGGGGAGGGGGCGGGGCTACAGACGGCAGGTTAGGGATCCAAGTTGCAGTCTTGAAATCATTCTCAAGAATGATTTCATTGGCTGCCGAGGTCCCAGTGACGCTGCTGCAGCTTCAAAAAACTAATTTTTTGTTTATTGAAACTGTAGCCTGCGTCAACTCCCTACTTCGGAGACAGGGCAGCTGCTACCCTGACAACCACAGTTCACTTTAAATACATTGTATCCCACGGCCGCACGCATGTCAGCACGCCCTCCCTCCGAAGCCTGCACCCTGAACGAGGCCTTACTTACAGATCATCCCCAAGAAGGCAGAGCAGGTTACTTATTCAATGGCATGATTTAATGTGCAATTTAAAGCTGGATTTTGAAGTCTAAATTTGAAAGCTAATGTACTAATAATGACAGGGAGGGGGGGGGTGAGAGGATGAAGGGATGGGGAGAATGAGAGAGGATGAAGGGAGGGGGTGAGAGAGGATGAAGGGAGGGGGGGTGGGGGGATGAGAGAGGATGAATGGAGGGGGTGAGAGGACAAGGGGGGGAGAGAGAGGATGAGGAGGGGGTGCAACAATCTTGGAATTTGTGGGAGGAGCAGTAAGATCAGTATTGCTCGCCGTGTACAGTATGACTGCAGGTCAGTTATTTATAAATGATCTGACCATTACATAATTTGTTCTACATTTCACTCCAAGCATGCACCAATTTGCACTATTTCATATTCTATTTCCTAAAACAATCCTCGGAAGGGTGCTCCCTCCCTCCCTCCCACTCCCTCCCACTCCCTCCCACTCCCTCCCAAGACTCCTCCCCAGATTTTTTCTGAAATAGAATATAAATTGGTGCAAATTGGTGAATACTTGGAGTGAAATTTAGAACAAATGACATAAGTCAGGTCATTTATAAATAACATTCTTCCCACCAACGATTCCCGAGCGCGTCGCACCTTTCACCATTGTGTCCAGTATTTTTGGACAAGCCACCTGGCCGCCCTACTCGCTCTCCCCCCGCCCGGCACCCCGGCTCAACTCGCTCTCCCCCCGCCCGGCACCCCGGCTCCGCTCGCTCTCCCCCCGCCCGGCACCCCGGCTCCGCTCGATCTCCCCCCGCCCGGCACCCCGGCTCCGCTCGCTCTCCGCCCGCCCGGCACCCCGGCTCCGCTCGCTCCCCCCCGCCCGGCACCCCGGCTCCGCTCACTCTCCGCCCGCCCGGCACCCCGGCTCTGCTCGCTCTCCCCCCGCCCGGCACCCCGGCTCCGCTCGCTCTCCCCCCGCCCTGGCACCCCGGCTCCGCTCGCTCTCCCCCCGCCCGGCACCCCGGCTCCGCTCGCTCTCCCCCCGCCCGGCACCCCGGCTCCGCTCGCTCTCCCCTCGCCCGGCACCCCGGCTCCGCTCGCTCTCCCCTCGCCCGGCACCCGCTCGCGTCACAACCGCTCGCAGCCTAATAGTGCAGCACTTCCGGTGCCTGCTGCTGCTAGTGAGCGCGTGGGAGGCTGGGAGGGACAGTGTACGCAGGGCCCCGTGCACTGCTTTGCCCGGGGGCCCTAATGTTATTAAGATGGCCCTGCATGTGACACAGGATTTAAACTGCAAAAAACTACAGGACATACCGGCACCCCCTTTGGAGGCAAGTATCTCTGGAAGCAGGGTGTCCCCAGAGCTTAAATGAATGGGGTTCAGCTCCCACTTCTTTAATCTTATATAAAAAAAAATGAAAATAAATAAATGACTTGGATTGCTCCTTTAAGATGCAGGTTGGTTGGAATGTGAAACCAAATAATTAGGTTCCAGTTACCGCAACAAATATCTGTATGTGCAGAAGTATAAAATGCATTCTTTAATAACAAATGTTAAAGTAACACTACAGTTAAGAGTTATACATTCATTTCTTTTACACTTAATTATTTACAGTAAGAGAACATCTTTAGTATAATTTGTGAAGGAATCAGATGAACAGATTGATTTGCTCTTTATCACGACACAACCTATCAGGTCATTTATGACTGCTAAACATAGCCAAGATTCGTACTCCATTTTTACATGATGATTAAATAAATTGAAGTCCAGTAGACATATTTTGGATTCATTATTTCACCAGACTTTGATTTATTTTCCCCAGGAACTTTAAAAGTGCAGAAGTTCCAATCAGTCAAACTCATAATGATGCTGTGACTGTGTCATGTACAGAGAAAACTAGCCGTTCATGTTTGCTGACCGAGCCTTAAAACAGAATAATGATGTAGAGCAGGGCTCTTCAAATAGTTCTCTAAAGGGGTCAGCTCAGACAACATGCACTGTATAAGAGTCACATCAAGGCCAGCGGCCACATACAGTAGTAGTTTATACTGCATCTTGTTCCCCTGAAGGGCGTTTAATTGAAACAAATGGTATTTGAGTTAAATGCAATGATCATATGGAGATGATTAAGATTATACCTCAAGTCCATTTTTGAGAAATGTAGAGAGCGGAAACATTTAATATTATTTGTATCACCAGCATTACCTTATACCCTATGGTCTTCCTATAGTAAAGAATTTCTTTCTCCAACAGCTCAAACAATCGTGGGGGGAAAAATTGAAAGTCTTGAATGTTGGGTTGCTTTGGGGGCCGGGGGGCCTTAAACAAACAGAGATTGTAAAGAATATTTAATCAATTTGTGAAATGTATATGACATTATAGCTAGGTAAGGCTACATTATTCATCCAAAGCAAGGCAGAGACATTTGAAATAAAAAATTGGCAAGACAAATGTGACTTGTTATTACATCAAACGATAACAAATGAGATAGATCCCAAAAACAGTTTATGCTAAATTGAACTTCTGAATTAAAACAGAAGCTGCAAATCGTACCAATTTCTCAAAACATTTCCCTTTTTTTTTTCAGCTTACCTGGACTAGTGCTGATCTGTGGTCTGCCAACCTCTGGGGACCCCCAGCTCCCAGTCACCAGGTAAGTTTGTCCACTGGGCAAGAATGCTTGCCCTGTGGTCAAAAATGGCAGCATGGTTAGGGCTCACTCCTGTAGTGAATTAAAAGTTGCAACGTCATCAGGAGATTTCCCGACTTTTTATCCGTGACCCCGCAGCCATATTTACGGTAGAAGCACTCACAGCCATTTAGATGGCAAATTCTTTTTCTATTAGTCCAGAGTGGCACACGGCTAATTTGGAAATCTATATGGCGCGCAACATTTTTTTTTATATTTTAGTCCACAGCCTACACATCTAACAATGGTTACCAGCCTATTGGCCAAACATGACTGATAGATCATAGAGGGGGGTTCGGCGTGTTGGAATGAGTGATGGAGTTAGATGTGCCTGGGTGGGAGGTTACAGGTTAGGCATTCTTTGGTGAGGGGATGGTGGGTGTAAAAGCCTTTGTATGCCATGGCAGCATGGCAATGTCGTACCAGCCTATATGGCAGGGCTTCCAAACTCCAGTCCTTTAGAACACACAACAGGTCAGGTTTTATGGCTACCTCTGCTTGAGTGCAGGTGGTTAAGTCACTGATGAGCCACTGATTGAGACACCTGTGCTGAAGTCAGGATATCCTTCAAACCTTTGGGGGTTCATGAGGACTGGAGTTGGGAACCACAGATCTACAGTATGGCATGCAATAGATAGATAGTTAAAATAAGGCGAGTTCAGAAATACAGATGCACCAAGACTTACTGTCCCCAGCGCCGTAGACGAAGAAGAAAAAATCCTTGGTGCCAGGCACAGTGCCATCACCATCACGCCGAGGAGGATCCATGCTTCTGAATGGGTCCCCCCGCCGTGTTAATCCTTCGGTACCATGAACACGCGTGGCCGTGGTACCGAAGACGTTAAGGCGTGCTACAGCTGTATTAACGCTTTAGTTAACGTATGATGCATGACTTCATGGCCACTATGATTATGGTTATTATCGATTATGACAGTTATATATTACAATTCAATATACACATGGCATCTTTGATATTAGGGATAAAATTAAAAATGTGACACTTTTACCAACATTTTTTGGGGGAGGGATTAGCAAATTAACTGCCGTCTCACAAAAAGAACTGTGCTGATAAAATTCTTCACAAATTAGAGTCTAAAAAATATTCGGGAGAAGATTGTTTTCCAAAGTTGCATTTTCAGATGTTATTGAATAGGGCCCTAACTTTCCATACATTCTCTGCGTGTTTACCCTGTGTACAGTAAGTACATGAAACTCTGTATACAGTAATGTTATCTATGCCAGGGGTGCGCAAAAGTGGGGGGCGCGGTGGTTACAGAGGCCCCGCGCTCTTCCCCAAGGCATTTAAATTAAATGCCGGGGCTTGGTGTAAGGCCTCTGTAAATCTCTCTTACCTGATGGTCTGAGCTGCCTCTTTGGCGACGCGTCGCCATGACAATGCGGCGTCAAATGTCAACGCGTTGCCATGGCAACACAACGGCACATGACGCCACAAAGCTCCGAGCCGGAATGGGGAGGGGGGCCGCAAACAGAAAAGTTTGTCCCCCCCTGATCTATGCCGAACGGTGACTTGTCTATAAAAAGGTAACACAACTCTTAACAAATCACCACATCCCAAGGTCCGACACACCTACTTAAACTCTGAAATCAAGTTTTTATTCTCCAACTCAACGAAATATATATAATTAAATTATCTACGACTATACTATTAACTGCAGATGCACTTAACCGCCCTCGTAAAGTTCTGCATATACTGTTGGCGCTATGTAAATAAATGTATACACACACACACACACACATACACATACACACACACATACATACATACATACATACACACACACACACACACACACACACACACACACACACACACACACATACACACACACATAAACACATACACATACATACATACATACATACATACATACAATACTAATTCTCTCAACAACCAAATGTGAGATCTCTGCAACATAGCAATACGACTTGCTAGCATCAATTGTACAAGTCTACAACATGTATTAATAGTGTAAAATATGTTTTTACCTTTGGAGCTTTGGGTTCACTAACACGTAAAGCATCTCTGAAATATGCATCCACGGCATAATTAGCTTTGCGCTCCCGTTTTGGGGGCTCGATCCATTCCATCAAGCTCAGCTAAATGTATGAGCAAGAAAGAAAACATGTGAGAACGGTCTCCCCTTTACTGGACATCACAAAACAAGATTATGGTATTTAAGTGGCCTAATTAAGATTGTGCACCAAGAAATGAAATTATAATTCTGAACTCCCACTTGATGACTCAGCTGCAATGAATGGAAGCAGGGGTTGCCATCTCAAGCCTCAGACCTCAAGTGCCACCACCAGATCAGGTTTTAAAAATATCCCTGCTTCAGTACAGGTGGCCGGTCGTTGACTGAGCCACCGATTGAGCCACCTGTGCTGATGCAGGTATATCCTTAAAACCTGACCTGGTGGTGGCCATTGAGGACTGGGGTTGGCCACCCCTGAACTAGAGGAAGGCAATATATTTTTAAAACAACATGAGAATGTGACAGAAGAAAAACAATGTCTGTCTAGATCATTGGTAGAGATACAACTGATTAGAATCCTCGTTTCATACACTGACTTACTGCACAATTCCAAATGTCATTTGTGATGCCACAGTACAACGCAATGTAGGTAACTTAGGCTACGCTTATAGTGCCAGCGACGGCAAGCTGCGGTCGCTGGAAAAACCAAATTGAGATAACTTCAAGGGACCGAGGCGTTGCTCCGTCGCGCCATCGCGCTTACTATAAGCGCACACGACGGTAGCAATGCATTTGTTTTGACGCAACGTCGCGTCGTTGTCACTATAAGCGCAGCCTTACAAGCATTAATTATGCTTCTCGAAAATAGTTGATTACAATTCAGTCATTCAGTTTTCTCTGCTCAAGATTGCTAACCACACAGGGGTCTATGTATTGATTCATGGCAATTTCGCCTTTAAAATGACTTTAACAATGTAGTTTTGTGTATGCATCACTGGCTCTTTGCATTTACATGATCCCCTAGCCCTATCCTATGTGGGTTGGATATACTGTATACCGTGGGTAGCCAACTCCAGTCCTCAAGGGCCAACTACAGGTCAGGTTTTAAGGATATCCCTGCTTCAGCACAGGTGGCTCAATCAGTGGCTCGGTGCTTAAGCATGGATATCCCCAATACCTGGCCTGTTGGTAGCCGTTGAGCACTGGAGTTGGCCACCCCTGCTTTATACAGCAAGAGGATACATAATTAATATTTTTTTAAGCCTCGTCATACACCTACTGTAATCTGCCTACGATATTTGTGCATCAAACATATAACAAGTTGGTGATCTATTTTATTACATTTGGCCATCAACAAAATTGGTAATCACTCACACTGCACAACTTTAAAACTGTCTATTTTGTACATAGAACCCAATATATCACTCTTTTATAGATACAATTTTACCTTTTGTTTTTCTCGGTAATCTTCACCTTCAAAGTTGTATAAACTTGTTTCTGTGTCCATAGAGAAATTTCTAAGTGAGCTCTCGCCCATCTTTTCCAAACGCTCTGCCATTTCAGCAGTCTGAAAAAACATCGTTTGAAACCCCATTTAAAAATGGTAGCATATTAAAACATAAGCATTTAGAATGTCTGCTTAATCATTGTTATTTTTTTTTTTAATTTTAACAATACGCATTTTATCTAGTGCGGACAGTAAACACATATGAATCTAAATTATTCCTTTCCAAAAAGTGTACAATTTAACTGCTGTGGAGCAGTGTCAGAAGCAGGATAAAAAAGCAGCACTCTGCCGTTGAGCGACTAAGGCCGCGATTATACCAGAAATCGTGCGCGACGGCGCAGCTTCAAAACAATAAAACGCAATGAAAGCGCACATACCAATCACGACGGTAGCGCCGCGACGTGCTACTAAGCTTTTGTCTCATGAAGACATTTGAGATTTTGTTTTTTACAGGCGATGGCTGCATCACATGATTCACTAAGGTAATGTACATATAATAACTTTATTTCATATTGCATATAGTGCTTTTTCCCACTGAGACTCAAAGCACTTCACAATTACAGTATAGTACACAATACTGTACACAGGAATTGTTTCAGACAGTACCTGCCTAGATGAGTTTACAATCTGTATTTTTGGTGCCAGGGAGATAAAGTGACTTGCCCAAGGTCACAAGGTGCTGACACCGGGAATTGAACCAGGTTCTGAGCCACTCCTTCTCCCTAGCCAAAATCTTACTGCTAAAAGATGCCTTCTTCCTGACAGGCTTTGAAGTACAGTATAAACTGGCATGCGTTTCTTTATTCCAAGCTTTCACAATAGCTCCTGTATCTTGGAGGTGTGCATTTAATGATTTCACTGGTTAGAGGTTCAACAAAAGTTCACATTTAACATGCTTGTAAACTCCTAGCACTTAAGCTGTATGAAAACTGCATCCTGTAAATCTTACTTTATTTTCTCCTATGAGGGTTTTCAGAGACAAGAAACAACAGTACATATTGCAAAAAAAACATACCAGTAGATTGTATTGCACCGTTATATGGCAGCAATAAAATTAGTTCAAGTAATTAAATACAATTTGTATTACTCTGCTCAAAACATCACAATGGCAAATTATAGCCTACAAGCTTGTTTTTGTTTTTTTGTGTGTGCGTGTACAAGTTTATCTGAATTCTAATAAGCAAAAATAACTAGCATAGGAAGAAAAGGATGGGATTGTTTTTCAGTTATAGTACGCCTGAAGAAGGTAGTTGGAGTCTTGGAAATTAGTGTTCCACTAGTGCTAGAAACAACTCTTATTTTGGTCTTTTAATTTTTATTCAACCCATTAAACGCATCAACGCAACATTTTCAGCATTTCAAATTTTCTCCCAGTGTGTATACAAAGGTCACTTTTGCGTCTCAATATGCAGCATGATTTTGCTTGGCTGTACTTAAAATAAGACATTAGCCTGTACCTATTTCAGATAAGAATATTTGTACTGCACAGACATCATTATTAAATTACATGAGGAATAATCCAGTTAAATGCACAATCTCAAAATGCATCACATTTTAGCAAGCCACTTTACTGTTCCAATTATGATTCATTTTTACTGAAAGTCCCCAACATGAGCACAAATATCTGAACTAATTGTCATAACCTAATAAAGAGATAAGGCTTGTGTACTCTTTGTAATAACATAAGACAAGTACAGATCTAAGCTTTTCTTCCTGGAAAGGTTAACAATTCTGTACTGGAGTTGTGTTGCTGTTCTATGGTAGGAGCACGCATAATACTGAGGTTTACTTGGCCACAGGTGCACAACCATCAATATCCTCACACAAAGGGGAATCAGCAACATCCATATAATCCAAACAGTCAAGTCACAATACAAAAAAAACATATTTATTAGTTAAAAATGATCAACGTTTCAGTTCAATGTAGGACCTTTGTCAAGATTGGAGTGAAATGTTGATCATTTGTAACTAATAAATTGCTTTTTTTTGTATTGTGCCCACTGGCGTGCCTTCATCTTTTGGATTATATGCCATCTGATGTAAAACATACCATCATAATAGATTGTCGTTGATCAAAGTTCAAAGACTATGGCTCTTATGCTAAAGAATGCGAGAGAGCCTTCTGTATACAGCACTATAGCTCCGAACGCCCCATTGATTTCAATGGGGGTTTCCGTGTAAAAGCACCAGATCGCACTTTATAGGATATGGGGCAATAAGTGCAATAAAGAAATTGCCTTGGTCCAGTAAGGAAACTGTGACAAATGATGCTAACGTGTTAGGGAGCACAAGATCTTTTTATAGGTTTTAGAATGTTCCAGGAGGTCTTGTCTATGTTTTCCGTTCTTTTTTTTTTTGCCCGCAAATGTTTTTTTTCAACTGCTGCCTGCTGTCAAAAGTGCATGAATAGACTGAAAGACAATAAACTTCAACTGTTATCTGTTTCTTCTCTTTGTGGAACACAACACAATAATGGACTCTGGCTTTCTGAAGAAGCTGTATAGAGCAGGGGTTCTCAAGACCGCCCAACAGGTCAGTTTTTAAGGATATCCCTGAACCTGGGATTTCCTTAAAACCTGACCTGTTGGGTGCACCTTGAGGAATGGAGTTGAGAACCTTTGGATTAGAGGACTTGGAGACCTGAAAGACAAATCAGGATGTTACCTTCTTTTCCCCTCTTTCTAGAATCGTGGTTATATCTTCATCTGTCAGCTCACTATCCTTTGAAGCAAACACATGGGTGGCTCCATGGCGAATCATCTGCAGCATTTCATCCTTTGCCAGTTTGTTGGAGTGCTGATCTATTAACCTTCCTAGATATAATAGCACTTATTGTAATTGCTATAAGTTTATTCCATTTGCTGCATGCTAATCATCACAATCAAGTAGCTGGATATACATATACTGTAGCTAAATTATAACAATTTATTTCACAGCATTACAGACATTCACGTTCAAAGCTGTATACACAATCTGGACATTGGAGTACCGATGCAGTGGACTTTATCTGGGCGCAGTCGGTTTGTGTGATAAAAGATTTAGAACTCCTATGTACCTTCTGGAAAATAGATAACAAATCAAGATGATAAAAAGATTTGAAATGTATTTTCTATGTTCAAAAACGTTATTGTGCCATTGGTTAAGACAAGTAATTTTATTGTAATTAACGAATTGCCACCTTTGATCTCTATCAGAGAGATGTATCAAGACAATTTTCGATCAAAACTGATGCATATGGTGTCCTTTTTATCTCTTCGTTCAAGGCATTTTGCTCCAATTGTGCACTATCTTGAAATGTGTGGAGTGTCAGTAGGAGGAGCTGTCTCTTATAAAGTGTTGTGTGTCTAACAGGGCTATTTCTATTTTATTCACAATGCTATGTATCAGATTCTGCATCAGTGTGCATGATGTTTCACATTTTCCAAGTATCACAAATATTATCAGAAATTCTCTTACATTTTATGCAAAGCGGAAAACATATGTTAATACATCACCTATTACGGTACATATTTACTAAGCGGTGCTAAGACATCTTCCGACACATTACAGCCCACTCAAGTTATTGGGATAAGAAGTGTTTTCCGGTGCCTGAAGGGGTCCTATAGAATAGCACTGCTTAATAAATATGGCCTATGTATTTTGTGAAGTTCTCCTTGACTTTGCTGCGTATTTTGAGGGAGCTTGGTGGCTTTAGGCTCCCTTCTCCCTAATCAAGAGTGTAGGCTCCATGGTTTATACAGTGGAATTCACTAACCTACCATATTTGGGTTTTCGCACCGTGATTCCGTGTTAACGCCTTTAATGTGAATGGCAGTTAATGCGAGATTGCGGTATTATAATCCATATCAGATCTTAGTGAATCTCCCCTATAGTGATTGTTTTCCTAAAACTGTTTTTCCTTTACAGAAAATATATATACATATGCTTTGTACAAAAAAAAATTGTTACTACCAGGGAATAAATTATGTCATGTCATGAAAAACTGGAAGGTAACTTCATTATCAAAGCCCATTTGCCATATTTCACCTCTAACCCAAAATGAATGGCCATTACAAAACAATAATAGCTATTGCACTTTACTGGTTTATTGAATTTACTGCATATTAAGGTTTTAAAACAAGTATTATTTCATTGTATGAATACAGATGTAGCAGGTATTATTGTACCTGTTATCGCGCGGTCAGGCACTACAGTACATTGAGCGATTTGGCGTGCAAATCACGCAATATTTTAACTTGCGGCTCCTTTTGTTTTAATGGAGCTGCGGCAAATCCCATTATAAAACGTGTGAATGGTAACACGTTATTGTGCAATAAAGGGCTGTAATAGTAACTGCTACATCTGTTGCTCCCACCACATATCAAGATTAATAGATGTACACAAGACGTCTACTAAATAAACATTTCCATATTTAGACTCTAAAAAATTCTAGGAGTAATAATATAAGGTGTTAGATACCTTGCTGTATGACTATAGAGTCAAGCCTCAGTTTAAGCTCAGCTCTTTCTACAATCCTTTCTTCCACTGTATTGTCCGTGATAAGACGAAATACACGTACAGCCTTTTTCTGCCCAATACGATGAGCGCGATCCTATTGGAAACGAACCAAGCACTGAAACGCTTGTGCACAGCCTTCAGAAGGAGTCTCTAAAATGTTCATATTAAGTGATTTTATTTGTGGGCGAGAACATCAAGTGTACCATTTGCACAAAAAGCACAGCTTTTTATTTTGCTTCGTATAGTTTCATACATACAAGAATATTTGGCCTCTTCATTTGATGCTATCTGTCAATGATAGTGACAGTGATAAAATAGATTTTTTAAAGCACCGGATTATTCGTGTAGATCATATACACATAACATCACATTAATATCTTTAGAAGCTTTTAGGGGGAAAAGGGGGAAAAAGTAGTACAATGCTCATAACTAGAAAACACAGTATGATTGTTTTATGCACTGGGCAATATAAGGAGCATTAAACAAGAAAGCATATAGTATAACTGACCATTGCTTGTAAATCCACTTGCGGATTCCAGTCTGAATCATATAAAATCACTACATCCGCAGTTGCCAAATTTATTCCAAGACCTCCAGCACGGGTACTCAGCATGAAGATGAATTTGCTGCTGTTAGGAGCATTAAAGGTTTCTATTGCTTCCTAATAATTGAATAAGTTCAAAGACATTAGTTCTTATAGTTGTGTTTATACTGACTTTAAACAATAAGAGAAAAGTACTCTACATTTTAATAGGCCTGATAAACAAGCACACAGGAATAGTTATTTTAAAGTATTTGACCCCTTTTTTATCACACAGACTGGCATAAGTCTATTTGTTCAGTTTAATGAAAATTCACACTAAGGGGTCTATTTAATGGAAATTCACCCTGTGGGGATATTTTTCTATATAGTATGGTGGATTTTGAAGCAGATGCTCGCGTCTGATTACATACTAACAGGAGTCTGCTCCTGAATTCTTGTTTTTTTAATACTTTTTAATCACTTCCATGACATCATTCATTTTTGTATCATTGAGCTTTACCGCTCCCACTATCCTAAACCTTCCTGTTACTTGTTATATTTTACAAATCCACAATAACATAGCAGATAATTATCTTGGATATGGCATGTTTTGCCAAACAATTTAACAGGGATTGTGTGAAGCACCAAAACCCTCCTCACAGTCAGGGCCGCAGATACCGGGGGCCCGGGACACCTGTCCCGGCGGTCCCCCCCTGTCGGCGGCCCTGCTCACAGTGCCCATCAAAGCTCATGGTCACATGCACTATAGGGCTCACTTAATTCAACAGAGAGCAGTAGATGTAACACAGAAGCTTATGACTCATCATTGTGAATAGGAATGATTCCTTAAACCAAGTTGAATTATACATCCAATTTTAAAGTAAAGGGTTTTATTTTTTTCGTTATTGTTTCTTTTAAATGAACCACTTATGGACTCCAGCTGTGTTTTTTTTCAGTAAATAAAATTGGAGTAGGGAGTTGCACCTGTAAGTTTTTACTGTACTCGCCTGCGTAAATGGTAAACGCTATCTAAAAATAAACAATAATATATTAGAAACATACCCTTATAATAATACACTGTTAACATGTTATAGTGTCATATTGAGGACATTTGTCATAGATGAATTGTTACGCCTGTGCGATGGACGTCTTTTTTTACCTCTCTTTCTTCGTGTGGTGTCTGTCCATCTAGCCGACAGTACTCATACCCACGCCACATGCAGTAATCTTCCATGATGTCAAGCAAACGGGTCATCTGGCTAAAAATCAGAACTCTGGAATCTGACAAATAAAGCAGAAAGGAATTTAGATTATTGTTCATTTAAAACATTCTTCCTGCAAAAAAATGTAAGCAGAGGTACTGTAATCAGGATTTCTTTAGTGTGTGAAGGCAATGAAAATATATGCTCTGGTGTTTATCTATGATTTGTAATTCTTCCATGCGTAACGGCATTTTTTAATGTTGGATCAGCACTAACACCCTCTGAGGAAATGTTCCAACTATGAAACACATGTTAAGAATGTTGTATTTATAAGAAGCACTCATCCGACTGAATAATTCATGTAACAAATTGGCAAAAATTGTCACATGAATTCAAAAAGACGGTTTTGAATTTAATGTTTATTCTTTCTCATGGAAAAAACAAACCGCCTGAAAGACATTGTCATTGCATTGATTTGGACTCCTAAAATGTGCGTGCAAAAAATGACTGAAGAGTGCCATCTACTGCAAAAAGAGATATTTCTATTTTCTTTCATGCTGTACATTTGCAACTAGAGCTTCTATTCAATATGAGGCGAACACACTTCCCAGTCGTCAAGAAAAGTTCAGCAACATTCAAATGAATGGGACAAAAATCTTCTCCAGCGCAGGGAGTCAGGTTTACAGGATATTGAGTAAAGGCCCATGGGGCAGACTAACTAAGGACCAATGTGAACTATCGCACCCCGATCCGGCGTTAACTGCCACTCAAGTCACTGGTAGTTAAAGCCGCATCGGGATGCGGTAACGGGCATTGGACCTCAGTGAATCCCGGCGTATGTGTGTGATGTTAAAACTAGATGAGCACTGGGAAGTGCCTCGGCATCCATAGCCGCTACCTATTTAACAGGGTAAACTATCTCAGGGTCTTGTATAGCTCATACACAGAGCCCTGCTCTTATGCGCTTTTTAAAAACTCCAAAAAGTTGGAGTGAAGAATCAATCGAGGTTTGGAAAGGCGATTTCAAAGAGCCAAGTCTTGAGCTGTTTTCTGAGCAGTGGGATGGTCTTTGATGTTATTGATGGGTATGAGGAAGGCGTTCCATTCCCTGTCTCCCTGTACCGAAGGGGCACGACCAGCTCGTCTAGTGCATTTTAATCTGGGGACTTTTAGAAGTTGAAGGTTTTGGGTAAGTTCTAGCACGGAGACTTAAGAAAAAAACGTTATTATTGGCATAAAATATCACCTGCTCTGACCTCTTTGTGCCAGTCTATTTCCATTAAAATGCTATTTGTGATCCCAAATCCAAGCGCTTAAAAAATAATAATACTGTATTATGAGCACCTACTGTGAAGTTTATTATATTGCATTAAAATATTTTTCACGTCAACTACGTATTATGACAATACTCCACTTAAAATATTTACCTTGCACCTTAAGTTTGGAAAGCAGTTTATCCAAAGCTACCATTTTGCCGCTGTTGTAGACGAGGTGTGTGTCTGTGGTATAAGGAGGCCCCGGCTCAGCACCGTCAAACAGGTACGGGTGGTTGCAACACTTGCGTAACTGCATCAGGATGTTTAACAGACGCATCTTATCCATCCTCCCAGCTGAATTCAAAATATCTATATCTTTCATTAAAATCTTTGTATACCTAAAAAGTTATGAGAAGTTTACGGCAAAGTGTAAATTGTGATATTTGATCAATGACCAAACGTCGATATTTAGTTGGTATGTAGAGTTCATATTAGCAGCTTTTCCATCAGAGGGACCCGCCATGCATTGCACAGCAATAGGTTATTGTTTTCTTGGCAGTAATGGGTTATGTAAGGAAGCTTCACAAAGACAGAACATAATATTAACATGAATTACACAGGTCTCTTTAAAAATCAATCTCACCATTCTCTCTGCATTTTACTGAGTCCGAGATAAATTTTAACTTCCTTTTTAGGAGGGAGGCTTTTTTCTACTTCTGCTTTTATGCGCCGTAACAGAAATGGCTTTAACACCTTGTAAAAAAAAATTGAAACAACATAAGTTACTATTTAAAAAATGAAAACAAAGAGTTCTTAAATAAAAGTGCAGCGTATTACTTACAGCATGAAGTCTCTCGACTAGCTTTTGATCACCAAGACAATTATTGGTGTCAAACCAGGAGTCAAAATCCTATAAAGAAAAATATTTAATGTAATAATATATACTGGATGTTTAAAAAGTGTTACAATCACAGTATTGATACTATTGTATGCATCTTCCAAATAAAAACCCCACGTGAGAGCACATTCACGTCTCAGACTGGACTACAAACCTCCCTTTCCCCATTATCTCTTAGCATACTGTGCTCCCACTGCAGCCAGGGATTCTGGGTAATGACATGCAAATGTGCAGTGTGTCACCTTTGCAAAAAAAACAAAAAAAAAACAAGTTATCCCAACTTTACATATGACATTTGTTCTACATTCCGTCAGCAACATAAATGCTATATTATTAATATTTGGAGACTTCCAATGTGAATAACCAGGATTTTTAAAGACTACACTTACATTTGCTGAATTGAAAACATCAGGCAAAAGGAAGTTGAGTAATGCCCACAACTCATGTAGGTTATTCTGGAGGGGAGTACCTGTCAGCAATAACCGATTTGTGGTCTTGAACTCACGAACTATCTCAGACAACTGGGGGAAAAACACCAGAGAAGCAATTAACTTTAACTTGGCTTACCATTTAAAAAAACGTGGACGTTTAGATGGTTCACAGCAAACGATTCAAAAAGCTTTTAACAAATGTAGCGGTTAAAAATATAATCTATATTACATAGCTTTTCTATCTTCCATAATAAGCAAAGAAGCCGTGTTGGTCCTTTCTTCCATGTAGTAACAAAGGAGGGAGAGGGAGTAGAGGGTATGATACTTTTTATTGGACCAACAAGTCCAAGCTCAGGTTCCTTCATCAGGTCCTACCCCTACCCTGAGAGGTTGGAAAGCTTATAATAATAATAATTTGTTCTTGTATAGCGCTGCTAGTTTTAGTAGAGCTTTACAGAGACATTTTGCAGGCACAGGTCCCTGCCCCGTGGAGCTTACAATCTATGTTTTTGGTGCCTGAGGCACAGAGAGATAAAGTGACTTGCCCAAGGTCACAAGGAGCCGACACCGAGAATTGAACCAGGTTCCCCTGCTTCAAACTCAGTGTTAGTCAGTTTTTTTACTAACTGAGCCGCTCCCTCTAACATATCTACTTACTACGTACTTGCTGGACCAATAAAAGGTACCATACCCTGTCATGGAGGACCAGGCAATTTACACCTTTTTACCAGGATCATGCATTGAGCAAAACAAGTTAATGAAATAAATTGTAAATATATTCACTAGAAAGGCATACACACAATGATACACAAACTACAGCAAAAAGACACACTTACTTGGGAATTGGGGTAATAACCTAGACTCTCCTAGGTGCAGGGAATCCTAACCCTGATAACAGTTGCAAAAACAGGACAGAAAATATTCCAGGCAGCTTTTGCTGAAGCAGCCCATTTCTTGCTGGAGACTTGAAACTGGAAACTTAGAATCTGAGAATCTTAGAGGACTGGAGAACTAACTATCTGATGTGTGCAAGGGTTTATAATACCTCTGACTTTCATTCACAGAATACTACCCCCCTATCAGAAGCGTGAGAATATTCTCAGCAACCACTTCGAGACAAACCGGAAGAAAAAAGGTTACCCGGAAATCTGAATGAACCAAGGGGCATATGCAATTTGGCACCTCTGTCCCTAGTTCCCTCAATGCCACCGGTGGTGACTGGCTCCTGTCAGTCTGGTGGGAAATGCAAAGAGTGTCCATTGATCTCAGGACGTGGATACTTGAGTCCTTCCTTCCTGTCCAAATGGTCTTGACACCTCAGACATCATCTATGGCTTTCATCTCCACTGTATGAGTAGACACAGTGGCACGGTCTGCAAGTCCCAGCTCATAATACTGTGCACAAGCATATGCTTTAAAACACACTGTTCAATAAAATATACACTTTCAAAATATCCTGTCTGTGGGTTATGGGAAATAGAATAAGAAGCTGCACGTTATTTCTTACTAGCCATATTCCCCACACTCTATACAATAAATTAGGGCTGGACTTTTAAAAGTCCCCTCACAACCTCATAGATGATTGGAGTATCCTCAGAACCCCCAAGCAGGTTCTGGGTTACCTGTACAGTAATTGGGTATCCCCCCTAACCTGGGGACCCCTTATAGTTACAGGGATACTTTACATCATTTACCTTTCTGGGCTGTGCTGAAGCAGGGACCCCTAAAGGTGAGTCGCACAAGCGTTTTCAATGGGAGATATTACCAAGACAATTTTTCTACATGCATCCAGGAATCCGACCTGATTCCTGGGTACATTTTTAGGGGAACCAGCAACTCTCGGCCCTGACTAGATAGACACAATCTGACAATACTTTCTCCGCAAACCCCCCCTCCCCCCACCCCCCTTGAAACTCATACCATAGCAATCCCTGCTTGCTGGCATCCCTGGGAAGGTAAACACACAAACATTCTTTATTGTCGCATAATTACAGGTAATGCTTTTACAACAGTTGGGTCCAAGAGCTGACACTCCTGAACCCCAAAACATGGCTCAGAGGTAACCAAACAGGCTTAACCTTTATTAGTAAGCCTGGTTACCTCTTCAATGTCAAATACCACCTACTCCCACTCTCTCATTTTTTACTTTTCTAGATTCAAGATAAATGTATTGCATGTTTTTGTTTTTACAAAACTCTACAGGGCGCTGTAGCCTCACATGGATAACACGCGTCCATATCAAGTGTACCTTGGATTTTTCATTCTTGATTCTGTGTGCTTCATCAATGACCAAGTATCTCCAGTTGAACTTCTTGAACACAGATTTTTCTTTTATTACCATTTCGTAGGAGGTAACACAAACATCCCACTCTCCTGGCATCATGACATCCCGAATAAAAGCAGCCTAATGCACAAAAATGATTATTAACAAATCGAAGGGGGCTAAATCTGAATCCGCAGAAGCGGACGATTGTACTTTCTGAAGTCAGAAACCTACACTTCTTTCTTTAACCCATCCAATATTTTTTGTATTGGATGCTGTAGCACCCAATACACAATAATAATAAATGGGGTAAAGATAAAAAGTGTAGTTTTGAAATAACCATTAACTGTATATTTAAATATAGGCTATCCTTGCATTATATAAATAAATGCCTTTATTTACCAGCAATATAATAAGAGAAAAAGGAAAAAGTCATAACCTGGAATTAGTGAAGTGTTGCTGTTGTCTCCCAATTAGTGGGTTAGAGGTTATCACACTGTATAAGGAGGAGATGATCATTGAATAAAGACATTGGCCCTTATTCTGTATGTGTGATAAGCACAGATTACGTGCTAATGCAGGAAAGCCTTATTAAAGTCAATGGAGCTTTGCATGCGATAGCACGCCATCTGCGCTTATCACACCTTACACAATAAAGCTCTCTGACTGATGATAATGACAGAGTTTGAAACAGAGGAACCTGGTTCAGTTCCCCGGTGTCAGCTCCTTGTGACCTTGGGCAAATCACTGTCTCCCTGTGCCTCAGGC
Source organism: Ascaphus truei (assembly GCF_040206685.1). Lineage (NCBI taxonomy): Eukaryota > Metazoa > Chordata > Amphibia > Anura > Ascaphidae > Ascaphus > Ascaphus truei. The sequence goes on from NC_134498.1 coordinate 46,392,186, forward strand.
ATCAAAAACCTTGATTGTAAGCTCATCTGGGCAGGGACCATGTCTGTAAAAATGTCTATGTGCTTTGCTGCACACTATGCTTTAATTGTGAAGTGCTTTGCATTTCATTGGGGAAAAAAGAGCTATATGAAATCAAGGTATTTATTCTATGATTTTTTTTTATATACGGTCTATAGATATGAGGGAAGGAACAGGAAGAGCTTTCTAATGCTTCTGTAATTTGATGTGTGCTGCACATTAATGTCCTGCAATGTATCGGAGTAAAAGCATTTCAGTTGCTAGGCCTACTCCCTATAATTAATGGGGAGTAAGAAAGATGTGATACTTCTATGGAGAACGTAATAAGGAAAAGGGACAGTAGACAAACCAGGAAAAGCATTTCCAACTACATTTGGTGATCGTTGTGTGAAAAAAGTAAACCTTCAAAGAAACTTACATAGCTGTGTATGTTTGGCTCAAGGGCTTACAACAATTTGGCCAAAATGTTAAACTAAAAGACCATTTTATTTATTAGTTATTTATACATGTATATTTAGGCACTGTACCGTATATAAGTTTTTCTGGATGTGCACTGAGCTTTGTCTGTGTTTTATGTTATGTCTCTGGTTTTAAATATAAATTGCCATGCTCAGTAGCACTCCTCTGTGAAACTTATATGCTTATATATATGTTGTGGGTATTTTGGGGGTTCAATTTGAGCTTGTAGGTGTTCTGTATAGCTGTGTATGTTGAAGATAATGTTGGAAGAATGTTTATTATTATGCAAGATGTGTTGCCTGTTGTGATACCTTTTACTCGAACAAGAAACATGGTTTAGAAAGATCTGCATATACGAAGAGCTCTTATGGTGGTCCTCTAAAACCTACAATAAATTTAGATTTCTCCAGGACCAATACGAGTACTAGAACTTTGAACTAAATTATTACGTAGGCCAGTCCTCAAGCCCTCCCTCCCCCCCCCCCCCCCCCACAGGTCAGGTAGGTCTTCAGTATATCCCAGCTTCAGCACAGGTGGCTCAATCAAAGAATAGAAATATCTACAATAATAAGTGTCTCTCCTCTTACCCTGTGTGTTTCTGACAGGAGCCGGAGAGTAGGTAGTGCTAAGGCCATTTATTTTCCCACTGCGATCTAGCTGTGAATGATGGTAATTGTTCAATGATTGTCATTTTCACCGAGTAAGCCATAATGACATGGCATACACCCAATCACTCACTGAACAAAACTATTTATCGATCAGGGCAACCCCAATCCAACAATGATAACAGGCAAACCAATTGCAAAGTACTATTGGATGAATAACGGAATTTAAAGATCAACTTAATTAGGGTTAGTGGCCATGTGCAAAGTCCTTTTCATAGCATTTTCTGAAGTATGCTATTAACTTTAGGGGAAGTCTCCAGCCAATGCTTTTGTGTACATTGTGCATTGTACGTATTAGCTTACCCGGGCATCTTTATCCCCAATGAGGCAGACTGCACGAAGAGAGGGGACCCAGCGTTTAAATTCATTCATCCAGTTGTGTAATGTAGATTTAGGAACCAAAACCATATGTGGTCCAGGGATGTTTCTGTAATGTTTAAGGTAGCCCAACAAAGCAATGGTTTGCAAAGTCTTTCCCAGTCCCTGTGATAAAAAAAAAAAAAGACAGACACACAGTAGTAAAACCGTCTATAATCTTATTTTAATACACGCTTTTCAAAGGATGGCCAACATTCCTTAACAGTACAGTCCCACCAGACCCATACTTTTCTCCATTTAAGTAAGAACACGAGTCCCACGGTACCACTCCTTTTAGAAACCAAGCATTATTAAAACTTTTTAATTAATTTTTTTTTTTTAAACAATTCATTTGAGTTTTCACCTTTTCAATAAAACGCAAACAAAAAATAAAACAGGAAAATGAGGTACAAGAATATGATAATGGAAAGACACAATTTAACCACGTGGTCACAAACAGATATGAGGAAAGAGGCGAAAAAGAAAAAAAAAGGGAGGGTGGTTGTTGCCATGTTAAGGTTTGGTTTGCTCTGCGGTGAGGGTCACTAGTACGCATTATCCATGGGTCCCAGACACTTTAAAATGTTGTGTATATCAGTTCAATATTTCCGTGTACATTATGAACCAAATACACGAGCCCGTGTTTATAGGGGCACTGTATTGGTTTATTCCAGGGGTGGCAAACTCAAGCCCTCAAGGGCCACCAACAGGTCAGGTTTTCAGGATATCCCTGCTTAAGCACAGGTGGCTCAATCAGTCAATGACTGAGCCACCTGAGCTGAAGCAGGGATATTCTTAAAACCTGACCTGCTGGTGGCCTTTGAGGACTGGAGTTGGCCACCCCTGATTTATTCAGTAACACTGCCCACGCGTCCAAGATGAGCGTGATAGCAAGCAAATTATTTATCAGATCAGAAACATTTGAACATACTGTAGCTCCTTAATATTAGGGTATGACCACCATATGTGGGAGATGCTTCCAGGTCAGCCACATCCTCTAAAACAAACAGGAAAGCTATTTTTATACATATTTTTGTAAGCCTTAGATATGTGTAAGATACCAGCAGATTAAAAGTATGTAAGCGTTTTGTTTATGGTGGTACAAATGGAGCTTTTGGCAGCCGCTTCTCATATTTTGTCCCAATCTTTGAGGTCCACAGACCGACCCAATTCCATTTTTCTATTGTAGCATAAATGTAGTATTTGTTTCTAAGTATGGTGTAAGAAAGAAATAATAGTGGGTGAAATTAGACCTGTGTGTGAGAGACCTCGACACAGACTTTCGTAGTTGCTAGTTAGGTGGACGTACCGTAGGTGATAAAAACAAAATATTTGACCTGGAGATATCAGAAAAGCTCTTTATTAGTTAATTTGTATTTATCTTTCATTTTTTCAAAAGATCTAACATGTTTCTGGAAAGCAAGACACAGATTCCGTAAACTCCAGCTGTTTTCCAAGAGTTGAAATCGGACCCCCAAAACCCCTCCCACCAGGATGAAAATCTGGGTTGTCATGGTGGAAGTTTTTGCAGTTCATTTATATTTGAATTTTAAACTGTCCCATAGGTTCAATTAATTATTTAAAACTGTGATATGTGGAGGTCAGTGTCATTTAGTTAACAAAAAGAGAGCATTCAAATGACACAGGTTAGCTCATTGTTCCCTATAGCTATTCAGGAGTGCCAAAGAGTTAGTTGGTTTAATTAAGATACCAACAAAATAGATTGTAAGCTCTACAGGGCAGGGGCTTGTGACTGCAAAAATTCTATGTACAGCACTGCGTACACTTTCAGCGCTATACTGTACAAGAAAAAAGCATTATTATTTATTAAGAGGCATTGTAATAGGTTAATAAACATGTCCGAGACAATTCTCCCATTGAAGTGGGTCTAGCGAGTACAGATGTTTGTGTTCTGGGGTTTTTATCTTTCCCAATTAATTTAGAGCTGGCATATTGAAAACCTTTCAAATATTTTTGGATTAGGGGAAGCACTATAAAAAGATAGAAAATAAGCAGAAGGAGATTCATTTTTAGAGAAAATTCTACCGATCCATGCAGAGATGCAGAACTTGTTTCCCGACTGCACATTTTAAAGCAATATTCTCTATAAAAGGTCTTGATACCTACATACGAGATTAGATTTTGTCCAGGCAAAATTAAAATTAAGATTAGTTCCACTATATCAGGAGGTAGATTCATGTTCACTGCTGTAGGTTTGACAGAGTTGAATTTTAAAAAAACCCCAGAAGGTCCTGAACATAGATAAAAGCTCACATAGGCTAGTGAGCAAAATAAGAGGTTTTGAGATGGTGAGTAGGATGTTGTCTGCAAGCAATGTAGATTTATATCCATGAGATTTAGTAGATATATCTGATATCATTTAATTTCTTCTGATTTGGGAAGTTAGTGGTTTGATTGAAAGGGAGAAAAAGAAATGGAGACAAGGGGCAGTCCTGCCAGGTACCATTTCTTTTTATCTGGATTGGGTTCGACAGAACACCAGAATCATGGATCTTAGTTGTAGGCGATTTGTTTAGAGCTGCAATCCCTGTAAGAACTTGCCTGAAAAGCTGAACAATTGCAAAGTTTAAAACAAGTAATTCCAGAGAATCATGTGAATGGTCTTTTTGGCATCTAACAATAGGATCAATTCATGAATATTCAGTGTTTTGGCTCTATGAATTAGGTCTATTGCTCTTGTTATATGATCCTGGGCTTGTCTTTTTTAAATAAACCCCACTTGTTCAGGTGAATCAATCGGGGAATGTAATTGTTCAGACTATTGGCAACTTTTGTGCAAACAATTTAGTATCTGCGTTAATGAGTGAAATGGGTCTATAGCTCCAACAACTATTTCGATATTTCCCTTGTTTGTATTAAGACAATGTTGGCCGTGAGAATGGCGTCCAGGGGTTCTTCCGCTCCCAAGTAAGTTATTGAACAATCTGTCAACTATGGAATCAGAATATCTGAGAACCTCATGTAACATTTATTAGAGAATCCATCTGGACCTGGAGTCATTGAGATTTTTAAGCTCTGGGTGGCTAATTCAACCTCTTTGAAGAACAGATCAGGGATTCTATTTTTTATATCTTTAAAACCTTTCTGACTCAGTTTTCACTGTAGTCACTGGGCTAATTCCTATTGTCCATGCTGGAATGCATTTTTTGTTTATTTAAAAATCATAGACTGTCCACTGCTTCATACGGAAAGTACCCGAACAGCCATTTTAATTTAATTTTAGCTGCTTCAGGGAGCTATGCCGAACCCCCTATTGCTCGCTCTTTGAAAATGAGTAATTGTGAATATTTTAGTCTCTGTTTTTATATTACTTACCATTTCATCTGCCAATATGCCATTAATGCCATTTTCATATAAAGAAATCATCCAGTTGAGGCCTCTGACCTGGTAATCTCTCAGAGTCCCTCTCTTTACATCTACAATAGAAATATTTTCACATAAGTTAACACAAAATTCCACTGAAATAGACACACACTGGGAATTTAAGAAGTTTTCCTCTATTATTGGAAAGTAATACTGTTCTGATAATTGAAGATGTCGGGACTTTTGGGAGAAAAGATTTACAATCAGTTACAGCAATAAATGTGAAAGAAAGGTGTAAGGTAAGCACTTAGGACAGATCCGTGTTACAGGAAATACCTACATTTCCTGCTTTTACATGTACTGTAGCACTGGCGGTAGGCAAAGTCATATAAAGAAAAACACTACATTCCCAAGGTTTCTACGCATCAGGTTATATATTAATATATTATATATATTATTTGTACAATATAGAAATTGTATGTAATCTGTAACTTGCTGAATAATTGCCATACCTGAATAAAAACCCTGTAAGGTTTGAAAGCTTATATATTGTAAACTAAACTGGACACCTAACAAGCTCCTATTGAACCCCCAAAATGACCACAACATATATATAAGCATATGAGTGTCACAGAGGAGTGCTACTGAGCATGGCAATATATATATTTAAAACCAGAGACAGAACATAAAACACAGACAAAGCTCAGTTTTAGCACATCCATTGAGCCTCATACACGGTACAGTGCCTAAATATATATGTATAAATATCTAGTAAGTAAAATGGTCTTTTAGTTTGACATTTAATATTGACAGATTTACTATAAATCATTCTTCCTGTTATTACTCAGGTTATTAAGAATTTATATTAGCGTTAGGGACCCCTGATATGTGGTCTGCCGTGGTGTTGACTCAGGGGCTTACAACAATTTTGGCCAAAAATGTCAAACTAAATAGCCGTGTATATTGTAAACTATTGCTGGTCCAATAAAAAGTATTATGCTATGTATTTTGGTCCTCTTTTTTAGTAGCATACATCAAAATAATTCTGCACAAACTTCACTTTTAGGTTTGTTTTTGCTCTTTACATTTGTATTGTTGGTCCCTGCTGTGTTGGTTTAGCTACATGTTTTGATAAAAACACACAAAGGTGCCGAATACGCTTTTGCTTTACGTGTATTGCTAGTGAATTCAATTTCATTTCAAGATAAAACTATGACGTACAAGAGGGCGACTCCTCAAACCGCACACACACATTGGCGGTTTTTCGACTTTCGGACAGCAGTTCTTCATCTTCTTCTTGCTCTGTGCGCCGGTGTCGATTACTACATTAAGAAAATACAACGAAAAAATGACATTCAAGTGAAGATCTTGGTAGAATAAAAGTATAATCATTTATATTGCATTCAGAAATACCTGAAGAGTCTGATATTTTGATTAACAGGGCCAGTTTTCCATACTAATCTTACTCTGCTGCCGTTGATACTATTGGCCAATCTTTTGTACTCCATACTCTCTGTTCCATTTGACATGTGACACTGTTCCCTCCGTTTCTACCTGACTGTTCCTTCAGTGTTCCTCCTCTTTTCCCTTCACACTCAATGTTGGTGTTCCCAAGGGCTCTGTTCTAGGACATCTTCCCTTCTGTCTTTACACCACTTCCCTGGGCTAATAAATACATTAGTGTGGCTTTTACTACCACCTCTACACTGATGACACACATCTACAGTACCCATCTTCTTCTGAATTCTCTCCCTGTCACCGGACTCAAACTAAACATGCCCAAAATCATTTTCGCTCTTTCTAATTCTAGCCCTACGCCTGACAATAGATAACTCCACGGTCCTCCCGGTACCACAATCCGGATGTCTAGGACTTTTTTATCTCCTTTATACCACACATCTAGTACCTCACCAATTCCTGCTGCTTACAATTACTCACCATGCAATCCACTAAAAATCTAAATTCATGCACATATAATAATGCATCATAAATGCTGCTGCCAGAATCATCTACCTTACTAACCATTCTATGTCTGCTGCTGCACTGTGCAAATCCCCACACTTGCTACCTACTGTAGTGCCGACGAGTATTCTAGAACAAACCTGTGGCAATCACCAACAAGACCCAGGTACATGCTGCAACATTCCAGTGACATTTCTGCAGACAGACTAATGGACCATCGGTTTAACAGCGGGGGTCCCTGGCAGTCCCATTCAAACTGAGTCATGTTGGTGATAGCCACAGATTTTCAAGGCAAGTTTAAGGCAAGTGTTAGAATACTTGTCGGCGCACCTGTATACTCCGAGGAATCAAACGCAAAGCTCTAGTTCTCAGAGATTGATTGATATTTTTTGTGTGTGTGGTGTGTGTGTGCGTGTATATATACATACATACACATACACACAACATTAATATATACATACATACACATACACACAACATTAATATATACATACATACATACATACATACATACATACCGTGTTAGCCGAGCTTAATAATCAAAAACAAATACTCAATACTGTTCTGTGGTAACAAAATGCTTTTATTTGTGCGAGCTTTTGAGATACACGGATCTCTTCTTTGGGCCCGAAGAAGAGATCAGTGTATCTCAAAAGCTCGCACAAATAAAAGTATTTCGTTATCACAGAACAGTATTGAGTAATATATATATATATATATATATATATATATATATATATATATATATAACATACAGAACACCTACAAGCTCAAATTGAACCCCCAAAATACCCACAACATATATATAAGCATATAAGTTTCACAGAGGAGTGCTACTGAGCATGGCAATATATATTTAAAACCAGAAACATAACATAAAACACATATATATATACACTAGCTTACTGGGTGACTGACTGAGTGGGTGGGTGACTGGGTGACTGACTGAATGGGTGGGTGACTGAATGGCTGGGTGACTGGGTGACTGACTGAATGGGTGACTGACTGAATGGGTGGGTGAGTGGGTGGGTGACTGAGTGGGTGGGTGGGTGACTGAGTGAGTGGGTGGGTGACTGAGTGGGTGGGTGACTGAGTGAGTGGGTGGGTGACTGAGTGAGTGGGTGGGTGACTGAGTGAGTGGGTGGGTGACTGAGTGAGTGGGTGGGTGACTGAGTGAGTGAGTGGGTGACTGAGTGGGTGGGTGACTGAGTGGGTGGGTGGGTGACTGAGTGACTGGGTGGGTGACTGAGTGGGTGGGTGAGTGAGTGGGTGACTGAGTGAGTGGGTGACCGGGTGAAAGTGGGTGACTGGGTGAAAGTGACTGGGTGACTGGGTGGGTGTGTGGGTGGGTGTGTGGGTGACTGGGTGGGTGGGTGGGTGTGTGGGTGACTGGGTGGGTGGGTGGGTGTGTGGGTGACTGAGTGAGTGGGTGGGTGACTGAGTGAGTGGGTGGGTGACTAAGTGAGTGGGTGGTTGACTAAGTGAGTGGGTGGGTGGGTGACTGAGTGAGTGGGTGGGTGACTGAGTGAGTGGGTGGGTGACTGAGTGAGTGGGTGGGTGACTGAGTGGGTGGGTGGGTGACTGAGTGGGTGGGTGAGTGAGTGGGTGACTGGGTGAAAGTGGGTGACTGGGTGAAAGTGACTGGGTGGGTGTGTGGGTGACTGGGTGGGTGTGTGGGTGACTGGGTGGGTGTGTGATGACTGGGTGACAGTGCGTGGGTGGGAGACGGTGGGTGACTTACCTTGACCCCGTGGCATCTGGCTGGGGCAGGAGGTGAGTTCGGGAAGCTGGCGGGGGGGGGCAAGAGTGGCAGGAGGCCCACGCCGCGCTTCCCCTCCGTCCGGGAGCCGGCGCATGTGAGGGGTAGTGCAGGAGGCCCGGGCCGCGCCGCGCTTCCCCTCCGTTCCTCGTTGTGAGCGAGGGGGGAGGAGCCTGGAGTTTGCTGCTGAGCAGGAGGGCCGCGCTTCCCCTCTCCGGGAGCCGGCGCACGTGAGGGGGAGTGCAGGAGGCCCGGGCCGCGCCGCGCTTTTCCTCGTTGTGAGCGAGGGGGCAGGAGCCTGGAGTTTGCTGCTGAGCAGGAGGGCCGCGCTTCCCCTCTCCGGGAGCGGCGCACGGTGAGGGTGATGGTGCGGCTGGGGATGTTGCGGAGCGTGGGGATTTGGGTGAGGTGGGGAGGGGGGAGAGAGTGAGGGGCACCGGGAGAGGAGGGGGGGGGTGTGTGGAAGGTGAGCTGCGGTCCAACTGACGGGGGAGAGGCCAAGCAACAGTGTGTGTGTGTGTGTGTGTGTGTGTGTGTGTGTGTGTGTGTGTGTGTGTGTGTGTGTGTGTGTGTGTGTGTGTGTGTGTGTGTGTGTGTGTGTGTGTGTGTGTGTGTGTGTGTGTCGTCACTCCGCCTCAGGCCAATGACAGGTGTGGGGGCGGGCGGCCCAAGGGACCAATGAGATTTCCCCTAGGGACACAGGAAGATGCAGAAAGGCATACAGTGCTTTCACAAATATATAATAAGATATAAATAAAATATTACTTGTGAGCACATTCACATGTCTTAGACAGGTCTATACACACACATATACATTTATACACACACACACACACACACACACACAATGCAAGATGGTAACAATAATAGAGTGCTCTGTAGACCAGTATACAAAAACTGAATATTATGCAATAACAGAACTCAAAGACAGGCACTCACCAATGCAAAGGAGATTTATTGTAATCTTAGCAATATTTTGGCCGCAGCAGAGATTTCTCAAAATGCCCTGAGAGAGGCTCAGCTGGGGGCCGAAATGCTGCTCGGAAGACAATAAACCTTTTTTGCATCGGCGAGTGCCTGTCCTTCTGTAAAAAAAATTATATATGCAGTTTATATCGAAAGTGAAAGTTCAATTAATGAAAATTACTCTTTAGATGAATTGACATACTCTCCAGCTGATAACAAGGTCTGTTTTTCATCTTTCTTTATCCTTGGGCGCCCTAATTTCACTTTGAGAGGAGATGTTGGAGACTTCTGTGCTGCAGGTTGAATAAAATGTGCAAACAGTTCTGTCTGCTTCAGGAGGAACTCAAATCTTTTGGAACGATCAGTTTTCTGGGATACAAAATAAAAGAATAATTTAGCATAATTTCCAGAATGAAGGTAATAGATTCTTCACTTCTTCTAGTTGTTCCCCACTTCTAATCTTGCTGCTATTAATGAACTGATATTTGATCACACATATTTTGCACACATCTGTCCCCATTCTGTTAAAAACTTTTTGTAACAGTTGTCAACACGTTTTATGTTATTAAAATGTTCTTTGCTAAAAATACATACAAAGTGCAGGCCAGCATTTCGAAGGAATCCGGGTCACACATCAAGGAGATGAAAGATTTAGTTGGCAGTTAACAATGATACTAAACCATTAGTCATGGAATTGTTTATTTATTTAAAGGACTGAAATCCAAATCTGTGACTGGACTTTTAGGGACCTTGATAAAGGTTTAATTCAGGACAAATAAATTGTTTGCTTATATTTATACTGCTGTGATGTTGGAAAGAAATTTGAAACAATTTATAACAATACTAAAACACTAATTTTAAACATTTAAAAAAAACATGCTATGGGGATGTCAAATCACTGTCAAAAGTGTGGAGACAGTTTTGTGTTTCTGCAATGTTAGGTTTATTAATCTGTTATAATGTGCAACAAATGCCAATATGTACGATATATTATATAAAATGCTCTGTGCAGAGGGTGATAAATAGCATCTCTACAGCTTGTTTGCACCTCCGTCACCTCTAACACCAGTCAGCAGATGATCAATTAAACTAATCCTTCTGAAGCCAGTCTCCCCTCTTTTTTTCCCATTTATGCTGTGGCCATGGTGAGGAGACGCGCACTCACGCTCACGAGGAGTGACGTCACTAAGAAGTGAAGAAGCCACGTTGGAACGGTACACCGTACACAGAACTTAATGTAAAAGAGGCTACATAAAGCAGACTTTGGTAACAACGTAACTGCAACTCAAAAATGTATTGTTGTGGGGTCCTGTGCTAGTGAAGTAGCTGAACCTTAATTAGCTGTTACAGTTTGATTCATATCCTGTAGTGTTTAAACTCTTGCAAAAGAGGAATGTTGTTCCTTTAGTAACAAGTATGTAGCAATTTCGGTATTGATGTTTAAATAGTTGCTACTCAGTCACTCACGCCAGATTTCACCAACACTCTGCCACTTAAAGCTGCGTTTTTTTTTTATATATATTTTTTTCCCATTCAATATGTGCATCAATACAATCTGCCCACTAACACGTGATTAGCAAAGCTGCAGATCGATCCGTTCTCCTGTAATAGATCGCTTGCTCATGGTTATTTAATTCAGTTCTTGCACAGCATTTTGGACAATATAGTTCCTGGAATATGATTGACTGGGCAGTTACTAGATACAATTGTGATTTCTTCTGATGAGCTTTGACCTCAGGAAGGTTTGCTGGTACCGCTGAGCCACCATAGCCGAGGACCAATACGGGTGACGTCATCACGCCGTGAGGATCGTGTGTATTCCAGGAAGCAGCGCTCAAAGGAACACTGAATCGGATCCCCGGCAGCAGAGACGACTACATCACCAGGCGAACGGCGAGATCAACGGCCAAGACCACCAAAACCAAGTGCTTATATACTACTTACCTGTGGTGAGTAGGTTTTCAATTTTAGACCAGGCGCAGCAAAGAACGGAACTGTTGGACTAAGTTCCAAATCACAAGAGTGCGGATAGTGCCTAGGCACCTGTCCATCATTCATTTTATCTTATTCAATGTATGTTTATTAATTGTAATCCATGGTTTTTTAACCTTGTTGTTTTAATAATAAATTGCTCCTTCTTTGTATCATCCTGTTATCCCTTGGGTAATACACCATTGCAGGTCTCCTGCATGTTTTGTCTTTTTCTTTTCTCCTTTTCCTGAGGTCAAAGCTCATCAGAAGAAATTACAAATCCACCCATCTCAACCTCACCTCAGCGCCAGAAAAGATCATTTCCAGCCTTCAATCCATTTCTGGGTAGAAGATACCAGAATAATCTTTTTAAGGCAGCTCCAGGACTACCCATTGGACTCTGTATCAAAGGTTTTTTATTATCTAAAATTGTATTTGCACAAGCGCTGATTACACACCTATCATTTTACCTACTAGATACAATTGGTTCACTGCTAGAGAGAGGGCGGGACTCAAGAGCCAGAGCCTATCAGAAGGGGAAGGGGCTGTCACTTTGGAAATGCTTCCTACATTAGAAACATTAAAAATGTCTTTAAAACATTTTTGTTTTTTAATGCTACAAGCATTTTCTCATAGTACACCACTTAATGCCACATAAGTAGCTGCTTATTTGTGGTTAGAAAGTATATACCATTTTGTATGCCAAGTCACAGTTTGGTTCATATCCTGCAATGTTTTAAATCTTGCAAGGGGAGGATATTATTTCTCTAGTAGCCAATGTATAGCAATTTCAGTGTCAATGCTTAATTCGTTGTTGCTCAGTCACTTATGCTAGATATTACTAACACCGGTATCTGTATAGCCTGACTGCCACTCGATACCACATATTTTGCTGCTTATATGTGGATAGAAAATATATATACAATTTTGTGTGCCAATCGCAAGTTCAGGTACTAATAAACTACATTGTCCAAAATGCTGTGCAAGAACTGAATTAAATAACCCTGAGCAAGCGATCGATTACAGGAGAACGGATCGATCTGCAGCTTTGCTAATCACGTGTTAGTGTGCAGATTGTATTGATGCACATATTGAATGGGAAAAATATATATTTTTTTTTAAACCGCAGCTTTAAGTGGCAGAGTGTTGGTGAAATCTGGCGTGAGTGACTGAGTAGCAACTATTTAAACATCAATACCGAAATTGCTACATACTTGTTACTAAAGGAACAACATTCCTCTTTTGCAAGAGTTTAAACACTACAGGATATGAATCAAACTGTAACAACTAATTAAGGTTCAGCTACTTCACTAGTACAGGACCCCACAACGATACATTTTTGAGTTGCAGTTACGTTACCAAAGTCTGTTTTATGTAGCCTCTTTTACATTAAGTTCTGTGTACGGTGTACCGTTCCAACGCGGCTTCTTCACTTCGTAGTGATTTAGTGCCCAGAGATATATTTATTACCTCTGGGTTTTAGTAAAAAGTAAAAATATCAATGCCATACATTGGACCAATTTAAACGTGAGAAATTGGGCCAGCACTGATGTTCCAAGGAATATATGATTGTATTAATGACATTCCATTAGAAGTAAATGTATGGATTGCATAGGGTACAAAAAGAAACAAGCGGCAAATAAGCATTTATATATATGCTAAATTTTATATGTATGTGGTTTAAGGGATTGGTCATGGAATTATAAACACCAAGTCCCTCTTTAGAAAATTATTTTAGACTATTTACCATTAAAAGGGTTTTATTTCTACTCATTTTCACTATACTGGTTACTGCGAGTGAATTCATTAGGGAACTTTTGTTTGTGTTTCTACTCTTATTTATCAAACCTTGGATGGGTGAATTACACACACACATACACACACACACACACATACAAACCTCTGAACGCCTCTGGAGGAAATCTCATACACTCGCAGACTTCCTTCACTACAAATTTATGCTGTCCTGTTTCAACTCTGCCCTCTCTCAGGCTAAACAAACCTACTTTTCATCACTGATCAACACGCACAAGTCTAACCCACGCCGACTGTTCTCTGTCTTTGACTCTCTACTCAGACCACCCTATGCTGCCTCCTCTTCTTCCTCCATCTCACCTCAGGACTTTGCTGACTTTTTTAAGGAAAAGGTGGAATCCATACGTCAGAACATCCCATCTGTTGCCTCCTCCCATCCCAGACCGTTTCCTAACTCTCCTCCTGCCTTTCTGGACTCTTTTTCTACTATCTCGGAGGAGGATGTGTCACTGCTGATGACACTGCTGTCTTCCACCTCTACCACCTGCCCTCTTGATCCCATTCCTTCCCATCTCCTAAAACCTCTTGCTCCTTCCATAATCCTTATGCTCACACAGATCTTTAACTCTTCCCTCTACTCTGGTACTTTTCCATCCTCCTTCAAACATGCAACCGTGACACCATTGCTCAAAAACAGCAAGCTTGACCCTATCTGTCCTTCTAACTATCGACCTGTCTCCCTCCTGCCTTTTGCCTCCAAACTCCTTGAACGTCTTGTATTCTCTCGAATGCTACACTTTCTCAACACCTATTCTCTTCTAGACCCTCTACAATCTGTCTTCCGCACTGCTCACTCTACTGAAACAGCCCTCACTAAAATAACCGACGACCTCCATGATGCCAAAGACAGAGGTCATTACACTCTGCTCATATTGCTCGACCTCTCTGCAGCATTTGACACCGTGGACCACCCTCTTCTCCTCCACATTCTCCATACTCTTGGTATTCGGAACAAAGCTCTAGCCTGGATCTCCACTTACCTCTCCCATTGTACTTTCAGTGTCTCTTTTGCTAACACCTCCTCCTCTATCGATCTCTCTGTGGGGGTACCCCAGGGCTCTGTCCTGGGGCCCCTTCTCTTCTCTCTTTACACACTCTCTCTAGGTGACCTAATCACATCTTTTGGGTTTAAATATCACCTCTATGCCGACGACACACAAATTTACCTTTCAACCCCTGACCTTACACCTGCTATACAGACCAAAGTTTCTGAATGTTTCTCTGCAATATCATCCTGGATGGCCATCCGCCGACTGAAACTTAACATGTCAAAAACAGAGCAGCTTATACTTCCTCCCAAACCTGGTCCTACTACCTCCTTAAAAATTACTGTTGGAAATACGATCATTCACCCAGTAGCCCAAGCACGCTGCCTAGGGGTCACATTCGACTCCGCTATCACATTCTCCTCTCACATTCAAAACGTTTCTAAAACTTGTCGCTTTTTCCTCCACAATATCACAAAGATACGTCCTTTCCTCTGTTACTCGTCTGCTAAAACGCTGACTCAGGCCCTCATTCTCACCTGTCTCCCCTACAATCTATCCTAAACGCTGCTGCCAGAATCGCTCTGCTCTTTCCTAAATCTGTCTCCGCGTCTCCCCTCCTGAAATCCCTCTCCTGGCTTCCAATCAAATCCCGTATCTCACACTCAATTCTCCTCCTCACTTTTAAAGCCTTACACTCCTCTGCCCCTCCTTACATTTCAGCCTTAATTTCTCGCTATGCACCATCCCGACTCTTGCGGTCTTCTCAAGGATCTCTTCTTTCTACCCCCTTTGTATCTAAAGCCCTCTCCCGCCTTAAACCTCTCACTGACTGCCCCACACCTCTGGAATGCCCTTCCCCTCAATATCCGACTAGCACCCTCTCTATCCACCTTTAAGACCCACCTTAAGACACATTTGCTTAAAGAAGCATATGAATAGCACTGTGGATAATCCTGGACACATGATACATAAAGCTTGGCCCCCTACAGACGCACTTACTAGAATTCCCTCCTACTGTCTCTGTACATTCGCCTACCTACCAATTAGATTGTAAGCTCCTCGGACAGGGACTCCTCTTCCTTAATGTTACTCTTATGTCTGAAGCACTTATTCCCATGACCTGTTATTTATATTATTTGTTATTTATATGATTACAACATGTATTACTACTGTGAAGCGCTATGTATATTTATGGCGCTATATAAATAAAGACATACAATACAATACAATACACACACACACTATATATAAAATGCAGAATACATTTATATTACAACAACACCGTCTTTGCAACACCAGAGGGCAGCAAAACATTACTAAAATTATATACATAGCCCAAACAATAGAACGGTTAAATAACTCGTTTATTTGGGGCAGTCAAGCAATATATTTACTTGCAAACATACAAAACCATCAAGTGCAATGTAGGAATTTTATTAATTTCAACAGAGCAATAAAACTTTATGCAATACATCAATTATTGCTACTAATTTGTGTCATACCTTTTTTTACTAATATGGTGTCCATATGTTGTGGCATTTTGTGATGCAAAACATTACAAATTTGCTGGCTTCACTATAAAAAGTTAAACTCCACCAGGGGAACTTACTGTAAAATGGGCTAACCCTTATCAAGTTATCCTTGTTTATATACAAGATTACTTTGATACGCTATTTGTTGAATTAGGTTTTGAAAATTAACTTTTGTGCTGATTAAATAAAATTACTTATTAGTGGAGATGAAGTTTCATCTCTTTTAGAAGAACAGAGTTCTTATTTATAGGCTGAGTGCATGCACTATAGGGATTACTTCTTCCTGTTAGTCATCAGTTTTTTATCCCAGTATTCACCCCTTATACAACTCACAACATACAACCTACTAGCTGAGCAGAAGCTGTTCTTTTTGCTTAATTGTTTTCTGAATAAATCAGGTATTTATTGCATAATAATCAGTATTTCATATTCACCGTCACAAATATATATATATTGCCAACAGTATTAATCATGGTGACTAAAGTGTCAATAATTACATTTGAGCTATTAACTACTCCTCAAAGCATTCTGCTTGACCTTCGTAATGTGGGGGATATATCTGTGAGTGTCTTCCATTATGTATCACGTTACAGTAGGGCTGGGAAACTCTAGTCCTCAAGGGCCACCAACAGGATATCCCTGTGTCACGCACAGGTGGCTCAATCAGAGGCTCAGTCGGAGACAGCACAGGTAGCTCTTCATCACAGGTGGCTCAGTGCTGAAGCAGGGATATCCTGAAAACCTAACCTGTTGGTGGCCCTTAAGGGCTGGAATTGCCAACCCCTGTGTTACAGTAAACGTTAGTTTATTTTTACTTGCAAACTTGTCGCTTAATCCATATTAACAATTTTTGGTAACTGTTTTTTTCCATTAAGAACAATCTTATAAAGACAGAGGCTATATCACAGTACCTGTCACGACTACGATAGACTATGATAGTGGGTGTGTTAGAATTAATGGGTATTGTCGATTTCCTCATTCCCTCCCTCGCTAACTTTCCTTTTTACATCCCGTTGGTAACATTTTTGTGCTTCCTGCTATTGTTTTCACTCAAGTCATTTACACACAAAGTATACCAGGATAAATTTAACTGTCTGCTATCCTGGTAACCCAACACTTACTTACCATCTTCTCTTCATATTCTGAATCAACTTCCTTTTCAATTCGAGAGGCTTTAGGTGGAAGCTTTAGTTGAAAGGGGGGATTATTTTTCTAGAATAAAAATATAAATGCAGCAAGACATTAAGCAGTGTTTTTATAAAGTAAACAATTAGATACATACACCAAATCAGCAACCTTATTCAAAAAAATATTTCATTTATAATGCAGTGTTGCTTTCTAAGTAAACATATTATGCCTTTCAATTAAGGCAGGGGTGCGCAAACTGGGGGGTGGTTGAAGAGGCCCCACGCTCTTCCCCAGGCATTTAATTAAATCGTCCTGCATATTAATGTGGCCTACCAATATATTAGCAGTTTATGAGCAACAACGTATTTATGAACAAGTTAAAATGTTTTAACAAAGTAGTCAGAAGTAGGTCAATGACTGACAATGTAAAAAAATATTTATTTGTTAAACACATTGCTGGTAACAGCACTTGAAGTGTATTTATGTACACTTGAAGAAGAGACCTGTGAAATTTGGGAAGCTCTGTACAGAACCCTCATGTTAGTCCCTTTTAGAACGTATCACAACCTACAACCGGTCCACTCTTCTTAAGGACACATATCTATCCGCCCCAAACCTCACACCTGCAATCCAGTCCCAAGTCTTGGATTGCCTCCTGGCTATATTCACGTGGATGGCACTCTGCCGCCTTAAACTTAATATGGCCAACACTGAGCTCCTCATATTTCCCCCTAAACCTGGCCCAATATCCCCTTTTTCCACCCCATAAATGGTTCTACCATATATCCTGGCATCAAAGCACGTTGCCTATGAGTGACATTTGACTCCTCCCTTTCCTTCTCCATTGACATTTTCGGCATGGCTAAAACCTGACACTTCTTCCTATGTAATATTGCCAAGATCCACCCTTTCCTCTGTCACGCTCATGATAAACTCTAATGCATGCTCTTATCTTCTTCCATCTGGATTTTTAACATATTGCTAACAGGCCTTCCAGCCTCACAACTTTCTCGTTTGCAATCTATCCAAAATGTTGCTGCTAGAATTTCACTTTCTTCCAAAATAGTCTCTGCTCATCTCCTCCTTCAATCCCTCTCCTGGCTTCTCATCAAGTTTCGGAAAACCCACAAAGTGCTCCTTTTATCTTCAAGACTCTCCAGTCATCTGCTCCGTCCTACATATCAGCTTTGATTTCTCTCTATGCCACTGCTCGTCTCCTGCGCTCTACCCATAACTGTCTCCTCTCCACCTTTCACCTCTACTGCTCTCGCCTTAAACCTTTTCCCTTCATTGCACCTTACCTGTGGTACTCCTTCACCTTCAGCGTACGCCAAGCACTTTCTCTCCCCACCTTTAAGACAAACCTTAAAAAACTTAAATGAAGCGCTCCTATAGCCAGGACTCATGGCCAGGGCCAGCTGGGAATATTGCGGGGCTCGGTGCAGGGGCCTCTTACCATCTCCTTCACCATCTCCTCCTGCAGGGTCCCTCACCATGGTGCTGCCAAGTCAAATGGTGTCGTGTTGCCATGACAACGGGACATCATTGCAACAGTCTCATTGTCATGGCAACGCGACACCACTTGACGTCGCACTGTCATGATGAGCGGACCTAGCAGGAAGAGATGGCGAAAGTTAAGGTAAGAGAGTTACAAAGGCCCTGCACTCTCCCCCGCCAATCAGTATAATTGTTGGAGGGAAGAGCGTGGGGTCTCTAACCGCAGGGCTCAGTGCAGCGGTACTGATAGCACCACCATCAAGCTGGCACTGCTTCATGGCTACTGTCCCACACCCATTCCTACCAACTGCCGCCATCTACTGCACTTACTCTCACCTGCTGTCTCAGTAAGTCTCCCATCATACCACTTAGATTGTAAGCTCTCCAGGGCAGGGGTTTCCTTTCCTATTATCTGATCTTCTATGTTGCATTTATTGTACTATAATTCCCTGTACTGTATTGTCTCTCTTGTAAAGCACTAAATACAGCTGTGGGTGCTCTATGAGTAAAGATATACAATAAAACATAAAGATACACATACAAGGACCAAAAGGCTACTGGGACATTTAACTGCATCCTACGTGAGACAGTGCAGCTAACATAGTACAATCCACTTCTGATGGGAACAAACTGATGCTTAAAAAAAGAAACACCGTGTAAACCAGGGGCGGGCAACTCCTGTCCTCAAGGGCCACCAACAGGTCAGGTTTTAAGGATATCCCTGCTTTAACACATGTGGTGCAGTCAAAGACTGATTGACCCAACTTTGCTGAAGCAGGGATATCCTGAAAACCTGACCTGTTGGTGGCCCTTGAGGACTGGAGTTACCCACCCCTGGCGTAAACACTAAGAATTTAAGGGTAAAGTGTCTTTAAAGTACCAATTTCATTTTGCTGATTCTGGCGCCATGAGTGGGTCTAGTTGCCAAAGTGACCCCCCTGTGGTTATCGTGAAGATAGAATAATTAACCAAAGGCAGAAGCTTTTATGTAGTAATATGACAATACCCTGTTTAATTGAACCTTATTTCCCTTAATGCTCTGACAGAAGTTTTTTTTATTGATTGTAATTTTATCTGCTTTATAGGAGAATCTGTACTTCAGTGTCAAAACGAGAAAATCACAGAACTTTGCTACGTAACTAACAGACTTTTACATCTTAAAATGATCCAATAGCAGAAAAGATGTCAAGTCCATAAACTGTGCAAGTATATTAATACAAATACTAATCATTATTATATATGATTGTGTGCAAATCATATAGGGATTTAACACGGAATGTACACTAGCATTAATCTAGTGACAGTGCTGCCAGGGCACACAACACAATACAATGTCAAAAACTACCGTACAGTAGGTACTTAGACTACAAGACCTACATAATCAATGTTAACTTGAAAAGTTTCTGCTGGTGGGTGGAAAGAAGACATTTAAGGGGAAACCCTTTATTCTTGCAGATATTTTAGTCTTGTACTTTTAAGCCTTTTCATGGGAGCCCATTAAAGCAGAAATCCCACCTGGTTTTGTTTTTTTTTTACCTATTGTTTTTTTGTACAGAAAATCGAACAAGGGTGTCGTCCAGAGCTGGACCACTCTATTTTTAGCTCCAGGTACCCTCCCCCGCAGTTCCCGACAAACTTACCGGTTCAGTTGCCAATGTTTTCTCTCCCTTTAGGGAAACAAAAATGACCTCCAAATCTTGGGGCGCCTGTGGGACAATAAAAACCCGCAACGTCAAATACACAGCAAGACCACCGGCAACAAGAATCGTGTCTCAGGAACTAGTGGGGTTCAGCTCCGGGGGAAACCCGCGTTCAAACTATCAAATTGTGAAAAATCAAGGGACCCCTGCCTTAAAGACCAGGAGTGGCCAACTCCAATCCCCAAGGGCCACCAAAAAGTTAGGGATATCCCTGCTTCAGCACAGGTTACTCAATCAGTTGCGGTGTTGAAGCAGGGATATCCTTAAAACCTGACCTGTTGGTGGCCCTTTAGGACAGAAGTTGGCCACACCTGCCATAGGACGTACTGTGTATGGTATGAAGGGTGGCATGCTGAGGGCATTTATGATGTCAGGGCACTTCAACCTGCGGCCCTTGAAGGGCCTGGGACTCTGGCCTGCTAATTTCATACTAGTTGCTTAAGCCAGAGGTGCACAAACTGGGGGAGACATTTTTTGGGGCGCAGCAGTTAGAGGTCCCGCGCTCTTCCCCAAAGCATTTACATGCCGGGGAGTGCGCGAAGCCTCTGTAACTCACTTACCTGCTCTCCGACGGTTTCGGCCGACGTACCGCCATGGCAAAGCGGCGTCATTTGACTCGGCGTCAGATGACTCCATGGGGTCACGTGACATGACCCTGCAGCATCATTTGATGCCGGACACCAGGTAGGGGGGGCGCGAGCACTGGGGCTGAGCAGCCAGGGGGGCGCAGGAACAAAAGTTTGCGCTCCCCTGGCTTAAACAGCTAAGTGCAGTTTTTTTTCCTCACACTTTACCTTAACTTAAAAGTGAGTTTATGTAAATATATATGGTACAGGTTATAAACGATGTCAAAATGTTGACATATATTTTCAAATCTATAAAATGTATCTAAAATGACATTGCAATAAGCTTGTGGCCTTTCTACTCCTAAATGTTTTCTGGTCTGACCCTTTTGGAGAATCAGTGAGTCCTATTGTATGTCATTGGTGTTTGCTTGTTTACTAGTGAGCGTTCATCCAAAATAGGAGGGGGCCCCCTTCCCTTAACATCAAACTCGCAGGAGCGCGATCGCATGACCGATAGTGATGATGGGAGGGGGACCGCTGCCACAGGACGCAATAACTGAAGGGGTTAACGCAGCAAAACATGTGAAATCTTATATTGTTTTTTTAATAAATCAGTTCTGTAGTAGTAATTAATAGTGACTGTTTTTTAAATTATTATTCAACTGTTAAAACTGCAGCTCAAGCTACCGCTTTTTTTTTTTTTTTTTTACAAATATATATTTCTATACATTCAATATGTGCATCAATACAATCTTCACACTGACAAGTGATTAGCTAAGCTGCAGATCGATCCGTTCTTCTGTTATAGATCGCTTGCACCGGGTTATTTAATTCAGTTCTTGCACAGCATTGTGGGCAATGTAGTCCTGGAATATGATTGACTGGGCAGTTACTAGATACAATTGGTGCACTGCTAGAATGAGGGTGGGGCTAAAGGGCCAGAGCTTATCAGAAGGGGAATGGGGCTGTCACTTTGGAAATGATTCCCACATTAGAAACAGTAAAAAAAATGTCTTTAAAACTTTTATTTTTTTTTAAATGCTACAAGTATTTTTTCATAGTACAGAACTGCTGCGTTAATGTAATTTTTAATTCGTTTTAAAGCATCCTTTGACTTCTATGGTAGGTTTTAGCACACCTCCCCAGCAGTGCAATATATTTGTATCTCTCCTATTTGTGATAATTTGTTGCCAATGTTCCCAGCGATTTGAGCTGTACACTGTAACAAGTCTGTTACCTTAGTAATATCAGGATACATTGTAGCTGCCGAGTTATCTCGGTGAATTTGATGAAACAGCCATTTCATTAGGCTCACAAATCAGATTTATAATAGGAACACCAAACCAGCTTAGGTAACAAGGTCACATGGGGGGAATGTAGCATTGCTGCTCTAACATTGGGTTTGGAACAAATGAAACTATAAAAGAATTGTGAGTACAGAGAAGGAGCTTTATTCTTTGCAGGTTGGAGACATTAAAGTACTGTACTTTCCACACTGGTAAAGCCTTGGATACCAGTGCCTACTCTACTCCAAGATCATATAGAATACATATCTATAGCAGATTTGTTATGTAATTATTGAGCACATGCCTATCTGTTTTGCAACACACAATAAGAAGAGCTCCATCACTTAACAATTTACACTTATAGGAATCATACAACACATAAAAATGAATTTATTTACAATTACATAGATTTTATTGCAGTGTGGAAAATGCCTGAGTAACATTTATTTTGTACCAAAAATGTTTTTTGTTTTTGTTTCTTTTAACGGAATCTGCCATCGTTGTGAACTGCCAAAAAAATGGGGAAAACTCATGTTGAAGCAAAATAAATATTTACCAATTTACATTTAAAAATAACTTGCCCGTAAAATATTTTTATATCTTATGGATGAAGCATAAAATATATCTAGTCATTTAACCCTCTGATTCCTCTCTCTCCCCCCTTCACCAATCACTACATGAAGCATCCTGCATTTGCATGGAGAGCAGGGCATGATCTGCTCAGCAGTGAAATGAAAGACTCCTCTCCTGTTTCCAAGAAAATGGCCACGTGACCACACTGTGCCGGAAAGGCCGTGGCACTCAGTCACCACTACCCTTCTGGCACTCAAAAGCATAAGTTAGCAATTCCCTGGAAAACGTATTTTTACTTACGTATTTATTTACGTATTTTTACCTGAACCGGTTTAACTCTAAAATAGTCTTAATATTTTGTAGATTCTGTGTAGCAAATAAATATCACTTATGAGTAGCCAGCCATATTTAAATTACCCGGAAATTACTCAAAACCAGCCCAGGGTGCAGAGATCCAGTGCTGGGTAAGTTCCGTTCTGCTTCGTCGGTTCTCCTCTTGGAGAACAGCAGGAGCAGGGCAGCAGAAGAGACTTACCTGCAGCCGGCGGCGGAGGGTAAGGACCATCACGGCGACATCCTGGTGGCGGTGGGAGCAGCAAAAGATATCCTTCACAGCCGGTGCGAGCAGAGGAAGATGTGACCGAAGCAGGAGCTACTGGACAGCCAAGGAGCTGGCCCGGAAGTCGGAAGACATACCGGTTCGGACCCCTGTGGCGGGCTCCTCCCCAGCTGTCCAATAATCATCCTCCGCTGCAGGTAAGTCAAAACTATCTGGCAGGGTAATTATTTTTATTTTTTCGCGGGTACCCGGTCAATTTTTGGACCCGTTACATCCCTACTTGTGTGCACATTCAGGTGTCAGACAGGTCTGCAACCCTGCTTTCCCCATTATCTCTCAGAATACACTGCAGTTAGGGATTCTGGGAAATGACATGCAAATGAGCAGTGTCACAGGGTTTGTGTCACATTTTTACCCACCATAACTTATTTCGTGTGTAGATTCTGTGAAAACACTATAGTGCCGTGGCATCACCACTAGAAAGTCACATTGTGGCCCCATAACCTTGCAAAGTTCTGTTGGCTGCCAGAGCGAGTCCTTAATCCGCTGCCATTGTGTCCAGCGGATATCTCAAGAAAGATCGGAGGTCAGGGGACCATGGTTCATCTCCGGGAGACCCCTCGGTTTAGGTAACTTAACCCTTTGAGTGAAGGTTGTGCTTCGGCACCAGAGTGCCACGACCCCTGGGACACACGATCATGCGACCGCTCTGTCAATCATGATCGCATGTAGAGCACAGAACGCGCCCCCCCTACAAAAAAGGAGCAATTGGGTTATGACGTGGCTACTATTTTAATGGGACCCATGGAGTGCCAGGCCCGTGATGTACTGGCTATGTCTGTGGGCAACCAAAAAGGTTTAATGTCAAAATGAATACATCAGTGGTTTCCAACCGGAGATATGTGGCTTCTGCAAGGTGGTTAGCAGGGGCTGCCTGAGAAATGCAATGGCGGATATTTTGCTCTTCCAGCCCTAATAATGTTATTGTCGCTACATTTATTTTGATATGATCATTAAATATGACTAATGTTGTAAATTACTACATTACAAATAAAAACCTCCCACCAAATTTCCCACCCAGGACACTTTATAAAAGAGCCTCCAACAGGGGATATGTACCCAGGCGCCACCGACTGCTCCATTGACACTTTCTGCATCGGTAGCAAACTTTTGAAAGAAAATATATATTTCTTTTTTTCACACTTGACGCAGAGATTAACGCCACCTCCGACCTAACAAATTTAATATGATAAAAGGTGAAATGAGGCGGCAGCGGACCCCCAATTCTGATATTATAAACCCAATTCTGATATTATAAACACAGTGGTAGCCAACTCCTGTTCTCAATGGGCCCCAAGTGGTATAATGCGTCAACAACCCCCCACATTGGCGCAAACAGAGTAAAGTTGGCACAGGTGAAAGTGACATTTTAACAGCCACTTGTGACCACAGGTACATGCATCTCACGCCACCAAGTTTACCAACCCTTTCCTTGCCAGAGGGGCCTGCACAACGCATGGCTGCTTTCCAAGGCCCTCAGGTGCTGAAGGGGCTCAGGTGGCGCTGTATGCCCAGGGGGAGGGGGCAGGCTTCTCGCCAACCTCTCGCTCTCTAGAAGCTTCTGATGCCAACATTGGGGGATATAGGGGGAGGTTAGCTACCCCCCTTCCCCCCGTATGGGGGAGACGAGGCCCTCTCCGGGTATGGGGGGGGGGAGAGGGGGGGGGAGGTGAGCCCCCCCCCCCCCCCAGTATGGGGGAGGCGATGCCCTCTCCGGGTATGGGTGGGGAGGTGGGGAGGGGAGGTGGGGAGGGGAGGTGGGGAGGTGACCCCCCCCCCCTCCCCCCGGTTATATCGGCGCAGACAGCGGGTTCTGGCCTTTACCTCCTCCTCGGCGGCGGCGGCTGCTGCTGGCTGCTCCCGGGAGGTGGAGGGCAGCTCCTCAACCTCCACCTCCTCCTGCGGTGGCGGCTCGGACTTTCCGTCCATCATCACTCCCCCACCGGGCGGTGTGCGATCTCTATTTGTGATGGAAATTAAAAGCAAACAAAGCAATAGCGCGGTGTATCCGAACACATACAACCCCCCCTCCCACCCCAACACCCGCTATGGTGTCAGATGGTAGCGACGTCACCGCAACAGGGAAGGCCTCCCCGGGCTGAGCACGCCCATCTCCCCTCCTCCTTTCCTTTCTCGGTAACCGACCGCCCCGGACTGACAGCAGGAAGGGAGGAGGGAGGGGAGAGGGAGAGTGTGTGTGAGGGAGGGAGGGCCTCGTGCCCGCTCGCTGTCACTTCCACGTGCGCGAGGCAGCCGCTCCCGCCGCAGGAGCGCTCCCGGCCCGTTTGACAGTTGAGTGTGCGCGCGTTTGCGCTCTCCCGCGCGCCGCCGCAGGAGCGCTCCCGGCCCGTTTGGCAGTTGAGTGTGCGCACGCTTGCGCTCTCCTGCGCGCCGCCGCCGCCGCATTCACTCAGTGCTGAGCCGGGCTCGCGCTCTCCCTCTTTCGCGCGTTTTTTTTCCCGCTCTTTTATTTATTTTTTACACATGTCAGAGCCTCGCGCGTTCTTTTTTGGCAGGCAACTGGGATGTTTCTCCCGCCTGTGCGTAGTGATTCCTTCCCTCAGCCTGTGGGGAGGGTGGGGTTTACACGTTAGGGATATTAAAATATAGACAATGGCCATGGTGGCCAACTTCAAGTCCTACCTTTTGTATCAGTGGGGAACGTCTTCTTATTTCACTCAAAAAATGATGTTTAATTATATTTATGTGTTTTCCATAAACTCTCCACCCAATCCAATTGAATGGTATATGAAGAAATCTCCCACATTTACCTATTAAATCTCTCAGAAAAGTGTTTTCCAATGTTAGGCTGGGGCCATGGTGCCTTCGCCGTGCGGAGGCGTGCGCGGCCGTCACCCGCGTGAAGCGGGTGTGTTTTGTGGCCAGTGGAGATGCTCTGTGTGGGGCGTCACGGAGCTGGATCACGTGACCGGCCTATTGCGCCAAGAAATCAGTTTCAACTGATTTCTTGCCCGCATGGACGCGATCACTGCCTGAAGGCAATCTGATCGCTCAGCGCGCGGACGCCTCAACACGGTCTGCGGCACCATGGCCCCAGCCTTAGCCAGCAATAAGCGTAACTGTGCCTGAGGTCTGGTATTTTATGGTTTTGTGATCGCTTCAGCAGCGTTAAAAAGACCACCTCTCTGCTGACGGGGGGCTCAACTTGCGTTTCAATGGGGTCGTCAACCCCTAGAAATCGATTATTGGGGCCAAACGCACGTAAAAAGGTCAAACAAACATAACCATGTCTATATCAAAGCTTTAACTATTGGTGTCTGGCAATGAATCACAAAGACTTGTTCTGAATGAGTTTGTCAGTGTCTTTTACATTTATCCCACCCTGACCAAATTCTTGCTGACCACACAGTCAGACCCAGCAAGAGGATATCAAACCCCATGTCTCAGCTCGCCATGTTTACAAACGAACTTTTTCTAACTTTTAAAATACTGTCTGATTTTAGTAAAAAAAACAACAACAAAAAACTATTGCCCAGTTTGAACCCCATAAATAAGTCACTGCCTTCAGTACACTTTAGACTAAAGCCGCGTCCAGGATGAAGCTGAGCGCGCTCATGCGTCACGCGATCAAACTCATGATCGCAATGAGTCTGTACAGCGTGCGCACGTGCCCGTGAGCGCTCGGCGCTCAGCTGCTTGCAGAGACAAATTTGATTCTGCCGCTCGCTGGCGCGTCACGTGAGCGGTTTGCCCAATGAGAGCGAACCAGCTCCGTGACGTCATGGCCGCGCCCCCAGACACGCCGCCCACACGCAACTAGCTGGCCAGGAATCGCCTGGTCAACCTGAGCGCATGACGTCATGGTGCTCGAGGGCCAGCACGCTCGGTTGCACCCTGTACAAAGCCTAAGGCCGCATCCAGGCTGAGAGCTTGTTCGCAAGCGAGCGCACGATCAAAACAATTAAAGTAAATTGTTGGGTCCATGCTGCCCTCATGTGCACGTGAGCGTGCAGAGGCGCGATGTTTGGCAAACAAATATTTATGTATTTGTCGCGCTTGCCCTGGTCACGTGCGCGATTCAGCCAATGAGTGTGAACCGCTCATGTGACGTCATGGGCACGCCCCCCCGTACGCACGCAAGTTGCTGGCAAGGAATCGCTCGATCAGCTCGAGCGCCAGCGTGCTCACTTCTACCCTGGACGAGGCCTAAGGATGGATTGCCCTGTTAAAATGCTGACTTCATTGAAATATATATTATTAGAGCAAAGGATGTGTCCAAAAAAGTATGACTATGATGAAAAAACAAAAAAGAGGATTTATGCCCAAGGAAAACGGGTAGAGAGGTAGGGTATTGTGTTAGATATGAAATCACATTAGTCCTGTTCAACAAGAAAGCAAAGCCCTAACTTCGTATTAAAAAGACTGAAATAATGTGTATATTATTATAAGAACAAAAAGGTTTTTGCTTATTCTGAAAGAAGTCGATCTATATGTAAAAAATGTTTTTAAAAGATAGGTTTTGGGGCATTACAAATCTACACTCGCTGGAAGACACCAGGCCTCAACAGACTTCTGTACTTCAATGGGATATCACTGATGTAAGTGAAAATTATTGAAAACGGGTTTTTAATCCTTAAATCTCACTCCTATGAATCATTGATCTGAACAGTGATAGAGAATAAACTCAATCTTTAGAGCTTTTTCACTTGCCTTTGATCATAGTATCAGTGGTTAAATCGGCAAATTAACCTATGACCTTGTGTGTGACAGTGCAGTAATTTATCTATGACTCCGCAATCTCTTATTTCTATGGAAATTATATAGGGTTTCCCAGCACTTGTCTTGCTTAGAAACCTATCCCCTGATATATGTGAAGATGGCAATTTGCGATCATGGAAAATGGCAGGGAATAGCGCTATGTAACGTGCATGTTTAATGCACACCTTTGTTTTTTTGGATTGTTTAGAAAAACACTCAACATTTGCATTTATTTATTTAGCAAGGTCAAAGTGACACATCCAAAGTCAAGGATAATTACCTGTCCATTGTGTTCTTTATAATGAATGATTATTACAGTCAACACACCAGTTTCAGGCATGTTTTGAACAGAGTTCCACAACAGAACTTAATTTTGCATTAACCTAAAGTCTGATAGATTAAGCTGCATAATTATACTGATTAAAGTAATCATTTAATTAACTCTGACAAATTAGTGGGTTTTTTTTTTATTATTATTTTTTATGCATGTAGGTTAGTGTATATATTGTGTCTATATAACAAGCAATTATCAGTAACAAAGATGTAACCACATTAACCTATTGATGGGTATATAACAAACAATGCAATGTTTTAACACAGTGGGGCTCAAATCCAGTCCCCAAGCCCCCTCCAACAGGTCAGCTTTTCAGGATATCCCTGCTCCAGCACAGGTGATTGAGCCACCTGTGCTGAAGCAGGGACTGATTGAACTATGTCCTTGTGGTTACTTTTTATTTATAGCATCCACGTTTTGAGTTCATATGGAATAATCTAGGAGGAACTGTGTTATTATAACCAGCCCGGATATGAATCCGCGAGTTACAAGGGAGTAACACTATTCCGTTTCTAGGAACATCTGAGCAAAACTCCAAGTTTTAGAAATTCAAAATGGAAACACCAGTAGAAATGTGTATGGGGATTCAATTTATCAATAGTAAATATGGCATGGACATAAGCATTGAGCGTATTGCTTATAATCACTCATTGTTATTTGAGGATTTATGTTAACATAATGAATAATATGCTTTAGTATCATGTTATATTGGTAAATGCATGTACAGCATTATTGTTATTTCACAACTGAGTCCTCAAAGCCAGAACTAGAATGTTGCAAGTTACTGTGATATTTCAGACGTTCGTTTGTATTTTTACATGAGCTTTCTGTTTACCCAAATAAGGAGACCAAATAAAGACTTATTTGTAAAGGTTACAGCAGACATCATTCTTACAACCTTATTATCTATGGTTACTCGTACGCCGTTAGCAAAACATGCATAAAAACTGGACACTAGTTTCTTTTTATATCATTTTTAAGTACTTGTTCAATTGATGTTTCAAATAATGAATATTTCCAGAAAAAGAGTTAAAGTAATAATTTGGTTCATTGCTATTCTTATCGGAAATGATCACTTATCTATATATTGCAAATTAAAAATATATATTGAGTGTTCTAGGGGCTAGCAATGATTATACAAAGCTGAACTAAATATATACACATGACAGGGCCGGCTTGTTCTTTTGCGGGGCTTGGTTCAGGGGCTTTCTCGGGGCCTCTTACCTGGTTGGCATCTCCTCCTAAGACGACGTTGCAGCATCACGTGACATCACGGCGCCATGTGACGTTAAGTTGTCAGAGCAACACAGTGTCATTTGATAGCGGGATGCTGAAAGAGGAGATGCCGCCGGATAGGTAAGAGACTATCAGAGGCCCCGCGCTCTCCCCCGGCAATCTACCTCATTGTTGTGTGGAAGAGCGCAGGGCCTCTCTAAGCATGGGACTTGGTGCATTGGCACCGATGGCACTGCCATCACCCCGGGCCATAATTTCCCTAGATGTATTCATGTGTAAATACTAGGGCGGGGGGCCTGAGTCCACCTCCCCTGTGTGTACTATAGTCTTCTCAACTGGCAAGGGACCAGGCTGGAGTCAGACAATGCAGAGAGAGGGAGACATATCTTTTGGATAACAATACTTTATATGTGAAAAACACAGTGATCACATGCAATACTTATGACAAGTGTATAGAGAAAAGTGTACCCCTCGGTGCAATTTTCCCTCAATGTCTCTTGCTCCATCTCGATGGCTCAGATGCTAATTGGTCACTGTTGGTGCCGGCACAGCGTTGGAGCTCATGTGAAATGTAGGTGTGTTAATAGGTGCAGGCCTGATAGTTCGCAAAAAATGGTGGTAGATGTGCATGATGAAAATGATACTGAGGTGCTGTAGTGCCGATTCCTTGGATGTGTTTCCACTCACAGCTTCTGGATCCCCATTTTACATGGGTCCCCTTTACTTGATGATGTACTCTCCGCTCGCTCGCACCCGCCACTTATGGTCGGTGCTACTCTGCCAGTCTGGGAAGGCTCTGCCACCGAGCTGTATCTCTCGCCAGGCTCCTCGGGACAGTTCCTCTCTCTCTGCAGGACACCCTCCACTCACTTGTTCCTCCTGTTCTATAGCTCTTAACTCCTTCCATGATGTCATCCTTCTTGGTTATCCTACATCTCAGTCCTTTCCTTGGTTCATAGTCGTTGGCCGGAATATATATATTGTGTGGGCAGAGCTTCACCCAGCCTATACGGCCCTCTAACTTGGCTATCCAAGGCAGATCAAATCACCTCTCTCCCCTCCTGCTTCTCTAGCACTTATCCCTCATATGGACCGTTGAATTAATTCTGGCCATATTAAAATCACAGGGATAGCCAAGAACAAAGTTATCTATACTCTACTTCTGCTTCAACAACGTTACCTCTCTCTGAGTAGTACACACAAAATACATACCGGAATGTGCACTGTATACTGTTATATAAGGTTGCATTGACTGATATTATTACGATCATTCTGGTGGCATGCAGGCTTTCTGCAAAAATACATTAGGTGGCACTGTTTGATATACTTTGTAAGTATTTGTTTCAAATCCTCTTTCTGCCATTTCACTAACTCTTGCTTTTGTTTTTGTTTTGTTTTTTGTATAAAACTTAAAATGACACGGTGACTGAATACGTATTGTGTGGTGCAGATTGAAGCGAGACTGGATGCTGTCCTGCTCTTATGGTAGAAATCGTAGTCGTGATATTTCACCGAGAAAAAGTACTTCGGGGTTATACTTTTTCTGGCGTTGGAGACTAGCTGATGCTCCGGAGCTTGTGATATGTTTTAATATACAACGTGAGAATTTCTCATCACAAATCCCTTCAGTAGGACATTAGAGGTCGCAAAAGGTCATACACAACTACATAAAAAGAATGGCTGTCCATTTATAAGCAATGCAGTCTGCAACAAAGCTATCAATGGTGTGTGGTCACCATTTAAGGCACGGGTGGCCAATGCCAGTCCTCAAGGGCCACCAACAGGCCATTGGGTGAGCCTCCTGTGCTCCATCTAGCAGGGATATCCTCAAAGCCCAACCTGTTAGTGTCCCTTGAGGACTGGAGTTGAACACCCCTGCAGTAAGGCTTAAATGAGCAGTACTGACAGCTATGAATTATTATTTTTTTAATAGGTTTGCAGCAAGGTCTCCGGAGTTGGACCGCGTTGTTTTCAGCTCTGGAAACCCCTTGCTTCCCGGGATACTTGCCTCTGTAGCAGGTGCTGGTATGAGCCATTTATTGGTTCACAATATGGCGGCTTAAATATCCCGGGTCCTGCAGGCCAATAGGAAGTTGTGACGTCATCCCTAGAAGCTTCTGATTGGCCAGTGTGACCAGGACATTTAAACTGAAGAGAGATTCCGGCACCCCCTATATAGATAGACATCTCGGCAAGCAGGGGGTCCACGGAGTCATACCCCCTTCCTATTCCCCCATTTATTTTTACATAGGGTGGAAGCAGGGGGTCTCCAGAGCTGAACTCATTAATTTCAGTTCCGGTGACCCCCTGCTTGCCGAGATACCTATTGAGAAAGATGCCACCAGTTTATTTCCTGGTATTTAAATCCCCTACGTCCCACGGGCCAATAGGACGATGCAGTGGATGACGTGGCTGCTTCCTTTTGGCCCACATGATGTGGGAGATTAAAACCACCATTTAGGACACTAACGGCAGCAATTTCCTCGTTTAGTATCTCGGGAATCAGGAGGTCCCCACAACATGGTTCGACTGTGGAGAGCCCCTAGGTTAACGCCGGAGCGGGCAACTCCAGTACTCAAGGGCCACCAACAGGCCAGGTATTAGGGATATCCCTGCTTCAGCACAGGTGGCTCAATCAGTTGGTCAAACGTTGACTGGCCAACACCAGTCCTCAAGGGCCACCTACAGATCAGGGTTTGCGGATATCCCTGCTTCAGCACAGATGGCTCAATCAGTCCCCGCTTAAGCACAGGTGGCTCAATTAGTCCCCGCTTGAGCACAGGTGGCTCAATCAGTCCCAGCTTCAGCACAGGTGGCTCAATCAGTTGAGCCACCTGTGCTGAAGCAGGCATATCCTGAAAACCCAACCTGTTGGTGGTCCTTGAGGACTGGAGTTGCCCATCCCTGGGTTAACGTCACGATAAATCACTTTGCGGTGCTTTGTGAATCTGGGCCAAAGTGAGATATCCTGTACTGTGCCACCTGCATGAGATTTTGTGTTGGAGGGGGGGGGGGGTGGGGGGATACCTCATTGTGCAGAAGACACTGAAGTTTACATAATAACCATTGCAGGAGGCATCCTGTGTGTCTGTTTATTCTGCTGTGCACAGTGCTGAATAAATTAACAGTTCCAATAGAATTGGATTTAACCCCTTTGTAGCAGCAGCTCAGCGTGGAGAAATGATGATTGTTCTTGTGAGCAATATATAGCCGGAGTCTGGAGAACGGACCTATATCTTTTTAGTTTTTTTAATGTTTGTGTTAGTTTAGTTTTTTTACTTGCTGTAACTGGCTGTATATGCAGCAGCACCCTTGCCACCTCCTCCCACAGAACCACATTCTCTCTGCATTTCAGAGTGAGTATAAGTTGTGTTGTGCGGTGGGAGATTTCAAACTGAAAACTCCACCGGCGGCAAAGTGCAACGTTGTTGCTGCGACATTTTGCCGGCACAGCCCAAATTGAAATTTGGGGCTACAGTTGCGTGACGCGAGCTGGTTCAGCCAATAAAGGCGAACCAGCTCCGTGACGCGTTCGTTACACGCCCCCCCCGCCATGCCCCCAAATGCCGCGATCTGCAGTTTGAGCACAGATCGCTGTGCTGCAGGAGCGAGCGGCGGGGGCGCGAACGCTAGCAAGCTGCTGTAGCAGCCTGTCTGAGCGAGCCCTAAGCAGTTTGCGGAAACTAGTTTCAGTCAATTAAGGGCATTTCCCAAGACAGGCTGTTTACATATTTTTACAAAGTTGTATATATATAGTTAGAGAATATAGATAGTTTACGGTAGTACAGCAGAGTATACAATGTTTAGACATTTAACAGAAACTCAAGCACTTAATAGCCATAGGATGATATATTGTTTCTATATTACATCGTTGTATAAATTATTGCTATATTTCTGATCCAACAGTTCAATAGAAAGTCTAACACTCTACAAAGAACTCATTGAATATCTGCAACTCTTGCGGCTAAAATAATCATGCTGCTACTGGTGAATATAATACAGCAGGTGTGTCAACTCCAATCCTGAAGGGACACCAACAGGCCAGGTTTTCAGGATATCCCTGCTTCAGCACAGGTGGCTCAGTCTTTGACTGAGCCACTGATGGAGCCACCTGTGCTGAAGCAGGGATATCCTGAAAACCTGACCTGGTGGCGGTCCTTGAGGGCTGGAGTTGGCCACCCTTATAATACAGCATACTTATAATTTACTATGAGGCCTTTTATCATTATGGATGTTTTGACTTCTCTTGGAAAAAAAACTCCACCAGTAGAAGAGGAAAGAATGTCACCGAGTAGAAGTATTAGTGGTGGGTGTGAGACAGCTGGAATTCTGTCTGCTTGGTGAGTCTTTCACTTGTGGCAATTTGAGTTTAGTGCAGCAAAACATACATCTGCTAATGTGGAACCGTTCCTCAGATGAGGAAAATGACCTGCTTTCTCAGGGTGATATTTTGTGTCCACGCACAAGTGAACTTTTTGTAATTTCTTTGTAATACTGCATTTAACATGGAGAACACTTGGGAGGTGGTGCTGATTATAGCTTCCTGCCTATAGCATATATTGCATAACAATATCAGTGTTTTATATATATATATATATATATATATATATATATATATATATATATATATATATATATATATGCAAATATAACTGTATGCTCATCTGCATGTCTCAGGCAGGTCAACAAATAAATAGATGATACCGTTCTGTGTGTGTATATATATATATATATATATATATATATATTTTTTTTTTTTTTTATATATATATATATATATATATATACATACACACAGTACATATATATTTTTGTTTTATAATATATCTTTGTAACTGCTATTTAATAGTTTATTAAAAAATTATCTCAGCGCACAGGCATTAGCAGGAGATAAAAATGGTGAAGGGAACTTCCACGCACAGTAAATAATAAGACTTTTTACTTCGGAATGTTGGAAGAGATTCTTTTGTTTATTTACTAATGGTGGAGGTGTTTTTTTTCTTTCTGAAACACTGTTTATTACTTAAATAAAACCAAAAATATGTGCAACTTGTACTGTATATGTATAGATGTGATACCGTGGGCCGTGGTCTGCTTTCCGAATTACCCTGTTATGCAATACGGGGGATTTTTTTCCAAACCCCCATCAAAAAAAAGCTTATGCTATAATAATTTATAGAATATATGCAATTATGCTGTTTGCAGTAAAACGACATGTTACGCTTAATGATGACAGTCTCTATCCCATGGACTATGCAGATACATTTTAGTTGCGGTTTTGGAAAGAGTCACCTGTATTTTGTTTAATTGATTTATCGCTGCATGATGATCACAGCACAAGAATAATGAAGACTGCATCATGAGACTTTTTCTTTGTAAATACCGTGCTGTTTTCATACCTGTACCTCTGCCACATGCATCCCTCCTGTGTCTGACACCGGGCCCTTGGGAAACTTACAGGTGTGGTGCAAAACTTTTCATGGCATTTTGCTTTGAGGATCTTTTAAATATAAGACCTGCTCCTCTGCTACTATTAACCGTCCCAGTACCATGATTATAGTGGCGCGTGACATCACGCGCGCGAAACATTAACTAGGCTGGAGGCGATCAGGAGGCGACAGGGAGGCGTGGCCGTGACGTCAGGTGAGCGGTTCGCCCTCATTGGCTGAACCGTTCACGTGAAGTGCCCGTCGCGCTGCAAAAACAATTTCATTTGTCTCCTGTGTTATCTGTCGCTCCGTAGCGCTTGATCGCGCACGCGCCCCCTGTGCACCTTCATTGGTCTACATTCATTTGTTACGGTGGTGCGCAGCCACTGTCATCGCAGCCAAAGGCAGGCGTGGCCAACTCCAGTCCTCAAGGGCCAGCAACAGGCCAGGTTTTAAGGATATCCCAGCTTCAAGACAACTGGTTGAGCCACCTGTGCTGAAGCAGGGATATCTTTCAAACCTGACCTGTTGGTGGACCATGAGGATTGGTGCCGGCCACCCCTGCACTAAGCCTAACAATATGTTGCTCTGCCATTCTTTGTGGCGCTGAAAGAGTTAAATGACCTCCCCAATGTACTGTATGAGGTAGCGGAGTAACTTTCCTCTGTTATGCTCATGATGGCTCACATTTTTTTTTTTTTTTAAATAACCTTGAATATTGGAAGAGTTTGCCATGCATCTTATCTCAGCTGGGAATGTGCAGGGAGTTTGCACTGGAATATAAGTGTATCCCCCATCTGCATTCCATCCCCTTCTCACTAACAACAAAGTGGCACTTCCCAGCTAAGCAGACCACCCCCCCCCCCCACCTGACAACAACAACATCAACAACAACAAATGTCTCCTTCTTGCAGGGCAGACAAGCTAGTGTAGAGGTAATTCTGCACGTGCTGTGTTTGTGTTTATAAGGCAGCGCTCCCAGATCATGTGCTGGCAGCCTCATGCATTGTGTTGTAGTGGGAGGGGAGCTGGCTGTGTCAGTTATCAATGTCTTCTTGACTTCCTCCTTGTGATACAGCAGCATTCACACACAGCTGAAGGAAGCTGATTGCTGCTGCTGCTGCTGCTGTTAGTTTGAAAATTAACAGGAACAATACACACTGGATTTTTCTGCCTCCTGGTGAAGGGGGGGAACAAGATGAGTGCAGGGGACGTTGTGTGCACTGGTTGGCTGATCAAATCACCCCCTGAAAAGAAACTAAAAAGATATGTAAGTAGAATACTCTCTCATGCATCTACATCTGCGCTGTGCTGTAATAGCAAGGCTGATTATCATTGGACCTGTGTATTGTGGAGGTCTGTGTTTGCTGTTCCTATTTGTGTTACTTTTGTGGTTTGCAGCGTACACTTGGCTGGTTTTAGAAATGGTTATTTCTCAGGTTCTCAGCTGAACCTGTCGCTGCTGTGCGCCAACATTTCACATCAAACCTGCTGCTGCTCTATCCCTTTAGCTGTTTTCCCAGGACGCACATTACACAACAGGCACAGGGTGGTTGATGGGGGCTGCAGTTGGATATTGAGCACGGTGTGGACTGTAACTGTTTAGTGCTTTGAGGCAGTAACTTTTGGGCAGCATCGTTATTATACATGCAGATGCAATCAGAAGGACATTGTTAAATACAGAATAACGTGTGAGTCCCTGCTATGTGTGGAGGGTCAGAGAGTGGATGGAAATATTCAGTTTGCAGAGAGTAGCACAGAATAAGCACTGTGCTCAGAGACCAGTGTTTTTCCTGTACAGTATTATCAGCCTGTTCTCTCTTTTTTTTTTTTTGGAGGGGGGTGAGGAGGGGGGGGGGGGAACAGGGTGTGTGTCACAAAACATAGGAAACTGTATTAATGCTGGCCTGCTAGCAAAGAAATTCCGCACACAAATAACTGGTGTTCTTGTCCATAGCAGCATTAGCTGAAGCCATTGTGATGGCAGATCTGTGTGCACATAGGATTCAGACATAGTGTTATTGTAACTTCTGTGGGAATTGTGTGGGGTGGGAAATAACAAAAACACAGTCTTATTTACCCGAGAGAAATGCACTGCACCATAAAGGTCACAGTG
Source organism: Ascaphus truei (assembly GCF_040206685.1). NCBI lineage: Eukaryota > Metazoa > Chordata > Amphibia > Anura > Ascaphidae > Ascaphus > Ascaphus truei. The sequence continues at coordinate 46,429,206 of NC_134498.1, forward strand.
CTGATCCAGTGCATGTGTTACCCAGGCACATGCTTTCCTTAGTGATACAATGTTTGTTTGCTGATGTTAGCTTTTTAACTCTAATTTGAGGAAGCAACTTGTCAATAGCGTATTTTTACATTGTAGCACAGCACCATTGTTCAGTGACTCACAGTCACCAGTGTCCCATATACAGTACCCTGTAAACAAGATTCCAGCCATTAAACAATGTCTGTATCTAAACATCAAAGTATGATGATGTTCATGCTTGATCTACCCATGTCCATTAGTACGTTTGAAATACATTATTATCTGTTATGATTTGCCACGCTCTCTGATGACTCTGTGGATAATAGCATTATGCTTCATATGCTGACTTGTCATAATACTGAATCATGCTTTATGATATTTAATTGTGCTACCCACTATTTGGACCGTTTCCAGGTTCTTTGTGCGTGTTTTGGTTAGTTGCCTAGCTTGTGTACCGAGGACAATTGTAAATGGTCTGGTCTAAGATATTCATGTGAACATCCACGTTTATCAAATGCACATACAGTATGTAAAATGTAACTTTTTCATTTGGCTCACACAGACAAGTTACCGTATTTCCTCGATTGTAAGACGCACCATCGATTTGGCCCTTACAATCGAGGAAAATTACATTTTCACTTACAATGAAGCGGGCGGCGGCAGGAGAGGTCCCACGTCTGCAGATGGTTGAAGATGGACAGCGTGTGGGTGTGCGGCAGCAGGACAGGTCCAAAATCTGCAGGTGAGTGAAGATATGAAGACAGCGGGCGTGCGGTGGGGTGCGGCGGCAGGAGATCATAATTGCAGGAGAGCTGAGCAGGAGCAGAGCGGCATAGGGGAACGCCTTCGGAGGTGCACACTGTAACCGGAAGTCAACTTCCGGTGTTACTGTGTGCACCTCCCAAGCCATTCCCCTAAGCGGCTCTGCTCCTGCTATTATGATCTATTAGCCGCCTCCACCACCGCACGCCCGCTGTCTTCTTATCTTCATTCACCTGCAGACTTGTGACTTATCCTTCCGCCGCCACCGCACTCCCGCCCGCTGCCATCTTCAACCATCTGCAGACGTGGGACTTCTCCTGCCGCCGCCGCACACTTCGTCCTCCGCTGACATGGGACCTCTCCTGAAACATGTTAAGTGAAAAGAAGGGGTTAGTACTGTAGACACTTTTTTTAATACATCGATTCTAAGACGCACCCCGATTTCAGACATATGAAAATCGAAAGTCTTAGAATTGAGGAAATAGGGTATGTTACTGTGAAAGGTCACTCTTTTCACCGCGTTCCTACTTGCATTGTACAAACCCTTACTTTCCAATAACTGTACTGCATGTCTTCATGCATATTTATGCTTCCACATCATTTTTATATAAATCTATATTTGCATCTTTGACATTTTCAGATTCACTTACCTTTCAAACAAGCCATATTCCTGTATGAACTGTTCATGAGTCTCAGAGTCATTACCCTACTTTGCATCATGTGATGTGTCCTGTGTTACAACACTAACAGCATAACTCAGTAATAGGCTTAGTGATATATATAATTCATTATATCATATGTCACTGGGAGGTACTCTGCCAAACATCATGGTGGATCTATACATTATAACAAAAGACAAGTACTGTACCATCAACCAGCTTTTACCACCACTGTTCTCTAGACACACATTGTAGAATTTGGAACCCATACTTAAATCAGACAGAATGCCTATCGACTCTCTTATAGTAATACAAACATAAAGCTAAATTAAAATGAGATGGGAAAAAATGCTATGCCCCTTGTTTTAATACCCAAGTTGTTGGTGTTTAATGTTATTTACCTCTTATAAGCAACGGAGAAGTGTACTTTTCTGTTTTTAACAGTTTATCTGTCCTTATATTGTCAGCTTGTTCCTTCTCTATTTCTTGGAGGTAATTGGAGGTTTCATTTTAATTAAGTCAGCACATACTTTAGGAACATAGGTTTGAATGAGTCAGATAACATTGTCAGGGATGTATGCCTTCAAACTTTAGACGTTTCAAATAAATGCGATTTAATGTCACATTTGTCAACTTTTAGAGGACTTGGTAAATTGGACTGCAAATGTATTCTCTGAAAAATCCACAATTTCATAAGATATTAGGAGTCCTTGTCAGAATTTCAATTCTCTCAGTTGGAAGTTTGGACTCGGGCAAGTGAACTCACTTTACACCCAATCCCATGCGTGCAAATGATGTCTTCTGGAGTTGGTAAATAGTAACAATAACTTTAGGTTTTACTGCCACAAGTGCACATAGGGCCACAGGAAACCACAGGAGCAGAGTGAACCGATGACCTTGACTACACTCATAAACTTGTGCTCAAAAGGGTGATTTATTGTTTCATTGGTTCAATGTTGCCACCCCAGTAAATGTCCATGTTGGTCTTGGAGTTGGTAACCACAAGATATTGTACATAGTGTGTGCAAAAGTGCAAGTTCCTTACACTTTGGTTGTTCTTTATATAATCTCCATGGGTAGAAATCCCCAACCACAACTGTGTGCTCATTTTTGTAACTTTCAACTTGTATTTATTTTTGCCTTTTAACGTGGCATAATGTTGGTAATGCCGTTGACACCTCCTGGCTCTAGGCTATAGAGTAAGTTTAAGACACTTAACTTTGTTAGTGATTCTCTTCATTGACAAACAAGGGTGGGAGCCGTGCTGGTCCTGTCTTCCATGTAGTAACAAAGGAGAGGAGTAGGGGGTATGATACCTTTTATTGGACTATCAAGTCATTGATATGTTACAAGCTTTCCAACCTCTCAGGGTCCATCATCTTTGAAAGAGGCCTACAATCTGAGGTCAAATGCCTCTTTATATCATTGGATATACATAGCCCCTTCATATCTATGAATAATTACGCCAGAATCCAAATCTTATGGTGTTGGCCAAAGTGTGTTACAATGGATTCCCACCCAGCAGGATAAAATGCCTTTGTACAACTGCTGTTACTTCACCCTTTAACTCCAAATGTATGTTCTTCATCATGAAGTGTTCCATTCATTTTCTGTTTTTAAGAACTGTTTATCCAATCCTCATTCCCCCCCCTCCCCCCCAACAGGTCAGGATTTCAGTATATCCCAGGTTCAGCACAGGAGGCTCAATCAGAGGCTCAGCCGAAGACTGAGTCACCTGTGCTGAAGCAGGGACTGATTGAGCCACGTGTGCTGAAGCAGGGATATCCTGAAAACCTGACCTGTTGGGCGGGGGGAGGGGGGAACATGCAGACTGGAGTTGAGCACCCCTGGTATAAGGTACAGTGAGTCTATATTGAACATATGTGATTATGGTGATGTTTCACATACATTTCCCAGTTTACAGATAATGTTAACAGTATATATGTATGTACAGTATGTATGTGTGTATGTACGTATGTATGTATGTACAGTATGTATGTGTGTATGTGTGTATGTGTGTATGTATGTATGTATGTATGTATGTATGTATGTATGTATGTATGTACAGTATGTATGTGTGTATGTATGTATGTATGTATGTATGTATGTATGTATGTATGTACAGTATGTATGTGTGTATGTATGTATGTATGTATGTATGTATGTATGTACAGTATTTATGTATGTATGTATGTACGTATGTATGTATGTATGTATGTATGTATGTATGTATGTATGTATGTATGTACAGTATGTATGTATGTACAGTATGTATGTATGTGTGTATGTATGTATGTATGTATGTACAGTATGTATGTATGTATGTATGTATGTATGTATGTGTGTATGTATGTACAGTATGTATGTATGTATGTATGTATGTACAGTATGTATGTATGTATGTATGTATGTACAGTATGTATGTATGTACAGTATGTATGTAGCACTGTACAAAAATTCACAGAGAATGAAAATCCTTGTCTTGAAAATGTAATAATTGATATTATTGTGTCTGGGTTGCAGGGATGTGCAACAATCTGACATCATAACTTGTTGCCACTGGAAATCAAGCTGCATTTTCCCATTTAGAAGATGGTGACAATATCCCATCTCTATCCCATCTCTATCCCATTCTGGTCTGTGCTGTGTCTGTCTGTCTCTGTCTGTCTCTGTCTGTCTCTGTCTGTCTCTGTCCCTGTCTGTCTCTGTCCCTGTCTGTCTCTGTCTGCCTCTGTCTCTATCCGTCTCTGTCTCTATCCGTCTCTGTCTCTATCCCATTCTGTTCTGTGCTGTGTCTGTCTGTCTCTGCCTGTCTCTGCCTGTCTCTGTCTGTCTCTGTCTGTCTCTGTCTGTCTCTGCCTGTCTCTGCCTGTCTGTCTCTGTCTGTCTCTGCCTGTCTCTGTCTGTCTCTGTCTCTATCCCATTTCTGTTCTGTGCTCTCTGTCTCTCGCAGATACTAGGATTGGAATGTTATGTAGAGCCCTACATTTGCTGTCTGGCTACTTACCTTCAGAAAGTATCTCTACCTTGTTAAGTTCTTAGGTGATAGATTTTGGAAATCGAACAATTGGAGTTCAATAAAAGCATTTCATTTAGACTCGGAGCCTGTGCACTGTTACTATATATGTGTGTGCTCCTTAGGGCTGTTATATAGTGTGTGCGGCCGTGCGCACGCGCGCGTGCCTGTGCGAAGGCGCGTGCACGTGCCGCACACGTTTTGTGTGTATACTGTGCGCGAGTGTATGACTGTACTGTATGTGTGTGTATGTATGTGTGTGTATGTATGTGTATGTATATGTGTGTGTGTGTAGGTATGTGTAATTTATTATTTATTTAAAAAAAACACATTGGTAAAAATAAAATATTTATTAACATTGTGCAGACAAACACACACACATACACACACATATACATACATACACATGCATACATATATACACACACATACATACACACACATATACATACATACACATGCATACATATATACACACACATACATACACACACATATACATACATACACATGCATACATATATACACACACATACATACACACACATACACACACACACACACACATATACATACATACACATGCATACATATATACAAACACATATACATACATACACACACATACATACACACACATATACATACACACACACACATACATACACACACATATACATACATACACATGCATACATATATACAAACACATATACATACATACACACACATACATACACACACATATACATACATACACATGCATACATATATACAAACACATATACATACATACACACACATACATACACACACATATACATACATACACATGCATACATATATACAAACACATATACATACATACACACACATACATACACACACACACATATACATACATACACATGCATACATACATACACACACATACATACACACACACACACACATATACATACATACACATGCATACATATATACAAACACATATACATACATACACACACATACATACACACACATATACATACATACACATGCATACATATATACAAACACATATACATACGTTTCAGCGCCGGTAGTGGCGCAAAATCATTGTATTCCCCGTCTTCCCCGCTGTCGGCCGGATGCACGCTCACTGCCGTGCGCACACGCGGCCCTTGTATAGCAGGGCTGACTAACCTCAGCCAATTATAAGTGCCGCACGCACGGCGTAGCGCACGCGGCCTCTATATAACAAGCCTTAGAGCTGTAGGCTCTCAATGCGATGTGAGCACAATAACCCAAGTGAGCAACTAGTTCATCAATAACCAAGAGAGAAAGCGCAAAAGGTCAGTCACATGTTAAAAAGGACAGGTAAGTAGTGCACTTACAATAGATCAGGTATAAAAGTGCATTAACACTTATACACGTGGGTGTAGAGCTCGTCAGAATACCCACGTTTGGCCCTCTAACCGCCAGGCCACGCTCCAGGGGTCACGTCTGACGTCTACTCAGCTTCACCAGACGGACCAACGGGGAGTCCTCGCTCCTCGCTCCCAAGCCATGCCTCCCAATCTGTTTCATGTCACCAGTCACGTCAGGGGTAAAAGCTTTGCGGCAGCATGCTAAGGCCTCGGCCAGGGTTCCCGCTGGCGTGCTGAGGCGCGCTGAGGCTCAGGGAAAGTGGGTGCTTTCCCTGGCCTTGCGGTTTCTTTCCCTGCGCGCCGTCAGGGGGCGGGCCAGTGACGTCACGGAGCTGGTTCGCCCTCATTGGGCGAACCACTCACGTGACTGGCCCTGCGCGCCGGCAAGCGGGGAAATTTTAAATTCTGGTAAGACCTACGCTTCCGCGCGCTGGCGGCTGTAGGGGCTCAGTGCTGAGCGGGAGCGAGCGTCAGCACGGTTCAGCGAGTAAGCGCTTACCATGGCCGAGGCCTAACGCTGATATCTCCGCTTTTATTTAGTACTTAAAGGGAGAAAAAAATGCTTTCTCAACTGTGCTTTTGTTGGCAAGTTTGGTATCAGTATGCTGAACACAATCATTTCCCTTTAATGATATAATTTGGGTGGAGTGCAGTTGGAATGCTAGCCCAGTTTAATCAAGTTTAATCTTCTTTTACACCCCACTTTATGTTGCTTTTCAAAACTGGAGTGCAGTATTTTCCATTTCCGCAGAATTCCTTAAAGAGAAATGGAAGTTTTGATAAAGACCTCAGGAAAAGCAAACTATGCGAATCGAAAAGATGCTACAGGTACACATACTTATATAATCAATAAGGTTTCGATTTACTCTCACACTTTTGATGGACGTTTCATTCTCTTTGGAGACCTTTTAAGATGCTGGGCAAGGACTTTTTCTTTCCGCATAAGTGCCGATAATTGGTTTGCTCTCTTTGCGAGTTTTGGAGCACCTGCATTTATCCCATAAGGTTGTGAAACAAATGATACTATAGTGACAGTCTTTAAATAAGCCCCAAGGGATTGTTCCTCAATTGACATTGGCGGCCCCGCAGAGTATTGTGTAACAATGTATTGAAGACCTTTCTCTTACAGAAGATATTACTCTGCTATAGAAATAGGGATACATTTTAAAATATCAAGAAAACAAAGAGCTTTTTTACAATCCACCCAGTAACAAGAAGTCCAGGTACTGCCAAAGTCATAGTAACAGTAACGACAAATCCACATTTTAAGACTATTTTGTCAAAAGGGTTGTAACGTCTTATTACAAAAAACGTATGTCATAGTCCAGTAGTCTCAACCATAGTCTTTCAATATTTGCAGCATTTGCATAGTATAGTTTGCATGCAGAGCTGCTCGGAGCAGCCAAATAAAACACACCCTCCATGTCTGTATGTATATCTTTATTTATATAGCGCCGTTCCAGGTATATAGCGCTTTACTACACATATAATTTGATTCCGTATTTACTATGTTTACCCATTTAATAATCAATTGTAAATATGCACGTACATGTATGTAACACGGTGTATGTACCCGTACATGTATGTAACACGGTGTATGCAGCTATACATGTATGTAACACGGTGTATGCACCCTTTTAGAAACTCCTATCTATCCCTTTATAAAAAATTTAAAAAATAGTTAATGATATAAATGTTCGTTTAGTTCCAGCCTTTGGTTGCCGGAGGGGCCGGGAAACAGAGGGCCATGGCTCCTCCGGCAAACCATGGTCACATGACCTCTCTGGGGAGCAGTCATGTGATAGCGGCGACCCTTGACCCAGAAACGAAAGAGGAGTCCTCTTCCATCTCCCTGCATTATAGATCGCGTGGGCAGAACGTGATCTCCACCAGAAGAGGTGCCCTCTTAGGGCAGGGTGTTGACACTACGTCACAGGGCCCCTAGAGTGCCCGACTCCATGGCATCGTGGCAACGTCTTGGGGCGCCCGAAGGGTTAAAGGTCATTGTTACTTGTTGGACTTTACCCAAAGAGGATTCTGGGTAACCAGGGATAGTAAATATACAGCCTTGGTGATATTCATGTGTGCAGGGCTCTAGAACGAATATTAAAGTCCACCAGACATTAAGTGCCATATTTGTCGTGGTAATCCATAAGACACATTATGGTTCATTCAGTTGAATGGGCCATGTTTACTAAGTGAGGCTAGGTCATAAGGCACCTTCCATTTGCAGAAGGCAACTTACAGCCCACATATACAAAAAAAAAGTAATACATTAGAAAAATCAATATATGTTGTAGTCAGGAGCATATACGAATATGATGAGTGGGCCTTTTCTTTGAGAGGATACCCACGCATCATTTAACAGACCACGAGAGTCCGTGGGAAATGTTGTTTGTGTGTGAATTTTTGAAAAGCCATTTCTTCAAATGCCACGTGTGGTCACAGAAAATCACTTGCAATCAACACCTCTAAAGGACTCCAGTGTTTGTCAACATAAAAGTATTTTTACCGAACTAAAGTGTTCTCTTTTCAAACGCTCTGTTTACTGTTTACTGTTGGGAGTATTTTCTCGTGGTCATACTTTGCTTTAAAGCTGCAGACCATGAAATATCCTACGTGTAGTTTTTTTTTTTTTAATTCATAAATTAGTTTTGTACTATGAGAAAATACTTGTAGCATTTAAAAAAAAAAAAAACAACAACTCTGAATTACATTTTTAAGGTATTATAATGTAACAAGCATTTTTTGTTTCTATAGCAACCATTTACAAAGTCACATCCCCGTCCTCTTCTGAAACAGGCTCTGGTACACCCCTTTTTGAGCCCTGCCCTCTCTCTAGCAGTGCACCAATTATATCTAGTGACTGCCTGGTCACATGATCTTCCCCACAGAACTTTGCATCTTTGGTCCTCTTCTGCTGCACTGACGGCCATTTAGTGAGACCCCTGCAAAGTGAACTCGGCAAGCACCGCCCGCTCAGCGCTAGCGGGGATGCAGCCTCAGTTATTTGCTCAGATTTAACAGAGTTCTGTGGGTCCCGGCCTAAATTTACCATTCCCCTCTTCTTTAGATAGAAAAAAAGATGTTTTCTTTTCCTTTTGGAAGGACAGAGCCTCCACTTTAATAATAATTCCTCTAACCCGCTCCTAAATAAACTTCCTTGGACTTTTATCAGAGGGAGAAAGTTTCTATGAAAATCCCTGCTGTCTGGGGTAGAAAAACATGGCAGACAGAGAATCAGATGAAGTTGTGACTCCCATCTGATGATGTCACTGACCTCACTTGGGACAGAAAGACAATAAACAGTGATAATCAGAGAAACAATGAACTCCAGATAATAGCAACAATGGGCCCAGATTCACTAAAGGTTGCTAAGACTTAGCATGCCTCAACCCCCAGCCATTTTATTGGGACAGGGCTGGCCAACTCCAGTCCCCAATGGCCACCAACAGGTCAGGTTTTCAGGATATCCCTGCTTCAGCACAGGTGGCTCAATCAGTGGCTCAGTCAAAGACTGAGCCTCCGAGCCACCTGGGCTGAAGCTGGGACTGAATGAGCCACCTGTGCTGAAGCAGGGATATCCTGAAAAACCTGACCTGTTAGTGGCCCTTGAGGACTGGTGTTGGCCACCGCTGCATTGAAAGGGAAGGTGCAAGCTTAGCGGCAACATTAAGTCTGTCTGGGCCTTTGAGTCTCTCTGCGGCGTTGGCAAAAAAAAAATATTGTCACTGGCGTTAGAGATTTGCTGTATTAGTTTAGTACGTGTAATTGACCGTTCCATCATGTGATGTTTTTAGCTGAAAGCTGATTTTGGGTGGGATTACACCGTTACATTTTTAAGTGCTACAGTACTTTATTTATTTATTTTTCAAATAACTCCTTTACTGCGCACAGCCAGCAGGCTCTGCCCGTGTTTCTCCCGCGCTTTGGGTAGCAATTCTCACAATTGAACGCACAGCTAAATGATGATATTTTTTTTGCTATGCCGGCACTTGTGGCGGGAAATGCAGATTTTTCTTTTTTTGGATCGTGCTGGACTGAGCAGTAAGTATCACATTTGATGACCACATTCGTCTTACCACCCATAGCTGTAAATACAGCTGAAGTTGAGGTCATTAGATCATTCCAGTGATACAATATTATTGAGCGTTATAAGTTGGAAGTGATCATTTTTTTTTAGTTTATATGGGGCAGTCTGAGATAATCATGTTTTTTTTTTTTTTTTAATTATTATCCCAATAAATTAGAGAAGGGGTGCTCGACCTCAGTCCTCAACACCCCCCCCCCCCCCCCAACAGGTCAGGTTTTCAGGATATCCCAGCATTAGCACAGGTGGCTCAATCAGAGGCTCAGTCTTGACTGAGCCTCTGATTGAGCCACCTGTGCTGAAGCAGGGACTGATTGAGCCACCTGTGCTGAAGCTGGGACTGATTGAGCCCCCTGTGCTGAAGCAGGGATATCCTGAAAACCTGACCTGTTGAGGTGACTGGAGTTGAGTGCCCCTGAATTAGAGGGAAGCAAGCACTGTATAGAATGGCATCTGGAAAATCCAAGGTTGGCTGAGCTTGTCTCTGATGGAAAGCACGGGGGGAAGATAGTCAGAACGCTGTTACATTCGCGCTAACAACGATCATTACCGAAATAGATCCGTTATTTTCCCACCCGTTTAACGGGTATCCACAAAGCTAATAATATGCAAAAAATAACGCACATTTGTAAAAGTAGCAGCACTATTAACGGGAATTTTTTATTACACGTGTGTTAATCAACACACTGCGCATTGGGCAAACTTTACCACGCGTTCAAAACACGTTACTCAAAGTTAATGCGATTATTGTTATAACACTATAATAACTATTGTTATAAAACTTTTAACTTAACTTTTTTGTTATTTATGGTAGAAGGAGCGGGTCAGTGAGTAACGACACTGACTGGCACTGAGAGTTTGAAGCAGGGGAGCCTGGTTCAATTTCCGGTGTCGGCTCCTTGTGACCTTGGGCAAGTCACTTTATCTCCCTGTGCCTCAGGCACCAAACACATAGATTGTAAGCTCCACGTAGCAGGGACCTGGGCCTGCAAAATGTCTCTGTAAAGCGCTACGTAAATCTAGCAGCGCTATACAGGAACATATTATTATAGTGTCCATCCTTTATTTATTTTAATTGTACATTATTAATTATTATTGGAGAGGTATAAATATTATTGCACACCCATACTTAATCCAGTCAGGATTACACTATATACCATATTAGTTCACACAAACATATCCTACATTCATTGTAATCACTAAAAACCATTATATAGTTTATGATTTGTTCAGACATTTATACGATCCCTAATATATACTGTATTTCTATGACACGTGTAACTTTTTGTAATGAAAGGGTTAAGTCCTATACTCAGTACCTTGCTTATAGGCTTTCCCCAGAAATAACGGGATGATAATCAGGCTCTGGATGTGAGGAGCGGTAGGTTTTGGCGTGACCTAATTACCGTAGCGTTATTTCCACGCGCTAACATGAACGGAGGTTTGAGGATCGGTGATGTTAGGTAAACAGCTCATTTATCAATGCGTTAACACGAGGGCATTGTAACGCTAATCACCTTTGTGGATATGCGTTACGGGTATCGATATGATAAATGGCGGTAGCGCAGCGATAAAATATTTAACGAACTTCTGAGGATCTACCCTCAGGAGAGCTCAACTCCAGTCCTCAAGCCCCCCCCCCCCCCCAACAGGTCAGGTTTTCAGGATATCCCTTCTGCAGCACAAGTGGCTCAATCCGTCCCTGCTTCAGCACAGATGGCTCAATCAGCGGCTCAGTCCTGCGCCTCTGAGCCACCTCTGCTGAAGCAGGGATATCCTGAAAACCTGACCTGTTTGGGGGGGAGGGAGGGCTTGGGGACTGAAGTTGAGCACCCCTGATGTACCTCACGATTCTCTTGGACTAATTGCGCACTTATGGGGTGCTCAAACATTTCCCCGTGCGCACCCCTGCCTGCTCTCCTTGGCGCCTCTCCCCCTGCTTGGCCCCGGCGTCAAATGACGCGCGGGGTCATGTGACATCACGTTGCCATGGTGACGTCACATGACCTCGCGGCATCATTTAACACCAGGTTACCATGACGACGCGTCGCTGGAAGAGAAGGGACGTGTGTTATAGAGGCCTCGCGCTGTCCCCCGGCATAATTTAAATGCCTTGTGGGAGAGCGTGGGACCTCTATAACTGCCACGCCCCCCCCCCCCCAGAAAATCTAGCGCCCCCAGTTTGCACACCCCTGGCATAGGTAACAGTGATCTATCTTGGCTCCGTTTCTAAAATTGAAATACTTTGGTTTTTGTGCGCCTGCGTAAACCTGTGTGCTCTGCACCATTAAAAATAATGCCTGGAAAATATTGGTTGGGGGATGGGATGAAAAGAGAGGAACATTGTGCATAAGTGGGTTTTTTTCCTTAATAATTAAATAATGAGGTCCTTTCCCACAGAGATATGTTGCAGGTTGTGCATGAGATGCCAGGCGTTAAGCATGACTTGACACAAGATCAACATGTGCCTAAATCTTTGCTTGTTATGCATGTTAAGTGTGGGTTTCTAAATCTAACGGCAAAAGGCCTTTTTCTGCTGAATCATGGTGAAAGCACGTCCCACCAGTACCACGAATTTGGAGTGCTGCTCTCTGGAACTCTGAATACTCGGAAAAATACTGCCCTGCAGTTTAAAAGGAAAGCATACATTTTTGGGAGGGGGACAAAAAAAATGACTGGCGGTAAGCAAACTCTACCCAGGCTATTGTGATAACTGGCACTCCGTTCTGCACAGCCAGAGATAATGTACCCGTGGTCTCCACTTTTTTTTCCCCCTTCTCAGAAATGTGACTCCTTTCTGTTTAAAACATGAGTGGCCAACTCCAGTCTTCCAGGACCACCAGCAGGTCAGGTTTTAAGGATATCCCTGCTTCAGCACAGGTGGCTTAGTCAAGAACTCTAAACTGGTTGTCTTGGTACTGTAGCAGTAACATTGTAGCAACGTATAGTGTTAGCAGATTTAAAAGCAGATATTGGTAAGAATAGATTTGAAGTGTGTGATAGTACCGTGTATTTTGGGGGTGAAGGAAACTTAAATACTGTCAGCTCGTGTCGTTTTTCTGACACTGTTGCCATACTTGAGGGAAAACACTGTTATTACAGTCTTCTGGGAAGATTACTTGGCATAAGGTTTTACTTGTACTGTATGTAGAAAGAAACAAAATAACAATTTTGCCTATGTTTATTTTTTTATTGTAATCTAAACCAGCGATGCTCAACACCTGTCCCCAAGCCTACCTTCCCCCAAAAGGTCAGGTTTTCAGGATGTCCCTGCTTCAGCAAAGGTGACTCAATCAGAGGCTCACACTGAGCCACCTGTGCTGAAGCAGGGACCTATTGAGCCACCTGTGCTGAAGCAGGGATATCCTGAAAACCTGACCTGTTGAGGATTGTAGTTGAGCGCCCCTAATCTAAACTATGGGGTTTTACAATACATGGCAGCGTCAATCATCCCCCGAGCGAGCCCCCCGCTATTCTCCGGAGACATTAACAGTTAAGGATTTTCCATCACAATGGCTGCCTCGCATGTAGAATGGGATCCCACAGGCTAATACGCTTCAGTGACGTGAGCGGGAGTATTTTTCTATGGAAAATATGACCTGAGTGAGATGGGCCTTCTTTGTGTGGAAAACACCCGAATATCCCCCTTCCTCCTAATTTCTGGCATGTGTGAATCGGCAATTGTGCGGAGGGGTAATTGTGCAGAGGGGTAATTGTGCAGGGGGTAATTGTTACACCGCTGCAGTGTTCAGTACAGTATCTCCGCACTCGTGTTCAGCAAGGTCGCGGCCTCTGATATGTGAGGAACTACCGTAGTCTGTAATCAATATCCACCCCACTATGGTATGAATGACGGGTATAGCCAGGGAAGAACTGCTCTGGAACTGAGGGACTTTCTTTGAGGTAAGGCTGGGTCTGTGGTGCCAGGAAATATCCCTGTTCATTTAATGCAAAAAAATGTATGTCTAAATATATGTATGTATATCTATATTTATAAAGCGCCATCCATGAACACAAAGCGTCACAGCAGCAATACACGTGCCATAATACAACACATAATGGGAATTAGCGCTTCAGGCATGAAACAATAGGGAAGGGAGTCCCTGCCCCGCAGAGCTTACAATCTATGTATATAAATCTAGTAGCTATATATTTCTACATGTTACAACTCAACTGACCTCCACCACTGAAAAAGCGTAATCAATAGGTTTTAATTTGCAGACCGTCTGTTAAGCAGATGCTAATGTATACTGGTAATAAGGTATATTTCCATTCATTCTTCGGGCACCGTTCACAGTGGCGACTGCAGGCTGTTATAGGCTGAAAGCAGCAGAGCTACATGCATAGCTAAAGGGAGGGAGAAGCTTGTGAGTACTGTACTGTAAACAAGGGGTACTCCAATCCAGTTCTCAAGCTCCCCAACAGGTCCGGTTTTCAGGATATCCCAACTTCAGCACAGGTGGCTTAATCAGTCCCTGCTTCAGCACAGGTGGCTCAATCAGTCCCTGCTTCCGCACAGGTGGCTCAGTCGACTGAGCCTCTGATTGAGCCACTTGTGCTGAAGCTGCGATATCCTGAAAACCTGACCTGTTTTTTTGGGGGGGTGGGGGTGGGGGACTTGAGGACTAGAGTTTAACCCCCTGCTGTAAGCGATCCCCTTCTTCTTTACCTACTACTGCGGGTTTTCCACACCCTCTCTTCACAGATACCCCATCAATACTGCTACCTACTTGAATATGTTTCTTGTTGTGGCAGAAATAGCACCAATGCTTTCAGTGGGATTTTGTGCATACAATTTCATGACCCTTATTAGTTTTCTGGTTTTGTTTTATACCATCTGTTTGCCTGCAATGTTTTCTCAATACCTTGTGACCTTCATTAATCCGAACATTACAGAAAGGTGTCTAATAAATACTCTTGAGTTGGAAGCATTAGAAGTCTTTTACACAGGTGCAGAAATGGGATAAACCCCGAATTGCAGAAACTTATTGTACGTTGTTGCATGTACTGTATACAAAGAGCGAGCTATATAAACAAATAAATGTTTAATCATTTGACAGATGCCTGAAACTACATTCTCGTGTGTGTGTCCCTTACTGCAATTGAGATGTCAGATTATTTGATCATTTTCTACACCCAAAGCTGGCATGGTGAAAATGAATGTTTACAAAGCATATTATTTCGTTTGTGTCATCACAATATCTTGGCACAGCGTGACTTTTCCCCGCTGGGGCCTTGTCTCTGTGCTGGTTTCACATCCAAGTGTCCCAGCATCAGGTAACATTCCTTCTCTGCCTTCATGCTCTGTGCTTCCCGTCTGTAGGATTCCATGTCAGTCTGGAGTGGATCCGTAGTGATCAGGGCAGATCTGGCTTCTTGTCTCTTACAAAGGCAGGGTCAACTGCAGTCACCAAGGCACATTTGATGCGCATCCCAAAATACACTTGTTGTACCATCTGTGTTGTGTATATGTCTATGTGTGTGTGTATATATATATTTTTTAAAGTTATGGTGGGTGAAAAAGGTGCGTGTATGTGTATATATATATATATACAGTGTTCGACAAACCTATACATTTGCTCGCCCCGGGCGAGTGGATTTAACCCCCGGGCGAGTAAATATTGACAAATGACCAAAAAATCTACTCGGCGAACAAAAAAATCTACTCGCCACCTAGTACCACACATGTGCTTCTTGGGCCAATAGGAGCTCGCCACGATGTTAAATCCACTCGCCCGGGGCGTGCAAAAGTATAGGTTTGTCGAACACTAACATATATATGTATGTTGCCTTGGGGTAAAAGGAGAAATCAAAACGCTTTTTTAAAAACGTTTACACGGGATTGAAGCAGGAGGTCTCTGGAATAGAACCCCATTCATTTCAGCTCTCGGGAGCCCCTGCTTCCGGAGATACTTACCTCTATTGCAGGTGCCGGTAGCCGCTCTGGCTTAGCTAGCTGGGCTTTAAAGTGTAAAGCTACCTCGTCGCGCTGGCCAATAGGAAGCCGCACCTGATGACGTCACAGCTTCCTATTGGCCCGCACGGCGTGGGAGCTTTGAAACAGCGCCATAATGTGAACCATGGTAGCTGAGCGGTGTGGCCTCCGGCACCCCCTAATGAGGTAAGTATCGTGGGAAGCAGGGGGTCCCCAGAGCTGAAATTTGTGGGGTTCAGCTCCGACGACCCCTGCTTCAATCCTCTAAAAAAAATAATGTAAAAGGTTGGTTTTCTGGAAGGTAGGTCGCTTTAAAGCAATACATAGAAAAATAACCGTGTACAAGCTCCAAGAGTAATGGTAAATAATGCCTAAAGGGCAATAATGAATGAAATAAATTCAAAGGAGTTGACACCGGAACATGCGGATTGAAAGGCTGTATAATAAATGCAGAATGATGGGGGAAACAAGGAGGGCTTAACACAATGGGGACAATACGTTGTGATGATTACTCACTCAGTCTCCCTAGCCCCGGCTATGCCCGGTGTGGAGCACGCTCTACTTACGATGGAAACACCGTCTGGCTCCCCTTCCTTCCAGCTGCAGCCCTGACGCTGCCAGAAGCGTCTCCCTTCAGACGTGAGGCATTTTGGATATTTACACTCAATACTTTAGCACCCAATGGGTTAAATATCGAGTGGGATTTAAAAAGTTTTTTATAAGTTCAATATGAATTCTGTAATTAATTATTTTTTATGGATATTGAAAATGTTGTTTTCATTATTTCATATTATATATATAAGTTAACTAAACTTAATCATGGTTGTATATTATTATGGTTCTTTAATATTCATAGGATTCATCTATGTCTACTGTGTTTATTGAGGATTTAGTTTTAGTTATTAATACAATTACCCAATTTAACCCATTTCAATGCTTTCCTCATCCTCTAGTTTATTGTCTCCACTCCCATCTCTGGTGTCCTTCATAGATTCCAGATATAGCTATATTATCATTTTTGCCATTTATTGATGTTTTTGTCTGTCTTTATTATTTTTCTATTTATCATGTCATTTTTTTGGTATGGTTAAACTGTTTTTGAATGCTTTTCAATTATGACTGTCCATTCTGATTTATTTATACCAATCCATGTGTAGGATTTATGATAGTATTTTTTCTATTAATTACATACTAGTGGCACATAAGTATATGTTTAATGTGATATGCTCTGTTTTCTGTCACATCTGATTAACTTTTATCGGGTGAGTACTGTTACTCATTCAAGTTGCCATTTTTTACATGCTGGACACAAATATTGTCAATCATGCTATTTCTTTATTTACTTTATTTTTTTAAGAGTAAAAGTTTTTCTTGCTGTTTCTTTCCTTTGAAGGGAAGTTTTCTTTCTTCTTTTTTTCTTTTTCTTCCTCGGTTTTCTTTTCTCTTCTTTCTGCTAGACAAGATTAATTCATTATTTAAAAGAGCTGTCTTGTATGACGGGGAGTGTGTTAAATACCCGGGACCTCCCCCATCTCGTTACTCCTTGAGAAAGCGCCATGATGGGCGTGAAACGCGTGGGAGAGTAGTTTGTGCTGTCTGTTTTTTTTTTGTTTTTTTATGTAGTTTAATAAAGAAGATTTTTAAACTCTTTGCTGGTGAGTACCTATCATTTTTTTCACGGAGTGGATGGATAATCGATTCTTACCTTTTCCTGTCGCTTTAAAGCAATGGCTGATTAGATATAAGGCTTACTTGTAAAAAACAGTTCCAGGTAAATTTAACATTGGAAATGTCACTCTATTTTTACCACTTAATTTTTAAATGACATTTAAAAAAAAAAAAAAATCCCTTCATATTTCATGAGCCAGAAAGCCCCTGTAGCTGAATTGCACAACCCCCCACCCCCTTCCCCTGAACCTCCCAGTTGTCCAGAATTGTCTGGGATAAATAATATGGCCGCTTATTCCAATAGTCCAATAGAAAGCTTCCTGCGGGTTGACCTGTTATCTGGAGTTTAGTTGGTGCTCGGAGTGGCGGTGTTAGGCTGAGTCCCCGCTGGCGCAGAGCGCGCTCATGCTTAGAGCATGAGCGCCGGGTGTCTTGCAACTTGCGGACGCGCGCGGGGGGGGGAAGAGGGGAGCGCAATTGCGGGCTATTTGAGCAAGCGGGAAACTATAAAAATGTTATGTACAAAAGCGCCGTGCGTGTGTGCTAGTGCATGCGCGCGCGCATCGCATGAGCCGGAACTTGCATATATATACTGTATATATATATATATATGCAAGTAACCGCGCCAAGCACCGCCCACTCAGCGCCAGCGGGGACTCAGCCTTAAGCTCTGGTGCAGATAAGAACTAAAGATGAATTTACAGGGAGGAAAGCTGCTTTATCGTCATTTTCACTTATCTTAAGACATTTCTTCTTGTTTTCAAAATCCGATGCTTCATTTGTTAGATATCAGCTTTCCATATACTAAGTGTCCGGGAGGCTAAAATGAAACTCTCCCAAGCTCATTGCAGTGTAAAGGTTACCATGGTAACAACAGAAGCTAGAGATTAAGAAAATCATGTTTTTCTTTAACACTAGAAAGCATTTAAAGAGCAGGACGTGCTCAGGGGATAAAATACTAACATATTCTATGAGTTAAACTCATAGAAGCATCTGGTGGGGATTGCTGCTTAAAAGCCCCTGAACCCCATTAATTTTTGCTCTGGGGACCCCCTGCTTCCGGAGATACTTACCTCCGTAGTAGGTACCGGTAGCCGCTCGGGTAGCTGGGTTCACATTATGGGGGCGTTTCAAAGCACCCGTGTCCTGTGGGCCAATAGGAAGCCGTGACATCATCAGGTGCGGCTTCCTATTGGCCCGCGTGACGCGGGAGCTTTAAACTTTAAACCCCAGCTAGCTCAGCCAGAGCGGCTACCGGCACCTACTATGGAGGTAAGTATCTCCAGAAGCAGGGGGTCCCCAGAGCTGAAATAAATGGGGTTCAGCTGCAGAGGCCCCCTGCTTCAATCCCGAGTAAAAAAATAAAACTAAACTAAATGTTGGGGGAGAAAAAATACTTGGATTGTGCCTTTAAGGTGAGAAATGATGAGATATACTAGATGGTGTAGCCATGGACAGCTTTAAATATAAAAGGGTAAAATCAGTGTACAGGCATACCCCGCATTAACGTACGCAAGGGACCGGAGCATGTATGTAAAGCGAAAATGTACTTAAAGTGAAGCACTACCTTTTTCCCACTTATCGATGCATGTACTGTACTGCAATCGTCATATACGTGCATAACTGATGTAAATAACGCATGTGTAACAGGCTCTATAGTCTCCCCGCTTGCGCACAGCTTCGGTACAGGTAGGGAGCCGGTATTGCTGTTCAGGACGTGCTGACAGGCGCATGCGCGAGCTGCCGTTTGCCTATTGGGCGATATGTACTTACTCGTGAGTGTACTTAAAGTGAGTGTCCTTAAAGCGCAGTATGCCTGTAGACTGTATAAGAACTCCTGTAGTAGAAGCAGTGATTAAAAAGCTGTTTCTGAGACGTCTTGTTGCATTAACATCTGTAATCCTGCGTGCTCTGTATACTAAGAAACAAGGCCTGTGGTTTATTGCGCTGTGATAGACAGATATGAAGCAGCGATAACTTTTCTGCTGTCGCCAGCGTGGGTACTTTTCTTATTTTGCATTCCCGAATGACAGATATTTATATGTAAATCTTTTAAATGGCTCTATAAAAAAAAAACCCCAAATAATTTGGCCTGGTTTTTTGTTTTTGTTTTTCTCTCAGTCGTGTTTTAGAAATTGGAAGATTTTCTTTATAGCAGGAATCCACCCCAAAATGTCAATTGATTTAAAAAAAAAAAAAAAAATAAGGATTTGAACCAAGGGGGGGGGGGGGGGGGGGCTTTCACAACTGAATCTAGGGTTGCCAAGTGGGGGAAGGGAGGTGCGCAGGGAAGTCTGTGCCGGGCCCGGCGGTGGAGGAGGGCTGCCTTGGTGATCCATCCAAACCTGGATGTTTGACCCCTCGCCTGAATTAGGCCCAACTTCCTCTCTATAGGCTGTCTGGGTGGGTCCACCTCCAGCACTGGGTAGGACCCGCGCCCCCTGCGTAAGGTAGGGACTGGGGGGGGGGGAGGGTAGAGGTACAAGGAATTTGGGGAATGAGAGGGAGGGGGGGGAGTAAAAGAGAAGGGGTGGGGGGAGGGGAGAGGTACAAGGAATTTGGGGAATGAGAGGGAGGGGGGGGGAGTAAAAGAGAAGGGGTGGGGGGAGGGGAGAGGTACAAGGAATTTGGGGAATGAGAGGGAGGGGGGGAGTAAAAGAGAAGGGGGGGTAAGAGTTCTTATTAAGAGTGTGAGAGGAAGGACGGAGAAAGAGGAGGGAGAGTGTGGAAGAAAGAGAGAAGGGGACATGCAGGGCTGCGACGGGAGGGGGAGGGGGGGGAAACAGATACCACCTCCCACTCAACGACCAAGGTGAAGTTCACCTCCCGGTTTCCGTCATACTTCCATTTTTATGTGCCAGCGCACTTCCTGTTGTTGTTGTTTTTTTTGTTTTTTTTTAAGGTTGTGCCCATGGGCACTCAGAAGGAA